>NC_083435.1:13957287-14296216 GCF_020745735.1 Hemiscyllium ocellatum
TGAATGGCCATCTGTACTGTAAAATTCAATGAAAGAAGCTTTTACTATAGAAGTCTAGCATCTCCTCTATTAATTTTCCTGGAGCATCTGGCTGTAAAATGAAATGCAGTATTTTGCGATACCCTTGAGTTACTTACAAGGAATCTTTAGAAATAGGGGTGACACTGGTGAGGCTGTTATTGTCTGTCCTTCATTGGCATTGGAAAGTAGGAGTAGGGTACCTATCTATGAGGGTTATTATTTAAATATTTTCACCCTGTGCCTTTTAAAACTTATGGTAATAATTGTTGTAATAGTCTGCAGTCTGAACTGGCCATCTTCATATGATAGAGAGAAAAAAACTGCAGATGTTGGAATCCAAAGTAAACATGCATGAGGCTGGAAGAATACAGCAAGCCAGCAGAAGGAGGTGGAGAAGTTGACATTTCAGGTGTAACCTCCCTTCAGGACTCTTCATAGATTTTTTTCACTTTTAAAAGATCTTGCTGATCAGATTTCTGAAGGAAACCCGATAATACACAGTATAATCAAATTGACAAGTGAGAGTAACTTAAGTTTTGGAGTAGACGTTTCATCCGAACATAGCTCTGAACTTCACTAAAGCATTATTAATATATTTTTCTGCTGTGCAGCTGTTGACAGTCCTGTTTATTTCAGACATCATGTTGACTTTGAACTCCGTTTGCATTTGACCACACCAAGGCTGTCATGTTTGGCTTGTACTTCTGAAAAACTGGTCAGGTTGCCACTGCTTCAAGGGATGTTTGTTAAACATGAATCCCTTTTTAAGAAGTGAATCATGACTGCTTTGAAAGCAAGGTCTGTGATCTTTAGAGAAAGACATTGTTAGAGAACCTGAAATTACAGTTTGTCTGTCAAGCTGAATAACGGATGTGGTGTACAAATTGTTGTCATATAGGGGTAATGGAGAGAGAAAATCAAACTAAAGGTCAAATTTCATTCACTCTCCATTGTTGGCTTCCTTTATGTCTTAATAAAAAGGTATTGATATAGCTATATTGTTGATGCAACTTCTAAAGCTAAAAGATAACAAGGGCTTTTAAGCTTTCTGTTGCTCCAGTTGCCTGGTTCAGCTAAGCAACTAAGAAAGATTGTTATTAAAGAGTGCTTCATGTGGCAAATCTGAGATAAATGGGAAGCATCAGCATGCTCTGGGTGCCTAGAACATGATTAAAGATCAGCAAACTTACAAAAGGTCATGGTTCAGTTACTTCTCGGGTTGGCCAAGATTACCACTCCTGGCCATGTAGGACTTAGCTGTGATAGTCTCAACAGTCAGAGCACTTGCTGACTCGGTAATGGGCTGCATGTAGAATGGTAACTTTGAGGTGCTGAAAAACTGATAATGGCCTTAAGGTCAGGATTCGGTGACGATTGGTTCAATTTAGGGGATTGCAGACTGACCATTTCCAGAAAAAAAATTGAGATTCAATTTATGATGTAGATGGAGGAGACTTAACAGGCTAGATTTTGAGGACCTATTTCCCCTTGTAAGAGACTAGAACTAAAGAAGTCTTTTTAAGGGTAAGAGGTCTTAAAATTAAAATGGCAGTTGGAATTGTTTTTTTTTTTGGCAATCGTTTGTTCTGCAGAATTCCTTTTTGTCCAGAAAACAGTGGAGACTGTGCCATTAAATTTTTCTTAAGGCTAAGTTCAGCTGTTGTTAGACAGGGAAGTCTAGGGTGGTTGAGAGCATGATCAGATCACCCATTGTTCTATTAAATGCAAAGTGAGCTTAAAGTGCTGAATAATCTTCTATTTGTCTTAAGTCCTCTGTTCCTACATTGTCACAGATAGCGAATTTGATAGCCATCAGGAAATGGATTGAGTATAAATAGGTTAAACGTTTGGGCCTTAATTGTTTGTAGTCAATACCAATAATATGAAGAGACCAAACTATGGTTGCTAATTTTGTTGATGACCCATGAATAGATTTTGTTTTAAAAAGTGAATTGGAAGAAGGACATAAAAAAAGCGTACAAAAGGAATTCAAGATCCTTCTGAATGGGCGAAAGATTGGCAGGTAGAGTAGGATGTGGGATAACATGAATTTGTCCATTTTGCAGAAAAATAATGAAGCAGCATATTACCTAAATTAAAAAAAATTGCAAAACCTCTGCTACTGAGGGCTACCTGATATCAAAGGTCGATTCATATCCATTGGAGTTGAAGAGGATGAAAGAGGATCTTATTAAAACAAAAAATCACAAGTGGACTTAGTGGTGCTAAAAGGAAGTTGCCCTGTGGGGGAGACTCTCATTTAAAATGAAAATGTAAAGTTTATTTTTGAAGGTTATTGGTCCTTGAGGTGTTTTCCTTGTTGAGCAAAGAAGGCAGTGCCTTTGAAATTTTTTTTAACACTGAGTTACTCTGATTTGAAGAGCAATTCAGGGGGCTTAGTGGTTCAACAAGAAAGTGGAGATGAGGCCATGTCAGATTACTTTTGTTTTTATCTAATGGCAGAGTAGCATTTTGGGCCAGGTGACCACCTACTCTTTTCAAATTTGTGTTCTTTGGCGCACCCGGACGGTTGGATCTGTTTGTTTTTGAATCTTGCGCTCACTATGTTGTCTTTCCTAAAAGTTCAGTAAGGTGCACTGTTTGATAACAATTATTTGCTTTTCTTTCACCCACAGATGTGACCAGCTGGAGGGAGGGTGGTGGGCGGAACTTGGGTGCTCCAGGTGGCTCTTTGATCGAGGGGGAAACCAAAGAGCTAAGCCCAGAAGAAGCAGCAAGCTCTATAGCATCCTCAGCCGACCAGAAGGTGACTGTAAGGATGGCCGAACAACCACCTAGACCAGGGGTCGGTGTACCACAGCAGGCAGTTCCCCAACCATACCCTCCACCATATAGGGGGATGATGCCAGCTTTTGTAAGTAATTGAAAATTGGAGGACGAGGCGGGTATAGGAAAACGTGCAGTTGACTAGTTCACATAAAATGATCTTCTGTTTGAAAACTAATATGGTATCGCCTTTGAAATAATGGAACTTATTTTCAATAATTGATGGGTGTAACTCTATCCTACCGTTTCATAACGTATCCCCTATTTTAAACTAAGCACTCTTCTCCTGGAGACTGAATTTGACTGACAGTTCCTGCTGTAACATTAAGGTCTGGTTTACATTTAGTGACAGAATTCCCATAATAAATAATATCACCGTTAAGTATCTGTGTTTTTGCTTAGGTTTTGGAAATCTTGCAAAACATTGCAATTGTTCTATAAATTCACTGCTAACCAGAACTATTTTACAAGATCATCTTGTTCCATTTCACTTCCACATAGGAAACCAGCCAGATTGTTACTCCAGCCACAGTACAGTCATATCAGTTGAAAAAGTGGGGTGGGCGGGGGGAAAGAGTCAAGTGATGAAGTCATGATTTAAAAGGAACACCCATTGGTCTAACTATACTCTTCTTTTTGCCATAAGTAAACCACGAGGGACATCCATGAGGCAGCTGGCAGTTCGCAATTTAAATTCTAGTAGCTTAAGTTATAATGTTGCCCTTTTGCTCTTGAGCTTATTGCTAAAACATTATCATGTATAATTGAAACATTGAGATAAAGATAAAGACGACAACAAGCTTGGGAAGCATTGGGTAAATGGAGAAGTTGAAGTTTGATGCTAGACTTGAACTTAAGAGCTTGTACCTTGCTGGAAAGAAGGATTTGAAGGAGTTGAGTTGCCATTGTGCACTATTTCAGCCAGTGAAAAACATCTCAGCAATAAGACTGGGTTGAATTTATCCAGATGTGTGTGTACATATGTCGTATATTGCTTGTAATTATTTCATTTTATGACTTGACCATGGAAGATGTCAGAGGAGCTGGTGATCAGTTCTCATTGCTCCACACAAAGGAACAGTTTGGCTGATTTTGACTATTTTTGTTCAGCCCACAGATGAGGTACAGACAAAGTTTTAAGCATGCTGGCGTGAGGCTAGGTGTTGTGTTTCAGCGCCAGTCCTTGTGGTTTTGAATCACCATGTGTGTTGGCTTGATTCAGTTCACAGTAGGTTAGAAAGTTGTGAATTCAAATCTCACTCTGCAAATTGAACACTGATGCATCAGCATATGACTGAGGGAATGCTGCTTTGTGAAAAGTGCGATGCTTTGTTGGTTCAGGTGAACGGTTTAAATCTTCTGGCGCTGGTTTAAAATAGAGCAGAAAGTTCTGACATCTCGGTCATATTGATGCTTCAAAGCTCAAACAAATTAATCTATATACTGTTAATCAAAAATGGCTGGAGTTGCTCCAATACCAGTAACTATTTCAGTTTTAATGCGACTATAGAATTCTGACATGTCTGAGAGCTGTAACAAAGACTATCCACAGGCATCATACTCTTCTTTGAACTGCTTTTTAAAAAAAAGTTATTTTATCTAGCCTGATTGGCTTGAAAATCAAATAGGTGTTTAATCTACTTCTCTTGATCCCTGTCATTTTGTTGTTTTCAGATGTATTCCCCATATTGTGGTTTACCGTTTCCTACACCTTACGGACCACAGGGACCATACAGATACCCACCACCCGATGCCAGCAAGTAAGTTAGCCTATCCTGAAATTACTAATTTGTAGTTGCAAAGTAAAGTCAGCACTTAAAACTGAAGCTTTGCAATTTCAATGCTTTTCGATGTTGTATTAGACTTTGATAGGAGCACTCCTGTGTTTGAGACACTAGGTTACTGCGTTCAGATCCCAGTCTAGAGACTTGAATGCCTCGCATAAATATAGTTTGATGTTGTGAAGTTCTTCAAGGCATTTCCCTCAAACACCATGTAACATTAGTCATTTCTCTCATTTCTCTGGGTGCCTCTCAATACAGTAGTGAGCATGTGCATTTCAAAAGTGCTTCATTTGGTCCCTTGTGATATCTTGAAAGGTGCCTTCAAGTTTGTTCTCCAATGACTTCCTTTGGCAGTTTCTTATTACAACATTGATTTTATAATCCAAATTGTTATAACATTGAGCTTGTAGCATTTTCATGAAAAATAGTATTTCATTTTTAGTTTAACCATCACTTTGTTGTTATGAACAGTGGAAGAGATGCCAGTCGTTGGGGCAAGTGTGTGAGAATGAAAAGGCAAAATAAAACCGATTTGAGGGTTTTTTGAAAGTGTGGGATATATCGTGGCTCGAGTTCGCCTTTTGGGAAATGTATGGGTTTGGATGCAAAGCTGGAAGTTAATTTTTCTCCTCTCTTTTAAAGTCAGTAGCATTCGGACATAGCATAAATCCAGTGGCCTGCCCGAGTTGAAACATCCGTTTTGTTTCTCTGTCCTTTGTGCCCCTGCTTCTCTCCAACAAATGAAAAATCGAAGTGATTTTGTTTTATTTGACCATAGAGTTTACAACCAAAATTTGTTTTTCTAGAAAAAAACTGCAGATCTTGAAGAAAAACAAATATTGCTGTTTGGCAGCATCTGTGGAGAGAAATGGGAGTTAATGTTTGAGTTCTTGTGTATCAATGCTGCTTGGGGCCTTTCATTTTACTGTATACTTAAATTTGACCTCCCCAAAACGCATTATCTCTCACTCTTGCAGAAAAAACTCCATCTGCCATTTCTTTGCCCAACTTTTCAACTGATCTATATTCTGCTATATCCTTTAATAACCTTCCTCACTACTCACAAATCTGCCAATTTTTGTACTGCCTGTGAGCTTACTAATCAAACACTTTTTTATATTTTCATCCAAATAACTACAAATAACAGATCTCCCAGCAGGCACACCTCTGGTCACAGACAACCAGTCAGAAAAACACCTCTACACAACTTTTGACTCTTCTACAACCAAACAAATTTTGTATCCAGCTTACCAATGCCCAGTGGGTCCCATGTGACTTAATCTGGACACGCCTACCATCAGGGATCTTGTCAAATACTTCAAGTCTACGTAAATAACATCTACTATCCTACCTTCAATCATCTTGGGCATTTCCTCAAAAAAAAATTCAAACAAATTTAAGACACTGCTTCCTGTGCACAAAGCCATGCTGACTGTCCCTAATGAGTCCATTCTTTTCCAAAGATGATTAAATGTTGTCCTTAATGTTCTCCAGTAATTTCTGTTTAAGGTTCAGTATTCAAAATTTCCTGGATTATCCATATTACCTTTCTTAAAAGAACAGCATTGTCTATTCTCCAGTCTTCTGGGACTGCTAAAGATGGCTTTCCCAAGGCACCAAAAATCTGTTCTCTTGGGGGTTGGTGGTCAAGAGGCTGAGTCAGGTGGTTGGGGATTTGGATGAAGGAACCTGCCTGAGCCCAGAGGAGATTTGTCAGAAATCCTTTGCTTTTTATACAGTTGTGTTTGGACCTGAGGAAGTGCAGGTTTGGGCGTTCTACCAGTTGGGGATAAAATTTGCTATTAGCTGCAGAGATCCTGCAAAAAAAAATGTAAGGATTAGCCTTTTTATAATACTGTGGTTTGATCTAGAGTACTGTCTAATTTTGGGCACTACTCTTCAGAAAGAGTGTGACTTTAAAGTGGATTTAAGAGTGGTACTTAGGATGATGTGCTTAAGTAACATGGTTAGATTGGAGAAGCTGAGCCTGTTGTGCTTGTTGCAGAGAAAGTTGAGAGAAATTTGAATATGCGTTAAAAATTATGACTTGTCTGGATAAAGTATAAGATGATAGTGTTCCACTGGCAGAAGAGCCAAGAATTGGGGCCAACAATTTGTAGTGATTGGCTAAAGAACAACAGCAGTAAGAGTGTATCTTTCTCAAGACGTATGGTCAGAGCAAATTCGTAGAGGCTTTCAAAGGGGAACTAAATAAGCATATGAATAGAAAGCTTAGTGCTTTCAACAAAGGAAAATATTCTCAGCAGTACCAATGCAAACTTTGGCACCTATGTACATGAGGGATTGGGGCAGTGAACAAAATCTTTGATGTATGACATAAGGAACAATTTGAAGTAGATGTTCAAGGTAGGTGTGGGTGTAAATGGAATTCCAGATTTTGGGATCTAAGCAGTTAAGGGTCCAAAACATCAAAATCCCAGGTGAATAAATTGAAAAGAGGGTTTTCTTGTATGAGGCAGGAGCTTCAGTACAAAGAATAGGGATTTGAAATTCTGAATTTTTAAGTACAGGATAACGATAAAATATCTTTGAGGTCATGTGGCTGTGCAAGACATTAGTTAGGCCACCTTTTGGAATACTGCGTGTGATTCTGGTCTCCCAGATGTTGTGAAACTTGTAAGTCTTTTCTGAACCCTTTTCAAGGGTATTGCTAGAGTTGAAAAGTTTGTGTTACAGGGCGAGGCTGAACAGGCTGGGACTGTTTTCCCTGGAGCGTTGGAGGTTGAGTGGTGATCTTTTGTAGAGGTTTATGAAATCATGAGGGTCATGGATGGGGTAAATAACCAATGTCTTTTCCTGGAGATGGGGCAGTCCAGGACTAGAGGGCATAGTTCAAGGTGAGAGGGGAAAGATTTTAACAGGGACCTAAGGGACAACTTTTTCATGCAGAGTGTGGTGCGTGTGTACGGAATGAGCTGCCAGAGGAAGTGGTGGAGGCTGCTACAATTTCAACATTTAAACAGTACCTGGATGGGTACATGTCAAGGAATGGTTTAGAGGGATATGGGCCAAGTGCTGGCACGTGAGGCAAGATTAATTTAGGATACCTGGTCAGCATGGGTGAGTTGGACGGAAGGGTCTGTTTCCATGCTGTATACCTCTGAATGTATAATTTTCAAATGATGGGACAGTTAAAATTGGGGAACCATCATTACAGTAAGTTGCTGGAAATGTAATAGACTGTGGTACTTGGGCACTATATTCTGGCATCAGGCACCAATTGAAATGAAGGAAGAGAACTGGAAGCCAGCCTTTTTCTTGGGGAAGATAATGAATATAGCTGATGTGATTTGAACTAAATTTCATAATTGTTTATTTCACTTTGTCTTAACTATGTATAAAATACCAGCATCTTGTGTCCATCTCTTATTAGATTTCCTCGTGTACCAGGACCTCGACTTCCTCCACATCCAACACGGATGTCCGAAGCAGTGAAAAGACCCTCCATCCTCAAACAGGACGACTTGAAAGAGTTTGATGAGCTTGAAAATGAGACTGATGATGGATGGGCTGGTAAATCTCAAATGGCTGGAAGAAAATCCCTTTTTTAAAAAAAATTAATTCTTCACCTGTAGAGTCCATGGAAATTTGTTTCAAGCAAGCAGTGTTTTAAATTTGTGTGCTCAATATTTTTAAACTTGGGCCATGCCACTGAGATAGCGGCATAACTTTATTAATGTAGGGTGCTAGGAAAATCTTTATTACAGTACCAACCAAAAATTACTTGTCATTTTACCAGTCATTGTGTTGTGTCTCTGATCTTGATGTCTTTGCCCTCCTTGTCCCCCAACTCCCAAATTGTCCTATTTTTATGTACTTTTTCCAGTCTCAAGGAACCTTTCTTTACCCCTCTTCCTTCTGCCTACTGTTTGGTTTTAGAGTTTGGGCTTGCATCTTTTATTGCCCAGAAGTGAAGTAGCAAATTTCTCTTGATGTTAGAGACTGGATGCGTGGCTCACTTGCTGACATGCAACAAATTTCAAATGGAATGTTTGAGATTTTGGAGAAGATTGTGTAGTTCAAGTTTTTGGTTTGCTTGCTGATCTGTGGGTTTGTTCTCAGACGTTTCGTCGCCATGCTAGGGAACATCACTGAGCCTCCGGTGAAGCATGGTGTCATGTCCTACTTGCTGTTTATGGGTCTTGGTTTGTTGTTGTGGGTGATATCATTTTTGGTTTGTTTCAGAGGTTGGTAAATGGGGTCCAAATCTGTTTAATGGATTTCCAGTTTGAATGCCAGGTCTCTAGGAATTCCCGAGTGTGTCTCTGTTTGGCCTGCACCAAGATTGATGTATTGTCCCAGTCGACCTGGTATCCCTCGTCGTCTCAGTTTGTCCAATGTAATGCTTGGTGCAGTCCTTGCAAGGTATTTTGTGTATCTCACTCGTTCTGCTGGTTGTGGGTATGGATTCCTTTTTAAATTCACAAACTAATGTGATATTCAAAATATTCTGTTAGGACTGCATTAAACATTACATTGGTCAAACTGGCAGGAAACTAGCCACCAGAATACATGAGCACCAACTAGTTACCAAAAGATACGACTAACAGTCACTGGTTTCCATACACGCAGACAAAGAGGGGCGCCAATTCAACTGGGACAATATATCCATCCTGGGATAGGCTCAACAAATACATATGTGGGAATTTCTAGAGGCCTGGCATTGAAACCAGCACTCCATTAACAAACGCATCAATTTGGACCCCATTTACTAACCTCTCAAACAGAACCAACAATGATATCACCCACCACAACAAACCAAGACCCATAAGTAGCAAGTGGGACATGAGACCATGCTTCACCGGAGGCTCACTGATTATGATACCCAGCATGGTGACGAAATGTCTGAAAACAAGCCCACCAGCTCAGTGAGCAAACTGACGATATTAAATGCACTATGCCACCAAATAGACTTACCAGTGAATTTGCTGAGAGAACTGTTCAGTTCCACAATGTGGCTGATCGCTTTGATAGCTGTGTTTCATTTATTTCATTGTCGCTGGGATCTACTGAGTCACTGACAGTTGCAATCTGACTCTGGGTTGGGGAAGCAATGATACTTGTAGTAATTGCAAATCTGGAAGCTAGAGAGAACCTTTTCTCTTGTGGTTGCACCATTAATGCTTCATAATGATTGGAACAAGTGTACCTCCAAGAGTGGTGAGTGGGGGGGTAGGTGGGTGTAGAGGTTATTTAGGTTGTAGGTGGCTAATGTGTCACTGTACCTTTTAAACTCTTTGATCTGGACCAGGGACATGTCATTATGAAAGTGGAAATTCAGGCTAGCATTTGCCATTTTGCTTGTTCCACATTTTGCATCTTTACTTCTACAGGAGCACATGAGGAAATAGACTACACTGAAAAACTAAAATTCAGTGATGATGAAGATGACGATGATGCCGAAAAGGGGAAATCTGAAAACTGGTCAGTGTGAAAATCATTTTGTTAATTCTAGGAATTGCAAAAGAGCATGTATTTGTAGATTTGTAGTTTTTTTTTATTGTTAACTTCCATTTGTTGTTTTTTGAGGTCTTGTGTTGAAGTTGGGTTCCTGTGATTTAGTAGGGTTTAGCCACATTAAAAATCTGATAGGAGAAATCCTTTACAAAGGACCAGGTTCGATTGTAGTGTATTGTAGTAAAAGAGGAGAATTCATGCCGACAACTTGAATTAGTCATATTTTCTCAAACACCACTTGTTACCTTCATTTACTTGTTCCTTGGTTTGGGTGCACTTGTTGATTCTTCAAGCACAACTTTGTACGATCAGTGATTCCATTGTCTGTTTCGCTACACGCGAGCCTTTGCGTTTAGATGTGTTTTATGGCTAATTACATTCCAAGTCACTGCAGTTCTTTTTTACTTTGATGTTTGATTCCTGAGTCAGAGATAATCATTCCGGTATCATGGTCATCTAATATGATTCTTTGTGATATTATTGTTGCCTTGAGCAAAGTGTGGAGGAAGTTGCTGTGTGCATAGATGAAAGTAACAATCTTATTCTTCTGTGCAGGGATGGGCAGACAAGTCGATCAGATCGGCAAGAGTCGCGCACCTCTGAGAACAAAAAGGAGCCCCCCTCAGAGGAGCACTTGTCTGTCAAAGCAGGTCGGGGTGAAGGTCTAACCTCTGCCCAGACTGAACTGGGGCCGCCTGGGTCCCAACCGCCCAGAGTTTCTGCAAGCTGGGGCCCTGCTGTGGATCACCAGGTACGTGACCAAGACGATCAATATAATGCACCACTTTGTTCATCTGTGTGGGTTTTTTCTAGATGCGTGATCTCTGTAAATAAGGTTAAAAGGTTTCATATTATCTATGGATTTTTACTTCCAAACTAACTTGAAATACAGTTGAAGCCCTTTTTGGAACAAACTTTAGATTTCCCAAATCATTTCGGAGCACCTTTTTTTTTTATTTTGAAAACATGTTGGGTTTGGAATTCTGCCACTAGATATCTACCAAACTGAAAGGCTCATCTACAAAGTGAGGTTGAGTCAGCCGATCAGTTTCCAAGAGGTTGCAAATTCCAAGGGGAAGCTGCTACTGGTTAACACTATGTTGGCATCCAATTAAACCGCAGGTGTTGCAATCGTTACAGTAGTGGGAATGCATTTGGACTGGTGTGATTGCTAGAGGACATGAAAATCTTTCCGTGAAAACTTCTATTTCTGAACCAAATTTGGTTAAAAACCAGATTGACACTACATCTGTTTTCACCTCAGGGAATCATGTTGCAAGTAGTTTTGTAGTCTTGAGTTCCATTGTCAGTTTTCCAGGTGAGATTTGACAGCTGAGCAGGTGTGGCTCTGGTGAGCTGGAGGGAACTGAGATTGCTAGGTAAGAGGTGTATTATGAAATAAGCACAGGTTACGGTTTCAGTGTTACTGCCAGCATTACTTAGGTTGGCTAATTCATTAGTTGAGGAAAAAAAAGTGTAATGTTTAGGAACCTGAAATCTAAGGTCCTTGAGGAATTGAAAGGAAACCAGAAAGCATTTAAACAATGAATTAGGATGGCTAAAAGGGGCCATGAAATATCCTTGCTGAGTACATAGAACATAGAACAATACAGCACAGAACAGGCCCTTCGGCCCACAATGTTGTGCCGAACATCTATCCTAGATTAAGCACCCATCCATGTACCTATCCAATTGCCGCTTAAAGGTTGTCAATGATTCTGACTCTACCACTGCCACGGGCAGCGCATTCCATGCCCCCACCACTCTCTCTGGGTAAAGAACCCACCCCTGACATCTCCCCTATACCTTCCACCCTTCACCTTAAATTTATGTCCCCTTGTAATATTCTGTTGTACCCGGGGAAAAAGTTTCTGACTGTCTACTCTATCTATTCCGCTGATCATCTTATAAACCTCTATCAAGTCACCCCTCATCCTTCGCCGTTCCAACGAGAAAAGGCCGAGAACTCTCAACCTGTCCTCGTACGACCTATTCTCCATTCCAGGCAACATCCTGGTAAATCTTCTCTGCTCCCTCTCCAAAGCTTCCACATCTTTCCTAAAGTGAGGCGACCAGAACTGCACACAGTACTCCAAATGTGGCCTAACCAAAGTCCTGTACAGCTGCAACATCACTTCATGACTCTTGAATTCAATCCCTCTGCTAATGAACGCTAATACACCATAGGCCTTCTTACAAGCTCTATCCACCTGAGTGGCAACTTTCAAAGATCTATGTACATAGACCCCAGGATCCCTCTGTTCCTCCACCTGACTAACAACCCTACCGTTAACCCTGTATTCCGCATTCTTATTTGTTCTTCCAAAATGGACAACCTCACACTTGGCAGGGTTGAACTCCATCTGCCACTCCTCAGCCCAGCTCTGCATCATATCTAAGTCCCTTTGCAGCTGACAACAGTCCTCCTCACTGTCCACAACTCCACCAATCTTCATATCATCTGCAAATTTACTGACCCACCCTTCGACTCCCTCATCCAAGTCATTAATAAAAATTACAAACAGCAGAGGACCCAGAACTGATCCCTGCGGAACTCCACTTGTAACTGGGCTCCAGGCTGAATATTTACCATCTACCACCACTCTCTGACTTCGACCGGTTAGCCAGTTTTCAATCCAATTGGCCAAGTTTCCCTCTATCCCATGACTCCTGACTTTCCGCATAAGACTACCTTGGGGAACCTTATCAAATGCCTTACTAAAATCCATGTACACTACATCCACTGCTGTACCCTCATCCACATGCTTGGTCACTTCCTCAAAGAATTCAATAAGACTTGTAAGGCAAGACCTACCCTTCACAAATCCGTGCTGGCTGTCCCTAATCAAGCAGTGTCTTTCCAGATACTCATAAATCCTATCCCTCAGTACCCTTTCCATTACTTTGCCTACCACAGAAGTAAGACTAACTGGCCTGTAATTCCCGGGGTTATCCCTATTCCCTTTTTTGAACAGGGGCACAACATTCGCTACTGGTACCACCCCCGTTGACAGTGAAGACGAAAAGATCATTGCCAACGGTACTGCAATTTCCTCTCTTGCTTCCCACATAATCCTAGGATATATCCCGTCAGGCCCGGGGGACTTGTCTATCCTCAAGTTGTTCAAAATGTCCAACACATCTTCCTTCCTAACAAGTATCTCTTCTAGCTTACCAGTCCGTTTCACACTCTCCTCTTCAACAATACGGTCCCTCTCGTTCGTAAATACTGAAGAAAAGTACTTGTTCAAGACCTCTCCTATCTCTTCCGACTCAATACACAATCTCCCACTACTGTCCTTGATCGGACCTACCCTTGTTATCGTCATTCTCATGTTTCTCACATACGCATAAAATGCCTTGGGGTTATCCTTGATCCTATCCGCCAAGGATTTTTCATGCCCTCTCTTAGCTCTCCTAATCCCTTTCTTCAGGTCCCTTCTGGCTATCCTGTATCCCTCCACTGCTCTGTCTGAACCCTGTTTCCTCGACCTTATGTAAACCTCCTTCTTCCTCTTTACTAGACATTCAACCTCCCTCGTCAACCAAGGCTCCCTCACACGACCATTTCTTTCCTGCCTGATAGGTACATACATATCAAGGATGCATCGTATCTGCTCCTTGAAAAAGTTCCACATTTCCACCACATCCTTCCCTGACAGCCTATGCTTCCAACTTATGCTCCTCAAATCCTGTCTTACAGCATCGTAATTTCCCTTCCCCCAATTGTAAAATCTACCCTGTTGTGTGCACCTATCTCTCTCCATAACCAAGGTGAAAGTCACAGAATTGTGGTGACCATCACCAAAATGTTCACCCACTAACAAGCCCATCACTTGTCCCGGCTCATTACCGAGTACCAAATCCAATATGGCCTCCCCTCTGGTTGGACAATCTACATACTGAGTTAGAAAAGCTTCCTGGACACACTGCACAAACACCGCCCCATCCAATCTACTTGATCTAAAGAGCTTCCAATCAATATTTGGGAAGTTGAAGTCACCCATGACTACGACCCTGTGGCTTCTGCACCTTTCCAAAATCTGTTTCCCAATCTGTTCCTCCACATCTCTGCTGCTATTGGGGGGCCTATAGTAAACACCCAACAAGGTGACTGCACCTTTCCTATTTCTGACTTCAGCCCATACTACCTCCAAAGGCAGATCCCCCTCAAACTTCCTTTCTGCAGCCGTTATACCATTTCTAATTAGCAATGCCACCCCCCCTCCTTTTTTACCACCCTCCCTAATCTTACTGAAACATCTGTAACCAGGAACCTCCAACAACCATTCCTGTCCCTCATCTATCCACGTTTCCGTGATGGCCACAACATCATAGTCCCAGGTACCGATCCATGCCTTAAGTTCACCCACCTTATTTCTGATACTTCTTGCGTTGAAGTATGCGCACTTGAGCCCATCTCTGTGTCCGCAAGTATTCCCTGTCAGTGCTACCTTCTCCACAGCCTCCCTACAGTCTTGGACATTCTTGGACATCCTGAAACACAGCTAGCTTACTTGCTGGACTACAAGTCCGGATCCCATCCCCCTGCCAAATTAGTTTAAAACCCCCCCCCCCCCCCCCCCCCCGTTAAGGATAAGGAAAATTCCAATACCTATATAAAATGCACATTCCGAGCAAGAGGGTAACTGATGAAAAGGTGGATCCATTCAAGACAAAGATATTTTGCATGGAAGTTGGGTGTCTTGAAAAACATTGTGGTAGGGCCTGATGGCATCTATTCCCGGATACTGAGGGAGGCAAGGGAGGAGGTTGCTGGACCTTGACAAGGAACTTTATAATCTTCTCAGCCACAAAGTTCCAGAAAACTAGAGAGTAGTCAGTATTGTTCCCTTTTTAAGAAGGGCAGGAAGGATAATTCAGGGCATTCTAGGCTGGTGGGCCTTGCGTTGCTGGTAAGTAGATTATTGGAGAAGATCTTGAGGGATAGGATGTACTCTCATTTGGAAAATAATGGACTTATAGTCAGAGTCATAGATGTACAGCATGGAAACAAACCCTTCAGTCCAATCCATCCATGCCGACCAGATATCCCAACCCAAGCTAGTCCCACCAGCCAGCACCCGGCCCATATCCCTCCAAACCCTTCCTATTCAGATACCCATCCAAATGCCTTTTCAATGTTGCAATTGTACCAGCCTCCACCACTTCCTCTGGCAACTCATTCCATACATGTACCACCCTCTGTGGAAAAAGTTGCCCCTTAGGTCTCTTTTACATCTTTCCCCTCTCACCCTAACCCTATGCCCTCTACTTCTGGACTCCCCAACCCCAGGGAACAGACTTTGCCTATTTACCCTATCCATGCCCCTCAAAATTTTGTAAACCTCAGGTCACCCCTCAGCCTCCGAAGCTGTAGGGAAAACAGCCCCAGCTTGTTCAGCGTCTCCCTATGCTCAAATCCTTCAACCCTGGCAACATCCTTGCAAGTCTTTTTTGAACCCTTTCAAGTTTCTCCACATCTTTCCGATAGGAAGGAGACCAGAATTGCACAATATTCCAACAGTGGCCTAACCAATGTCCTGTACAGCCGCAACATGACCTCCCAGCATGGCGTTTTGCAGGAAAGGTCTTGTCTCTCAAGCTTCATTCCTTTTTTTTTTGTTTGAAGGAACAAAAATGACTGTTAGTACTTCAGTGGGTATTATCTACATGGGCTTTACTGAACTAGTTGACAAGTTTCCTCATGGTTAGCTGGTACAGAACATTAAATCGCATGGGGCCCACAGGGAGTTAGTTCAATACAAAATTGGCTTGGTCATAGAATATAGAGGTAGTTGTGAAGAGTTTTTGACTGGAGGTCTGTGACCAGAGATGTTCAGCAAGGATCAGTACTGGAACCTCTGTTTTTCATCCAAATCATTTATTTAATGTAGGTGGTCTAATCAGTAAGTTGGCAGGTGAGACAAATTAGTAGAGTTGTGGGATAATGAGGAAAGTTGTCAAAGGATACAACTGAATCTGCATTAATTGGAAAGTTAGCAGCATTATAGGAAGGATGTGCAGGCTTTGGAGTGTGTGCTCAAGAAGTTTACCAGGATGTTGTCTGGATTGGAGTGTATTTGCCACACAGATTTGGCAAACTTGGATTGTTTTTGATAATGTTAGAGACTGAGCAGATGGCATGATAGAACTATGTAATATTGAGAGGCTTGGGATAGAATAGAGTCAAAGTCTCTTTCCTAGGGCGCAAATGTCAAATACTAGCGGGCATTGATTTTTAAGGTGAGATGGGGAATGTTTAAAGGAGATGTGTGAGGCAGGTTTTATATCCAGAGGGTGGTATTGCCTAGAATGTACTGCCAGGGGAGGTGGTAGAAGAGGTATGGTAGCAACAATTTTTGAGAAGTTTAGACAGCCACGTGAGTAAACAAAGAATGTGGGGATGTGGACAATGTCCAAGCAGATGGGATCAGTTTAGAATGGCAAGTGGATGGGCGCAAGGATCTGTTCTTGTTCTATGGTAAGTACCTTCCACGTGCCAATACTTTTGAGCTAATTGCTGAAATGTAATCATTTGTGCTAGTGCCTTAGTGTGTAGTGTTAATCTGGATGTAGACCAGAAACTGTTTAGGATTGATTTTTCAGCTTGCGCTGAGACAAAACAGGCAGCAGTAAATGTGCTGCAGTTGACCTCCAGAAGGACTCATTTGGTTACTCTCTGGTGATTAAAACTAGGAAAACACATTTAAAGGCACAGTGTGTGACTGAGTTGTTCTCCACAGGCAATTTGATAATCGTTGCTATCCAGGCTTACAAATGAGTATCAAAAATGCTTCAAATTGCAGCTGTATTGTATTTTAAAGGAAAAGGTTGGTAAAGGCCCTTGTCTATCTGACAGCAGCATCAAACACTGGGTTACAGTGTTCTTTGCAAGTAATTCTCAGTGTAGCATCTTTTCCTTATTCCTATACCTGGAGTGAATCTGGTAAATGGAGCTTTTCTCCGTATCTAAACTTAGTCAGGAGCTCTGGATGGAAAATGCAGAGGACCATTGTAGTGCATGATCTACAAGTATTTGATTCTGTCACACTATGGATCTGAAATGCAAAGTGTTCCCTCAGCACTGACCTTTTTGTGTGCAGAAATCCAAGTAAAATTATACTGCTGAAGGTTCAACCTGTCACTGTTATTTGATTTTGGGATAATTATTTCTTCTGATCATAAGATTTTGGATATGTAAGTCTGCCTTTATAATTTTGCATCATCTTCCACTTCTCTTATTCCTCCCCTACCTCCCAACCTCTCCCTCCACCTTACACTTTGTCATCACTGGGGTAAAAATCCTAATAGTTTAAACTCAGTAACTATGTCGTTTTAGGGTCGAAGGACAGGCATGTGCTCACCTCACGAGCATCAGATTGCTCAAGGTTCGTACAGCATCTACAGGCAGGCCGCTTCCCCCAGCATGCACCAGGTTTGTAGGGTTAGCAGTAGGTTATGGCAGATTGATTTATTTTGAAGTTACAAAAAGAAGTTTCTTGGTTTTGCATAAAAACTAGCGTAACTGTTATCTTCCGTTTTGAGATTCTGAAGGGTGTGCGGGTAGTAAAGCATACTATGATTTCAGAGAAGACGTGCAATAAACCATGTGAAGTACTTGGAGAATCCGACAGGGCATGGGTTTTGCTGATATGAATACTTAAGAGAATGTTACAGGTTTTCTGACTCCAATCCTAAAGCATACGCAATGCCAATTTGGTTGGGTGTATATTTTGTTGAGACTGTAACCTCCTTGTAAGGGATTTCACCCCTTACTGTGAGGCAGCTTTGCACAATATTAGCCATGCTTTTGGAGAGACTTCTTTTTCAATGCAGCACAGGTTGAAATTTTTGATTATCTTAACCAATATGGCAGCATATCACTGACTGGAAAATCTTGAATTATCAATTGATTAAACATGTAATGCATTTTAACTTGTCATCTTTTTCCTCTTCTCTCCTCGTATTCTCCCCCCCCCACTCCCAATTCCATTTTCTTCCTCTTGTGTTCATGCAGTCCTTCACTTTTCCTTTTTAATGTTTTTTCCATGTTTTAACCACACACTGTACAAAGATTTCAGAGTGGCCTGGGCCGGTATAACTTTACGGGTACTGCTGTGAGTGTCACTCTGCAGTGTATCCTAGTGTTAGTCTGAGGTTGTGTGTACCTTCACTGGCAGAAGTGGTCTGTTGCAGTTGCTTTTGTTTTGACATCAACCTCACACCAGGAGCTTTGTTCCATTTTTGTTCTCTGCTAGTGTTTTTCTAGTGTTTCTGTATAGTTTTGCTTTCTCTGTCCTCTGAAGCCTTCCAGCTCAAGGTTTAGTAATAAAGTTAATGCTCGATTTTGCTATCAAGACTGCTTGAATCCATCTATGTTAAGTCTGATGTTTCAACATGCAGCGTCTGTACAGGAGTACGGTGTCCTCTGACTGTAGTCTTGCTGTACAAGGCAGCTTTTGATCTGTCTGGAGCTTGTGGCGAATCTGATGAGCAATCTATTTCTTTCCCACTGGCAGACTACAGTTCCCCAGGAAAAAGCTAACCCTTCCCTAGCAAATCAAAAGACTCCCGTGGGCGAAGACGAAGATGAGGCCTGGCGTCAGCGGCGCAAGCAGTCATCAACCGAGATCTCTGCCGCTGTGGAGCGGGCACGGAAACGGCGTGAGGAAGAGGAGCGCCGCATGCAGGAGGAGCGTCGAGCTGCCTGCGCAGAGAAGCTAAAGCGGCTCGATGAGAAGTTTGGCGCCTCTGAGAAACGCC
Organism: Hemiscyllium ocellatum; assembly: GCF_020745735.1. Taxonomy (NCBI): domain Eukaryota; kingdom Metazoa; phylum Chordata; class Chondrichthyes; order Orectolobiformes; family Hemiscylliidae; genus Hemiscyllium; species Hemiscyllium ocellatum. The sequence goes on from NC_083435.1 coordinate 13,976,124, forward strand.
AGAAGTCCGAGCAGGAGAAAGAAGAGGCTTCAGAGGAAAAAGAGAACGAAGAGCCTGTGGGGTCCAATAAACGGCAGCGAACGGCCAGCAGTGGCAGCTTTGAAATGCCACAAGGTACTTATTATCATTCAAAGAATACTTCGCATTTTGCTTGTTGTTTTCCTGCTTTTGTGTTCAGCTCTGCAATGTGGTCATGCAAGTGACTCTGTTCCCTGACTTATTTTGTTGGGTGAAAGTTGCTAATGGCTTCTTATTTTTAAGAAGTTTGGTCCTTCCCGCCCTACAAGGGAGGCCTGCAATACCTGCACTTGACAAGCTGGCTAGAATGGGGAATGTATTACATGAAGGGATGAAGACCAGTGCATGTTTGCCAGTTTTGCCAAGAGTGAGTTTGCTGTGTCAAAGGAGTCCAAGCAATAGCTGCGAGCTTTAAGTTCAGGATTCCCTGAGAGGTTGTAGAATGGAGCAAGTCTATTGTAACACTGATTTATTTTTATTTTGGTCTTTTTTTTTCATTTTCAGCTGAACCCCCACCTCCCCCTGAAAAGGAAACTGTTGAAGTGAAAGAGGAGGCAGGGGTGGTGAGGGTTGAGTCCAAGGTAGAAACAGTGGTGCCGGGAAGACAACCTCAACCCTCCCAAGGCTATTCCAAGTACCAGAAGTCATTGCCGCCCAGGTTTCAAAGACAGCAGCAGGTAAACTATAATCTAGTGATGGCAAGTGAGCTATTTTGAAATTAAAGCATTGTATTGATTTGCATGAGCACTGTGGATTTCTGCATTAATGCAGTTTGCATGGAAAGCTAAATAAACGTCTTTTAATTTTGAATATAAATTAATGAACAACCTGATGGAGAGAGTGAAAGCACAAATTAGCTATTCATGTGATACTTGTCTTATGCTGATTAATTGTTTTAATGGAGCAAGTGATAGGTAAAGGGAACTAATAGGTTAGGCCAAAGAAACTAATGATGCCTGGCATTAAATCAAGGCAGCGTTGAGAATTGGTGATCTTTCTGGAGTAAAATTAGGAAATGTTTTTACATATGAAAGGTAAAAGTTTGCAATTCTACATGCAGTTGTGATTGGGTCAGCTAATTTGAACCTGGAATTGAAGAATTTTTGTAAGCAAAAAGTTAGGAGTTGATGGGCAGAAGTAGCTGAATGGCTTTGGATCGTGGGTCAGCCATGAACTGATTGAATGAACCAACAGGCTTAGGAATACTGTGTTCCTGACAACATGTTTGGCTAAGGTAATTACATCATAAATGATTCAGAGGCACTTTTTTTCGCAGTTGTGGTTGCCATTTGTCCTGTTTGCTCTCTGTCAAAGAGATCTTGTAATAGTTTGTGACTTCTAGAATCATAGTTATGTAGCACAGCTTGTGCCGTGAAAGAATGCTGAGGGTTGTGTGGCTTGTCTTACCTCCAACTTTGACACTCTGGTGTTAGCAGACAATCTGGATTTCTATTTACACGGAGTGGTGACTGAGTTTGGGTGGGGGGGGGGGTGGAGAGAGAGGAGGGAGGAAAGAGTTTGAATACTTATGAAGCTGTCTGTTAGCTGAATTTGGGGAGACTACAGGGAGATTAGACAATGCAAGATCTGGTTAAAATGAAAACATGATCAGCAAGTCATGTCTGGCATCATGCTGTGCAACGTTATTAAGAGGCCTCCATTTGAAAACCAATTTGCTAATCCAGATACTTAACTCAAGAATTTCAAGTAAGAATAATATGAGGCTTGGCTAAGATACCAACCTGTAGTCAATTGACCTGTTTGGTTCCAAGCTAGGTGACCCCCTTTGACCCTCTTCGCAGGTATGCGAAGTCAAGTCAGAGGCCCTGAACAAAGGAAACAAATTCCCTTGACCAGGTCAGTTAGTCATGCTCTCAGATACTCTGGCTACTCACTCACAGTCACGTTGCCTCTGGTACAATGGTCAGATGAGGTGGTCCTCTGAGATAATGTAAATGTAAATGACCTAATCCTGGGGAATTGTTATGCAAACAATTTCCTGACTCAGTGACTCCCCAAGACCATGCAGGTGTGACATATTTAGCTTTAAGGTATGACTGTGAAAGCATTTCTGAATAGAAGGGGCTGAATGATGGTTTAATTTGATAATAGTGGAGGAGTGGTAACAAATGACCATCTAAATGGAGTGGGAGTCATCCGCATTCCGGCCTGAATGTCATCCCCATCCACTTCCAGAATGTTCAGTCAGTGTAGTTCAATCCTTTAATATTACACTAATGTCCAAAGAGAGAGTCCAATTTAATCTTCTAACATTACAGACCTACCAACCCCCACTGCAAAGTGGTGGACAAGAGTAGTCTGAAGGGGAAAGTGAGGACTGCAGATGCTGGAGATCAGAGCTTAAAAATGTGTTGCTGGAAAAGCGCAGTAGGTCAGGCAGCATCAATGGAACAGGAAATTCGACGTTTCGGGCATTCCTGAAGAAGGGCTTATGCCCGAAACGTCGATTCTCCTCTTCCTTTGCTGCCTGACCTGCACTTTTCCAGCAACACATTTTTAAGATGAGAGTAGTCTGCAGAGTCAGATAACTGGCTATAGGTCCATAGGCCTTTAGCCTCTTTTGTCAAAACCAAAAGTCAGGAAAATTTTATTGTGCAGTTTTCAAGACTCTTATGCCTGAACTGTGGTGCTATGGTACCTGATGATGTTTCTGGTATGTTTTGTCTTCAAAATTCAGGAGCAGCTTCTTAAACAGCAGCAGCAGTGGCAGCAGCAGCAACAACATCAGCAACAACAGCACCAGTCTTCCCAGCAGGTCCCTCCCCAGCAACCACCACAGCCGCAGCCACTTGCTATGGCCTCGTCAGCACCCATGCACCCGCAGCAGCAGAAGCCCATGTACCCAGGTTCCATCGGCCGCCCACCACCACCTATGCCCCCAATGGGTTACGACCCACGTTGGATGATGATGCCTCCGTACATGGATCCTCGTATGCTACAAGGCAGGCCCCCTATCGACTACTTCCCAGCTGGTGTTCATCCTTCAGGTGAGTGGGCAACTTCTGGGGTGGATAACATTGTCCAACGCTGCCCTAATGTTTTGTGGGGATTTTTTTCTTTCAAATGATGAAGTCAGAAGGTTGCATCCTGAAGTGGACAACTTGCAGAGTTTGTTTACCTTTTGAATGGTGGATTGAGGCACAACGTTTCCTCCCTTTGCTGCCATCCTTGTTGTGAGACAGCTTGTGTATGCAAGTTATCCTGCCATATGGCGATAGCTGATGGTTATTCCAAATTGCACTAGTGTGCAGTTTCACAGAATCTCTACAGTGTGGAAGCATGCCTTTGAATCCATGAGAACCCTCCGAAAAGCATCTCACGGAGACCTCCTTCCCACCCCCACCCTGTCCCTGTAAACCTATACTTGCACTGGCTAATCTGTACATCCTTGGTTGTGCGCACATCTTTGGACAAGAATCCAGGGAAAACCCATGCTGACATAGAATGTGCAAATTCCAGGCAGACGGTTGCCTGAGGCTAGAATTGAACCTGTTGCTGTGAGTCAGCATTGCTGGTATTTTCTAAAAGACTCAAATGTGGATTTGTTTCTAGGAGTCCTTGGGAAGAGGTAGATGACAGAGTCCATAGATTGTGACCCCACTAGTTGCTGTATTGGTTAGGAATAATGTTTTACTTTCAGAAGTAAAAGCTGCCTTTCCTATTGGAGTTGTTCTATGTTGCAAATAACCTGTTTGGCAGTAATGCATTCGAAACTGTAGCATGTGAAGCAATTTTTTTTATTAAAGCTACCTTGCCATCATGTTTACACCTAGATTAAATCATCTTTTGGTCTCCTGATTTCAAAAGAGTCTGTGTCCTGTGTGCAGTTTACTGGACTGTAACTATTCATCTCACACAAGTTTGAAATTCCCTCCACAAAATTAGAGTTTTTATTCTGGGTGGAAAGGATATGCTAAACAATTGACTATGCCAGGTGAGATGTACCATGGTCTGCTTCAAATTCTGTTTCACTGAGTAGAGAGGAAGGTTAGCAATGTATATTATGTGTGCAGTGGTTAGAGTTGGTAGTATCGGGAGAGAAAAAAGCAGAAAATGGAGGTTGGGGTTGAATTCTGTCTCTGTCTTTGTTTATCTGTCCCTGTAGTACTGAAAACTGCATCATTTGACATTGTTGGTTTAATATTTGAATCCATATAGTCCAATTTTTTTTAGAATTTCCTCATGTAAATTGTATTGCATTAGAACAGCCACGGTGCAAGAGTGAGGTGAAAGATGTCTTGATTGATCTCTCATTTTGCTTTAGGTTTAATGGCACGTGAGCGTTCAGATAGCGGTGGTTCTGGATCTGAACCCTTTGACCGACACCCTACAAGGGGTACGCCACCTATTGACCCCAAGTTGGCCTGGGCTGGTGATGTGTTCCCACCAGCAGAGATACGGCCTTTGGCTTCGCCGATACGACCACATGATGAAGATGACAAAAGTTTGAGGTCTGTTCAGATTTGCCTCAAGACATGGGTAGGGGGCTTTTGACCCCTGAGGGGGCATTGTAACATGAGCGTGTTGGAGGATGATGCATCTTCATAAATGATTTGTTTTGCAAAAAGCTGCCCACATTCCTACATTGTTAGTGTTACTCCTGGTTCATTTTGCCTCCCTTCAATGAAAGAGAGATCTCTGCTTCAGAGAGCCAAATGCATTTATTTGCCTCCTTTGGTTGCAGGTAGCTTGGTGTGCTAATGAACATAGCAAGCTAATTTTAGAGCTATGCAATACGTCTTGGCCAAAAATTGTTTGGAACTCCCTAATCACAATGCCTTAATCAAGAAATTGTGCTTACAGTTGGCAAGTGATTTAGGCATTTCAGGAAAGACCTTGCTCCATTTGAACCAAGGAATGTACCACAGCATGAAGTTGTGATGTCTCTGTCTCTGCTTCAGATATTCATTTCACGTTTGATTTCCAAAAAGTGGCACAGTCCATCCTCCACCTGCTCCCAATAATTTTGTTTTAGCAAAGCTCAAGTGAAGATGTTTACTGTTATTTTAAAACTGCTCTCTTTTCAGCTGAGGGAAGAGTCTTTGTCTCCTTATCAAAATCCTTCCTCATTTGATAGCTTTGATTAAGTATTTTCTTCTTTTCTCTACTCTAGTGAAAACTATCACAGTACTTTGTGTACTTAAAATGATATGTATCTGTGTCGAGAAACAGATGAAAGAGACCTAACCTAGACATTTTTGGTTCTGTGGTTGAACATTACACTAATGTACTTTGTAAATTCAAATGCTGATCGTGAATAGCGCATTTATAAATTTCAGCTTAGGCAGTTTTAATAGACATCATCTGTATTCAATTATTTTAATTCAGATAGCCCAGTAGTGAGGAATAGATCTAGGGTCTATTTTTTGCTGTAAATAAATGCTAATAGAAGTAATGTGCATTATAGATGTGTGCCTTCATATCTAAGTATGAGCCTAAATGAATCTCCAGTTGATTCGTGCCAGGTCAATCTGAATAAGCACTCAATGAATCCATCAGTAGCTGATAACCACCAGGCCCTGGCTAGGTGTAAATACAGCTTGGTAACTGAAGTATTTAAGACCAAATTTGTTCCAAGTTAGCAGGTCCCAGGAAATGCTTCAATATTGGGAGTGTGGTAATGAGGTGAGCCACTGATCTGATAGGCTAACTTGCCTTTGGAAATGGAGCACGTTTTCTTTCAGTGGAAATATGTCTGCGTGTTGCTTCGATATCCAGTGAATATCAAAGTTTCCCCTTTTCAAGTTGCACGCAGATTATCAGCACATCCTATTTAACATCCCATGAAAATCCTTAAATTGAAAGGGCAGAGTTGTCAGCAGCTTTTGAGGTGTCATTTGGGAAGAGTCAGTGCTGAAGGGAGGGGCAAGAATGGGGGTGTAAGCAAGTTTGAGTACAGTACAAATAGTGATATTTTAGCTGTTTATAAAAAAGTGTTTATAAGATGTTAATGGGCTATTCAACATTTTTGTTTTGTCACATTTTGCATCAATATCTGTTCCTCATTGACTTTCTTTTACATACAGAAGTGAAACCCCACCAGTCCGACACAGAGACACAGGACCACCCCAGTCCTTCGTGAGTGGTCTTCAGGTTTCGGACGGTGGACCTCGACATGTTCCCCAGATGCAGCGGTATACACTGATGGACCGCCTGGATGAACAGAGACAGACCCCCTGGCAGAATTCCCTGCCCAGTGTTCAGATGGAGCTGGAACGGGATAGGCGGGTGGAGGTGTCTTCACAACTTCAGCATTCACATCCGCAGCGCAAGGCAGAGCAGGAGTCGATGTCCATCCGCAGGGAAACCACGCAACTACAACACGAAGACAAAAAGATGGAGCCGCTCATGATGCACGTGCCTCGGGAATCTAGCCAACTTTCCAACGTTGTAAAGAAGGCAGCACCCCACATTCAGGCTGCAGAGGTTCTGCAGCACAAGGAAGACCACTCGGTCAAAGAGAACAAGCAAGAAGAGAACAAAAAAGGTGACAAACCCAACCGTCAGGATATGCACCGACCTCAGAGGAAGGAATCTAAGACAGAAACCCGATGGGGACCACGACCCGGCAGTAAAAACCGTGATGAGCCGAGTGATAAACCTGCTCGGAGAGCTGGACCCATCAAAAAACCAGTACTGAAGGACATGAAGCGTGAAGACAGTGAGCAGGAGGTGGAGAAGGGCAAGCCTGCGTCAGGAGAGAAGACTATTGTTAAGGGGAAGGACAAGTCGCAGGAATTCAAGCTTGAGGCTGATTGTTCAAAGCAGGACTCTTCTGCAAGTTTGAAAGTGAGCCAGCCTGTCCCTTCTGTGTCTGTCTCCAATAAGCCTTCACAAGGCCCTCCTCTTTCAAACGTGCAGGATGACCGAGGGAAAGCAAAGCCTTCTGGGAAGGATCAGAGGCCTGAGAAAGCAAAAACGTCCAAACCACCTCAGAAGGACTTTAACAATGCCCCTCCACCCCCTCGGCGGAATAGAGATCGGGATCATTCGTTTGACCGTAGTTATTCGGGGAGAGGCCGAGGCAGAGGACGCGGCGAATTCTTCTCGCGGGGAAGGGGTTATCGAGGAGCCTATGGTGGCCGAGGAAGAGGGGGCAGAGGCCGCAGCAGGGAGTTCAGAGGCTATAGGGAGCCCATGTACCGAACAGAGGAGAGTGGCTCCAAGAGCTCATTCAGGCCGCGGAACCCAAGTGAGACACGCAGCGAAGGCTCGGAGTATGAGGAGATTCCCAAGCGCCGCCGTCAGAGGGGCTCCGAGACCGGTAGCGAGACTCACGAAAGTGCCAGTGATGTGGCTCACTCCGACAAGGAAGTCTCCTCCAGCTCCAAAGAGCCCGCCAAGGAGTTCCGAAACTCCGATCAAGGCCGTGCAGACAAGAAGAACAGAGCAGAGCCACCAAAGCTTACCGACAAGATGCCTCCGCGGCTGAGTGATTCTTCACGTGGCAGGGTCTTCACTCCACGTGGGGTACCATCTCGGAGAGGTCGAGGAGGTATGCCTCGCGGGGGCGGCGGTGGTGGTGGCCGCCCTCAGCAAGGGGGCTGGGGACCTTCTTCAAAGGTACCTCCCCCCAAGAAGCAGCCCTTGAAGGAGCAGGTCAAAACACCAGAAATCAGGCCTCTTGATGTGCCCCCAGGTAAAGAGTCTGAGAAAAACCCCTCTGAGAAGCCACCGCAGCTCGGTGAGTCAGCGGCACCTGAGGGCCAGCATCACCGGTCAGAGAGGCCCCCAGATAAACCACCGAGGCGGCGGCGTCACGGGCGTTCTCAGCAGCAGGACAAGCCTCCGCGGTTCCGCCGCCTGAAGCAGGAGCGGGAGGTGGCTGCCCGAATGAACGGCGAAAGAAACCTCTTCCCTGAATCCTTGCCACCAAATCCACCTCCCAATCCACAAACTGAGGAGATCAAGGAGGTGGTGCGCAACGCTGCCGGCACCAAGTCCCCAGACTTGTCCAACCAGAACTCTGACCAGGCCAATGAGGAATGGGAGACAGCGTCTGAAAGCAGCGACTTCACTGAGAGGAGGGACAAGGATGGCATGTTTGTGAAAAATGCCCCTGGAGGCATCAAGTCAGTCGACCCCAATGCTGCCCAGAAGAAGGAATCGTCCAAGCGCAGCTTCTCCAGCCAGAGACCTGGGATGGACCGACAGAATCGGCGCTCGAACCCAGGAGATTCAAGTGGCAAAGGCAACCGGAATAGTGCTGGATCTGTCAGAAATGAGAAGCGCAACTGGCCTTCCCCAAAGAATAGGAGGTGAGTGAGCAGGAGTGGGTAATCCAGGGGTATGGTCGTGGTGGAAGTTAAGGTAAAAGATTCCGCTCCAAATTTGCAATTTTTGGAACAGATTGTGCACTTTGAAGAGAAGAACTTGTTGCTGTATTTAGTTTTGGTTGCCTGAGAGTAATTGAAATTGGCCAAGTTGCTACTAATGTCTGTTTAATGACCCCTGTAGAAAATTTAGACAAAACCAAAATCACATTACTCCTGATATCCCCACAATGCACCCACAGGAATGTTGCTGACATTTTGAGTGCTTTAAGATGGCTGATTTCCTGGTGTCTAGGCTTTTCTAACGAAGAAAGCTTTCTTCAGTGTTCCATTGGTTGCCAGTAGAGTCATATCTCTGCATGAATGGACAACTTCAGGAGTAGGGGAAGGGTAAGAGATTAAAGTATCTGTACAAGACTTAACCTGACCATGTCTATAGAGGAGAGCTGTTTTGGCTTCCAAGTGAGCCTGTGCCATACAGGAAGCAGGTTTGAAGAGTTTGACAGTAAAGAGTTTAAAATGTAATCTTGGCAGGCCAGTGGAAGATCGGACAACACTCGCTGCAGCTCTTCCTCAGAACGCGAGTGCAGTGTTCAGAGTAGACAGAATCATTCCCAGCGACTCTGCTGCCATCCAGAAAGCCATCGCAGAAGTAAACAACCGGCACAAGGATTGCAAACTGGCGCCTGGCAAAATAAAGGAGAAGAATGATATGCTGACACAATTTGATCTGAACAATTATGCAAGTAAGTCTAGGAAGAATGTGCTGTAACTGCGTGTGTTAAGGTGGTGTGTTGTGGTTGAGTTTATTGTGAACATACTGCCCGTCCCAATTGTCCCTACGGTAATGCTGAGCCATTCCATTCCATAAGATATGTTTGGCGTGAACTGTTGGATTCGAGTCTGTTTCTGTTCTGTATGATTCTAAGACCCCAAAATTCTTTGTTGGGAGAGATATTCCAGCATATTGACCCACCTACAGAGAGGATATACAGTTCAAATTCTGCTGTGGCTCTTGTGCTGACCCACCTTGCTACTTGCCCCATGAAACCAGTTTCTGGCATTCCTCAATACTTTGCTCATAATGTTGTCACCATTCATGTTGGGATGCATGTGGCAGTGAGTCTGAGTGTTGTCATGCTGATGAGTCTGTTTAACTTCCTAAAGTGCAGTCTGGAAAGTGTAATTATTTTATAGTGTACAATAATGAAAGAGGCTAACAGTGGTAGAAGTGACTACTATGGACACCAACCCACCAACGCTCCTTTGTTTGCACATTCCTAACCCGTGACCTCTGCCACAGTAGATCCATGAGATTGTCACCACCTGCAAGTTTCCCTCCGAACCACAGACCTTCCTGACTTGTAACTGCATTGCTGATCCTTCACTGTCACGGGGTTTAAGTCCAGGAGCTCCATAACCAACCACATTATTACTGTACTGGCACCCATACCAACTATAACCGGTCATGAAGCTGGCTGAAACCACCAGTAGTGGAGTAGTTGCAGGGTGAGCCACAAAAGCTGACCAAGCCAGAAACATCCACATCTTGTGGAAAAAAATAAATGAAAAGTAGCAATTGACCTTTTCAGGGAAGCTCCGCAAACAGCCATGAGGCAAATGACTTGACAGTCTCTGTTTAATACTGTGGGTTAAGAACATCTTAAGGTAGCTTCCCTACTCTCTAGTGCCTTTGTCTTTTTTGTGGGACTTGACAGTGTGGCTTTTCCCCACAGTGGTGAAGTGTTCTGTGCATTATGTTCAAGTCTGGAAAGACTGTAATCTTCTGAGTGAGTTAACAGTTTTACATGTAGCTTGGTTACCTGTTTGCCTTCACGATGTGGCTTTCCATACCATAGAACGGTTCGGGGGGCATTTGACCTGTCGACTTTGTTTGATTTCGGATCAATCTTTACTGCACCTATTTTAGGTGTTGTGATTGTTGATGATCACCCAGCAGTTTCTGCAGATGATGAGACCATATCTCCCTTAAATGATGGCTTCACCCGCGTCCTTTCAAAACGTCAGAAGAGGATCCTGGACGATGAGCGCCGCAAGAAGGAAGAGCATCTGCTGCAGGTAAACTCAGAGGCAAGCTCTTGTCGGGGGCTCTACCTGTGTTTAGATATCAATCTAAATAACTGGTAAGCCTTCGGGAGGTAAAGATAATAAAAGCATAGATTAGTCGTGTATTGAGGGTAGCGTCAATAGCATTGGCTATGTGACTTGCTTCATTTGAATCTGTGCTGAAAACTAAGGTGGCATATGCTAAAAATAACTGAGGACGACAGTGTGTTTGACTGTGGATTTCTCCATGGGCTGCCAGTGTTAAAATTCATATCTTGTGCAGACCAACAGTTCTAAAAGTGAAGTCAGACAATTTGGAAGCAGGATGACTTTATGTAGAGTTTTTAAAGAAATTTTTAGAATTTTCAAGTTGACTTCATTCATGTTTAAGACTTGCAGCAGAAACCTGCAATGCTGAGTAGACATGGTCTTCCAATTGTGGGGCAGTTTATGAAAGTCATTTCTGGTTGGTGACTTTGCTACTTGGAGCATTGTTACTCTTGGATCTGCAGCCCAGTCATTGCACATACAATTGAACTTTTTCAGAAAGGTAGCAAATTTGCAAACTCATCAAATCTTCATGCTACTTCACCGTACTGTGTCCATGCAGAGGTAATGATGCCTTTAATTGAAATGTTTTTGAAATTAATTAAATGAACACAAATGCCCATTACCCTTTTTCATCCTTTTCTTTATTTCTTGCCCTCGCCATCCCCTGATTTTAAGAAAAAAAACAAAAGAAATCCCATTGGTCTGTTTGGATCCTCAGGCTGAGTGTTGAAATAACATGGCAAAAGAAGTAAGAAATGGTGCTGATCAAACTGGAAGATTTGTTGACTGAGACCATTTGCTGATTTTTGCCCTCTGCCACATGTGCAAGGCCTGTAACTGGCAGCTGAGTTTGAGGGGTAGATAGAAAGTGGTTTTGGCAGTAAGACGTTGTATTTGGAATGATGTGTTCTGGTTGCTTGTGGTACCTGATTCTCCCTAACGGTTTTAATGTTATCTTTCTTCACCAGAAGGCTGTCAAAATCTGCACAATGGATTCTCTGCATCCCTCATTATCTGGCTTCCCCAAAAAGCAGTCTAAGAAGGTGACTCTTTCAAACATAGAGTCAGAAGAGAGCTGCAAGGGTCAGACGAACACAGCTGATCTGGGAACCCAGATTTGGAATACCACGCATTCCAGTATGTCATTCTCACATATGAATAGAAACGTGAAGTGTGGGCATGGATGAGAAGTTTTAATGTATTCTTGTAAACAAAGTATCTACCTTTTGGTATAAACCTAGAAGTAATTGAAACTTTGAATAAATTACCACAGATCTTAGGAAATATATTTATTTGTGCACAGCACCTGAATGGCATGTTCCAAGAAATATATTTGCTAGCCTAGTGAGGCTTGAATTTCAGCTGCAACTTTTCATGAAACTGAACTATGGATGCTGTAAATCAGAGATAAAAACAGAAATTGCTGGAAAAACATAGCAGGTTTGGCAGCATCTGTAGCGAGAAATTAGTGCTAATGTTTTGGTGGAGTGACCCTTCCCTGGAACTCTGCTGCCAGACCTCCTGAGCTTTTCCAGCAATTTCTATTTTTGGCTTTTTCATTTAAACTGTATTGTGCACACTAATGATTGCTTTGTCTTGTGTGACACAAAATAATTAATACTAATCTAGCTTAAAATAGCTGTAGAACATTTCCAGGTACCTGCCTTGTGGCTAGGTCAGGAAATGTGAGCCAGGGTTTCAGCTCCTCTTAATAATTGAATTAATCCTTTTGGCAGTGTATATATGAATGTGAGATGAGGATAAACTGGATTTGATCATGATGGCCCTTGTCCAATAACCATTAACTTGTTGCTTCTATTTATACTTGAATAAAATTGCTAGGAGCTGTTTGCCCGGATAGATTGACAGCCGCAGCATGTATTATGTTCAAGTGAGTGTAGTAATATTTTTGAAAAGAAATACTTGCAGCATTTGGCAAGAACAAATGTAATTTGGATCTTTAATCTTTCCTTATGTTCTCAGTTAGCTCTCTGGATGCAGGAGAGGTTTACAGTTTAGGTAGAAGCCATTTGGCTGTTGTTCATCTGTGAGGTTTTTGCAATCCAAAACATGATGGATTTGGATGTTGTTGCAAGTTTAATTTTGCAGAGAAAAGAGTTGTTGGTTCTGACAGTGGGGAACCTCTGAATTCAGAAAGTTGTGGGCTCAAGTCCTGATGCAGAAAATTGAGAAATCTTGGCTTTTGGATGAGATATTGAGCCAAGGTCCTTTACTGCAGTCCTGGGTGATTGTGACAGATCACAGCATACTTTTTAAAGATGAGCTGGCGATTTCTCCGTAGTCTCTTGACCAATGTTTATCACTGAACCTCAATCGGATTATTTAGTTATCACATTTTGTTTTCGGGAACTTGCTGTTTCAAAAATTAATGATTACACGTTGCAACAGTGACTGCACTGTTACAGTAACTTCATTGACTGTAAAGTCTGGGGTCATGTATGGTGCAGTAGAAATGACAGACCTTTCATGATAAGTCTTGTTGAAGGCAGTGACTATAAAGGTAGCAGATGCTTTTAAAATTCTGAAGATTCTGGAGACGATTCTACAGATGGAAAATAACAAACATAACACAACTATTAAGGAGAGAGGGAGAATGGAGAACCACAGACCTACTACTTTGTCAGTAGGAAATAGTGGTGCAATTGAGTTGGCATGAATTTATTAAAGGGCAATCATGCTTGATAAATCTGTTTGGAATATGTTATTTGTAATATAGATCAAATAGAATCAATGCGTGCATTACTGGATTTTCAGGAGACTTTTGAAAAAGTGCTATATAGGATATTAGTAATCAAAATTAGAGCATGTGATTCAGAAAAACCGATTTGCAATCCATAGAGGATAGCATTAAGTGGAGTAGGAATGAATGGGTCATTCTCATTGTAGGCTGTGCAATGGCTGCAACTGTTCAGTGACTATAAATGAATTAAATAATGGGAACCCATTTTCATATTTTTTGTTTTGCTATTATACAAAACTAGGTGGAAAACAAGTTTGAGAAATATGCAAGGAGACTTCAAGCAGACTTGGGCAGACTGAAGTGAATGGACTAGACCATGGTTGATGGAATACAATATGTGTGATTTTTGTTTATTTTTAAATTTCTTCGGTGGTGAGAGATTGGGACATTTGGTGTCTGAGGAACCTGTTCCCAATACACAAAGCTAACATGCAGGTGCAGCAATCGATGAGGAAGGTGAGTGGTGTGTTGGCTGCCATCACAAGGGGTAGAGAAGTAAAGGTGGTGTAGTTGGCCTTGATAAGACTTTACCTGGTGTATTGTGTACACTTTTTTGTCTTATCCAAGGGAGGATATTCGTGCTATAGAGGGAGTACAACAGAGGTTCACCAGACTAATTCCTGGGAGAGTAGAATGTCTTAGGAAGAGATACTGAGGAAACTGTGCCTGTATTTTCTAGTGTTTTGAGCAATGAGAGGTAATGTCGTTTGAAACTTGTAAAAAATTTTACGTTGTGATTATTTGGTTGTGGATAAGCTGTTTCACCTGGCTGGTGAGTCACAAGTCTTGGAACACAGCCTTGGAATAAAGGCCAAGCCATAAAAATCTAAATGACTGAATCTGTGGAATTCTCTACCCCAGGGGACTGCTGAAACTCAGTCATTGGGCAAGTTGCAGACACATATTGATTGCTGGGTTGAATTCTCCCAAGGCATGTGGAAAGGGATGCAGGAAAGTCCTATTTAGGTATGTAATCAGCCACGATTAAACTGAATGACTAACAGCAAGCTCAAGAGGCTGAATAGTCTACTTCTCTTCCAATGTTTCTGAAATCCCTTTTGTGACCCTGGATTTTTGGCAAGAGACGATTCAGATTACAGTCTAACCAAAATTCCATTCGGTGCCAAAAGAAAAAGACTGATCCATCTAGAAGCTTCAATGATAGCCAATTCCTTTCAATGTGACGATCAAGTCCGTTGCATGCAGAGGTTCTTTCAAGGTGCACAGATTTAATTCATCTATTGAAAAGACAAGTTCTGATCGAGTGTGCATGATTTTGCTCTTTAGTACTGAGTCTTCGTGCTTTTAACTTTTTTTGTGTAACAAAACTTTAAAACATCCCCCCCTCCCATAATCTTACAATTTGCTCCCTTACTCCTCCAGCAGCCTCCGGTCTGGAAACTTGGATCAAACCTCTGAATGTCTTTGCAGAGGCAGCTAGTGCTGAGGTAAGCAATATTTCCTGGACTCTACTAGTTAACATATGCAAGTTGCCTTATTCTGATTGAAAGCATTTATTTCTTGAATAGCCTGCATATGCAAGCATGTAGCTGATAATTCTGCGATCTGAATGTATCACGGGCCAAGATTAGAGAGTGAAACATTGGTAATGAACATCCCTTTCAGATTGTATCTGTGGAACTTGTTCACATTTGCTTTGTGGGTGGTTCAAGTTCTATTGGCCAAGTGACCAGAAGTAAGCATGATGGCACAACAAATTTTTTTTTCAGCCTAAAGGCTGATTTTCCCATCCCTTTTGATTCGGGTAATCCCTATGATCTTTACACTCTTCCTGTACGATTTTAGAACCCCAGGCCCTCAAAAGTTCTGTAGCCTCTATCCCAATGATGAGCTTCTCCAGAAGTGCAGGTATACAAAGCCAGTGCACAACACCATTTTGCAACTACACTCAATAACGCAAAGCAGGTAACTTCCATACAAATAGAAGGGACCACATTTGTTTCTACACCACTGCCTACATCATCTTGTATCTCCATTTCCCAAAATTAATGTTGTATTTTCTGGAATAAAACCAGAATGTGTTGGAAATACTCAGCAGGTCGGGCAAGTGCGAAAGGTGATATTTTAGGTGGCTGAGGAAGTTAAGTGAAATTTGTTTTGAGGGGAGAGAAGAGGGCAAAGTGGTAAGTCTGTAATGGGGAGGTGAACAGTAGAGATTAAATAATAAAAGGGACTGGTCATGGACAAACCAAAAAAGAAATGTCTGGAGGAGACCTGAATGGCTGAGTCACTATAAACTCCAGAAAACCAAAGAGAAGCAGGAAATATAAACTGAAACAAAAGAAAAAATGATTCCAAACTAAGGATTGAGGTTTTGATCTGAAATTGGTGACCTTTCCAGACAACAGCCTAACTATGTCAGGTTTAATGACCAGATCGGAATTAAACCTGCAATATGTCAAACCACTCATGCATGAATGGGAGATGTAACAAACACCTTCTATTTACCTCCTCCCTGTCTTTCCATTTTTAAAATAAAATATATTATTAGGCTACTCTGGAGAGGGGCCTTGATTATTATGTGCATAAGTCATTAAAGATGGTAGAACAGATAGAGAGCATAGTTAATAAAGCATTAGGATCCTAATTTTGAGGGATGCATAGAGTACAACAGTAAGGAGGTTACGCTGAATCGTCATGAAATATTAGCCAGCCTTCTCTTGGGATGTTGGGTATCGTTCTAGGTGCCACACGTTGGTGTCAGTGGTGAATAGGTTGCATGTGGTTCCAAGGATGAAAACTGTCGTGAAGATTGGCTAGGTTTGGGCAGTTTTCCTTGGGAAAGGCAAAGAGGAGATTTGATTGAAGTTTTCAAAATCCAAGGTCTGAACAGTTGATGGGGAGAAACTGTTCCAGCTCCTAACAGGATTAAAAATGGGGGAGTGCAGATTTAAAGCAATTGTACTAGAAATATGTAAAGTGTGAGAAATGACTCATCGCTTGACTTCAGGCCTGGAAGGATGGTGGAAGCAGTTTCAGTTGATGTTCAAGGAGGTATTAGATGGTTACTTAAAGAAAATAATGCACAGGGATGCAATGAGCATGACTTGGTGCCATTCAAAAAGCTACTGCAGAGTGTTGAACTGTATAACCATCTACGCCATTACCAGCTCTAAGATTCTCTCAATTCTAGGTCCCAAGCACTTTCTCCAAGTAAATAATGCTTTACTTGTATTTTATATTTAAAATACAGCATTCTCAATATATTAAATCAGGTGCAGACTGGGTAATTCGCTGGTAGAATACCTCAATTTAGCCTGCAAGCATGACCCCGACCTTGGGCTCGCTTGTCAATTTAAATCTTCTCCATGCTACCAGGTTGATGACCCTGTCCGCCTGCCTCCTGCAAAACTTGAGGAACAGCAGTTCAACTTAGAGCATAGAGTTAAAATGCCCAACTGAATCTGGGAAGTTGTAATCAATTTCAGTTCACAACCTCTACCCGGTGTTGTTTTTTCCTTCTGTGTTAGTTTTGCTTTCACTTTCACATTTCACTCTTTGCTTTAGGTGACAGCAGTTCAAGATTCAGCTGTTCAAGGTTTGGCAATTTGCACCATCTCCAGGCGCACTTTTTATTTTTTGTTTCTTTCTCATTACCACTTTTGTTTGATTTAACTTCTCCTGCCTCCCACTCTTTGACAGTGCACCTGCCACTTACTTAAAACTTAAGTTCTAACTTTGTTCCCCAGTCTGTTGAAATCCCAAAGGTTGAATCACCTGCTGATACTCGCTGTGTAAGTCCACACAGAATAGTCACCTTGAACAAGGGTATTGGAGTGCAACTAACATCCATGGGGTGATGGTCCCACAAGGACCTAACATACATGCAGGATAGGGATTTGCTTTTGAAAATGATACTTCAGCCTTTGAAAGGTTAATTAGCTTTGTAAGCAGGTGTGAATGTATTGGCCGTGACGTACAGTTGCCAAGGAAGAGGAGTTGGCGGCTTGCATTTTGGGAAAAAAAAAGCAACGACCTAGTTCATGTATTTTGATTAAAATGCAGCGTATATGTCTCTACCGCTTTGTTTCAAGGCCAGCCAGACTGACAGCGGGGTGGATTTGAGCAGCGACTGTCAGGTCTCATCGACCAGTTCCTCGCAGCGTAGTTCTCCAGCCAGCAGCCTGAAAACTGACACTGGGGAGCGTGTTGGTCTTATTAACCGGATCAGCACAAAAGTGGTTGAGATTCGATCAGCAGAAAACCAACTCCTCGAACCCAAAGAGCAGAGACCGAGACCTGCTAGGACAGGAGCACTGAAAGAAAATAAGGTATCGCACTTACTGTGATGACATGGCCTCTATAATCACCTTGCTTGCTGTACAGCATTTGTTCTGATTGCATTTCTTCTGGATACCAGTCACCTCTGGTAGTGTTCTTCTCCTCTTCTCCCAACCTGACCTTTAATCCTCATCCATAATACCCATTCTTCTTTTGTGACTGTTAACAGCGAGCTTCAGCAGGCGAAATGCTTAATGGAGGTAATTGCATCTATTCTGGTGCTGTAACTAATTGTGTGTTTGTGTGTTCAGAACCACACCCTCTATTTTCCAGTTAGGTTCTTGTGAAAAGCAGTTCTGAATGAGAGTTCTGATTTTATTTATTCCTAAGGCACAGCTCTCTCCCTTTCCCACTTCCTTCTTTCCCACTCACCATCACTATATTGCCTTGCACTTTAATGCAGTTCAATGTTTAAAAATAAAAGTTCCATGTGTCAGAAGTTATTTTATTGTTAAATCTTTTCAACCCTGTTGGCACCTTAGTTTTTTCCATGCTGTGTAAATCTATAAGAGTTAATGGAGTGTAAGAGGTTGGACTATTAGTATACATAAGTTAGAGAAAAGCTTTTAAATCACATGCTGGTCATGCCATCATCAAAAAAGATATCTTTGTATAGAAGGGTAGCTTCTCCTCTAGCATTTTCTTGTCTAAGTCTAAATCCCTTTTTATGACCACAATGCTCTGTATGTTTGATTTCCAGTTTCTTCCATTTTCTGTCTCATTTGCACATCTTCAGATGGCCCAGCTTGTAGCTGCTTTGGCTCTGTCTGCTGGAGTTCTCCTTTTTTTAAATTTAAAAAAAAACTTCCCTCTCTTCCCTTTTTTTTCCCCTTAAAAACCCCCCTCCTTATTGGCTAAATTTGTGCTCCATCCACCTCCCTCTAACTAATTAGATGTCACTAAATCAGTTTGCTTCATTTTCCTCAAAGACAATCCAAATGGTATTGGAAATGCATGTCCTCCTTTCCTTGAATAGTAGATCAGCCAGTAGAAGCAAGGATTTTTTTAATGTGTGGTGATGATGCAGCATGTGCTTAGAATGTATGCAGTATGTAGGAGATATTTTCTTCATGTGTGGAAGGAGAGCTACACGTTGAGGGGATGACCATTGTATTGCAGATCATGCTCCTAAAGATGCACTGAATAATATTGGTTCGAAATTTTTACTGTCTAGATTATGGGCCTTTCAGTCTTCTCACTCTGAATCTACTTCAGTTATAAATCTGCGTTATGCCCCATTATGAGATTTATACAGAAGAAAATTGTACTTTTGGGAGTGGTGTGGGTCTGGTTGGTAGCAAGAGTGGAAGAGGGAGATGAATTTAGCACCATTCTGACTTTAACCCCTCCCCTGTACAAGAAAAACATTGTTTCAAATCTGTGACAAATAGAACAATTTTAAGCCAACCCCTAAGTAGCCTTGAGCATCTTCCTCCTAATTGCTTATGACAAATAGATTTCAAATGCAACTTTTTATAGCTTAGAGGTGGATGTTGGTGGTATTGCTTTGCTGTTGTATTAAACCCTGCTGCTGAAGTCCATCTGTGTATTGGTGCATTTTGTATTTCACACAGTTGGCTAGATGCCAGGAACTGAAATTAAAATACACCTGACTGTTTGTTTGGCAAAGTACACACAATCATATGACCAGACTAGGAGCTAGTGTTGAATGGCAGCATATGGTCCTGCGATTCCAGAATTAGGGGGAAATGCATGTTCTTCTGGATGTAAGTTTGCTAACCTAGCTGGAAGGTTCATTTTCAGATGTTTCGTCACCATGCTAGGTAACATGATGATTCCTGCTGTGCTTCGCCCGAGGCTCACTGAGGATGTTACCTAGTATGGTGTCAGAACGTCTGAAAATGAACCTTCTAGCTCAGCGAGCAAACCTCCATCCAGAACCTCAACCTGAGCTACAAATCTTCTCAAAACTCGGTAATGCATGCTCTTTTTTTAGCATGGTCTTGAGATGGTGCGTAGAAAGAGATTAAGCCATCTGATGCATGTTGTGATTAAATTTACATGTTCCCCTCTTCTACAACAACCACTGAAGCTTTTGCACAATGACTGTTCTTGGTCTGAGTGAATGTGGGATTATTTCACGTAGATGATTACAAAAAAAACTGATCCTTCCCTCTGCTTTTAATGCATGTACCGCTCTTTATTCATAGCAGGGCTCACTGCACAGTGGAAGGGTGGCTTGTCTTGCTCTTCCTAGCCAACCCAGGTGTCACTGCTCCAATTGTCATGCATTGATGTACACTGGTTCAATATGTATTGTCCATGCCAAAATGCAAACTTCTACCATTGTCTTTGTACATGCCTTAATCTATTAAATCTTGGCTTGGTTAGTTGAGAGAAATGTTTGACGTCTGTGGTAATGCTGAAGACTGGTATGGCAATTCTAATGAGTCACTTAAACTAGACTTAAGAGGATTAAATAACCTCCTTGCATGAGGTTTTACTTAATGTTACAGTGCTAAGTTGATTCTTTTTTAAAAAAGACAATGTATACATTAAAGTCTTTATGATTTCATGAAGTTTCAGGGGTCTGCCAGCGAACTGAGTAAAGAGCATAAACCTGGACCAATAGGAAATGAACGTTCACTAAAAAATAAAAAGGCAAGAGAAGGACAGCAGAAAGAGAGTCCTGAGACTGCTGCAAAGGCTGTTGGCTTTTCAATAAACAGCAGACCAAAATCCAAACCAGATCCCGACTTGCTACTGGAGACTGAAGTCACTGTGCCACCTATCCAGTTTGGAGTGAGTGCAAAGGTGAGTCAATTGATTATTTTTATTTTTGTTTTAATGCTCAAATTTAGACTTTGGATTCTGGTTTAACTCCGTAACCAGTTCAGCAACCTTGTCTAGTATTGTATTCCCCCAGAGTACTTGAGGGTTGAAAGTAAAGAAGAAATCAAAGCAGAAGGGAAGAACTGAGTGGGGAAGTTATAATAGAGGAGTTTTATGGATAGTTGAAAATGTGTTGCTGGTTAAAGCA
The DNA here is from genome assembly GCF_020745735.1 of Hemiscyllium ocellatum. Taxonomy (NCBI): domain Eukaryota; kingdom Metazoa; phylum Chordata; class Chondrichthyes; order Orectolobiformes; family Hemiscylliidae; genus Hemiscyllium; species Hemiscyllium ocellatum. Next base: position 13,996,618 of record NC_083435.1, read on the forward strand.
CAGCAGGTCAGGCAGCATCCAATGAATAGGAAATTCGACGTTTCGGGCATAAGCCCTTCATCAGGAATGAAGGGCTTATGCCCGAAACGTCGAATTTCCTATTCCTTGGATGCTGTCTGACCTGCTGTGCTTTAACCAGCAACACATTTTCAACTGTGATCTCCAGCATCTGCAGACCTCATTTTTTTTACCCGAGTTTTATGGATAAGTGAGACAAATAAAAGTGAAAATAATTTTAATGGGTCCTCTGTTTGTATACTCATTTCAAATATAGAAATGAGTAGGCTTGATCTTCAAGCCTATTCAGTTAAGTAACAAATCAGCTACAGCTGAACTGCATTTGTGTTGGTTTGTTAACTTTCTGAAAGACTAGGTACAATGTCTGGCCCGTTGGGTGAATGCTGAGAGGTTGCCCTCCTTTTTCAGTTAGCTGTATCAACATGTGTTCTTGGCTTTATTAACATTCTTGCCTCTGGATCATGGAAGCATAAAAAGTAGGCCAGGAATATGCCCTTTAGAGTCTCCTTTGCCATTCAATATGATTATGGGGGGGTTACTCATCTACGCAGCATTGTTTCAGCTTTCTGCCTACAGCATAGAAACAGGGCTAGGCCATTCAACCCTGCAAGCCTGTTCCACCATTTATCTTGAAGATTTTAGTCAGATCACCCCTTAACTACCGGAATTCCAGAGAAAACTGATCTAATTTGTGTAATCTCTCCTCATAACTTAACCCCATGAAGTCCAGGCATCATTCTTGTCAAACTACATTGTATTCCCTCCAAGGCCACTATCTTTCCAAAGGTGTGGTGCTTAAATCCGCTCTGTGCTCCAGGAGAGGTCTCGTAGAAAGTGAGGACTGCTGATGCTGGAGGTCAGAGTTGAGTGTGTGGTGCTGGAAAAGCATATAAGGTAGGCAACATCTGAGGAGCAGGAGAATCGATGTTTCGGGCATATGACCAAAACGTTGATTCTCCTGCTCCTCGATGCTGTATGAGCTGCTGTGCTTATTCAGCACCATACTTTTGGCTCCAGGTGAGGTCTAATCAGGGTTTAACTGCAGTGTAATTTCTGTATCCTTCACACACCTGTCATAACCACCTAATGAAGGTGCAGCACTCTGAAAGCTAGTGTGCTTTCAATTAAACCTGTTGTACTATAACCTAGTGTTGTGATTTTTAACTTTGTACACCCCAGTCTAACACCGGCATCTCCAAATCATTCTGTATCCTTGTACCTCAGCCCTCTTGATATAAAAGCCTGCATTTCATGAGTTTTTTTTGATTATCTTTCTGCACCCGTTTGTGACATTTTTAAGATCCGTGCACCTGAACCCCTAAGTCTTTTTGAACCTTGACTGTACTTACCTTCATGCCATGGCTTATCCTATTTGGACCAAAAAAGAATAACCTCACACTTGCTTACATCAAACCCTATCTGTCGCAGTTTTGCCGATTAGTTAATCAATATCCCTTTTGTAATTTTATGCTATTATCTACATTGTCTACAATGCTGCCTCACTTTTTGTCATCGGCACATTTGGATATATGACTTTCTATGCCATTATCCAAGTCAGTCAATAGTGTGAATGATTGATTGAAACTCCAACAGAACCTATATGGTGACATCCTACCAATCTTTATCCCTATTTTCTGTCACCTACCACTTGACCAATTTCCCAGCTATGTCATAATTCTCCCAAACTTCCATGGGCTTCTGTCTTAGCTTAATAGTCTTATGTGAAATTTTATCAAATGCCTTTTGGAAGTCCATATAAACAACAGCCATAGGCATTCTCTTCCTGCTATCTTAGTCACCTCTTCAAAAAGTTTCAATGAGGCTTGACTGACCTGGTTCACCTGATTAACTGAACATTTTCAAGTCATTCAGTTACTCTTATTAATTGTAGACCGCATCAGAGGTGTTCGGCTAACTGGTCTGTAATTCCCTGGATTTCTTCTGTCTGTCTTTAACCCCTTTAATGTTCAGTTTAAAAGCCTTAACTGTTTTCATGGGCAAAGAATTCCACAGGCTCCCCACAATCTAGGTGAAGAACTGTCTCCTCATCACATAGTGGTCCAACACCAAGGTTGAAGCATATAAATTTCGAGGTGACTGCACAGAGTTGACCGCTGTGTTGTCAGATATGCCATCCACCTGGTTGAGCAGATTTTGAAGATCCCATGGCCAAATCCAAAGAGCAAGAATTTATCCTGTTAACTCTCCCCACTATTCTACCATCAGTCACACCAAAAACATAAGATGGATCTTAATTTTGATGTAGAATCAACTGCGTAATGACCACTGCGTCTAACGGCACTGTCCCAGAGTTGGGGATCTCATGAAGATTGTGTAACATTCATTTTATTAATCAATAAGTTTATTTTGTAGGATAGTAATGTGTGAATCAATGTTGTCTTACAAAGGATGAGACTGACTTACAGTGGGTGGTGGAGGAATTGGTAATGTTATTGGCATATTGTCAGTTACCAGGAAATTTCTGGGCTTATGACTAGGAAATCTGAGAGATTTAAATGAGGGGGTTTGCTTGGAGTAGTGTGTTTTGAAAAGGCAGATCTAATCCATATGCACAAATTCTGCAGACTGGGATGCTAAGGTCTCCCAATTCAAGAGCAGTGGAGCATTTGAATACATACTTTCTCTCTGCAAAAACTGTTCCTAATATTGTACCTCTTTGTGCAGCTTGGGCAAGATGCTAATTTTCTTCAAGATATTCTAATGGGGAGACACTCATTATATTTAAGTGTCAGTTCATAAGCATTAGATTATTCATTTTTGCTTCCTTTAGGATTCTGACTTCAGTCTAGCTGTGCCTACGATTCAAAGGTCTACAAGTTCACCACCCAACAAACTGCAGAATGCTGCCAGCAATGATGTACGTACTGCCTGATCTGTAACTTCATTTATGCGTGGTTTCCATTTCCTTGCTGTTGCTGTGTTTTAGGAAACAGTTCTTCTCATCTAAGCCAGTTTCAGGACAATTTGCATATATACATTCAAATGCATGCAAGGGCACTCGCATGCTACTTGTATCGTCTGAGAGCACTCCACTATTTGGTGAAATTGCATGTTTTTCATCCAGGTGAGAGGCAGTTTTAGTAGTGCAAGTGAGGAGATGCACTGGTGAGGTGCACTGGCAAAGGGCCTAGCTTTTTTAAATGTCTAAGATTTCAACCTGGAATGTTTCAATGGTTCAGACTTAATTCTGTGATTGTATGACTGCTGAGAGATACCACCTTTTGTCGAAGTGTGCTATATGACCCCAGAAGCTCACCCTGGATTTTAGGCCTTTTATAATCTGAAATAGCATGTGAAATAGGAAAGATGGCATCCTCCGTTTTCCTGCCGTTGAATAAGATTCAGCTGATCTCCCCAAATCCCAAATTTCCTCTTCTCAGCATTAAATGCTGCTAATGATGGAGTACCTACAGTCCTCTGGGTAAAACATTCCAAGTGTTTTAAGTGGAAAAATTCCACTTTATATCTGGCTCTTAGCCTGGGATTCTGCTCCCTTATTCTAGATCCCCAGGAGGGAAAAGACCTGTCAAGCCCCTTCAGAATCCTTTAAGTTTCAGTGAGAGCACTTTTTATTTCTTTTCTTTTTCCTCTTGCGCATTTTTCTCGATTATCTTGCTTCTTCCCTCATGGGTCTGTGTGGCTCAGGAGAGGAAAGCAATGAGCAGGAGGGAGGAGTGGCACATGACACGGAGAGGTTCCTCACGAGCAGAAGGATTGCAGGCAAGTGTTTTGGGCCCCGTATCTCGGGAAGGATCTACTGGCCCTGGAGCAGGTTCACGAGGATGGTCCCAGGAATGAAAACCTTAACGTGTTTGAGAACGTTTACACTTGTTTGGAGTTTAGAAGGGTGAGGTCGGGGGAATCTAATTGAAAGATAGAATGGCCTGGACGGAATAGATGTTTCCGTTGGTAGGAGAGACAAGGGCACAGCCTTCGAGTAAAGGGAAGACCTTTTTGAATGGAGATGAGGAGAAACCTCTTCAGCCAGAGAGTGGTGAATCTATAGAATTCATTGCCACAGAAGGCTGTGGAGGCCGGGTCATTGAGTATGTTTAAGACTGAGATAGATAAATTCTTGATTGTCAAGGGTTACAGGGAGGTAGCAGGAGGATGGCATTGAGAAGCTTATCAGTCGTAGTTGAATGGCAGAGCAGACTCTATGGGCTGAATGGCCTAATTTCTGCTCCTATGTCTTGTGTTGTGTAGGAGGGAAGCAAGAGAGAGGTGGTGTGTGGAAAGACTGAAGAGAGGTGCCAAGGAAAGGGGGGAGAGGGGGCGAGCAGCAAGAAAGCTGAGGCTGTGAGCAGGAAGTTAGTAAGACCATCTTTTGGGCTGATGAATACCATTCATTTAGTCATTCTGCTGCAACCTGTTTGTCGAGTTAAGATTGATCCCAAAGACTAGGCTGTATTAAAACCATGAGGCCATCTTGAGAGTTTGTGAAAACCTTTTGATGCCTAATGTAGATTTGCAACCAGTGAAGCAAAAGTTTTTAAGGTTATCATAGGACATTTTGAATTGTGCATACTTCCTCTCCCCAAATCAGTCTTTTTGCATTTGTGAAGGACAGTTTGCTTTAAAAATGAAATGGTTCCCAGTTGCGTTCTCCATGGCAACTCCTTGATCTGTCGGACTTGACATGCCATCAATCAGCACTGGGCCTTTTGCAGTATAAATTGTTGTGATCGTTTGAAATTTGTCCACTCCTGCGTTTGTATTGAGGAGTTAAAAGTTTAAGTATTTTGATAGCATGCCACTCTTTATCAATACTTCACAATTCAGTGTGTCATCTTAAAAAGTGAAGAATGTGTATAGGTGGAATAAATGACACTACTTAACTTAAAACTACTTGAGCAGGTACGGATGTGAAAGTACAAATTTGGAGCAGGAGTAGACCCCCTCAAGCATTCTGTACCAATCCGTGAGTTGTTGGCTGACCTTCTGTAGCTACAACTCATAATACTTGACTTTATTGTTGAGAGAAATCTATCTAACTATAGGCCTCGAATACATTCAATGACCCTGTCTCTGCCACTCTGGAGAAGAAAATTCCAAAACTCCAGACCCGAAAAAAAACAAAATTTGAGATTTCAATGGTAAGTGAGGGGTTTTTTTTTGTGGATGGTATCCCTTAGTTGTAGTTTCCCTGCAAGGTGATGAGTTCCCTCAGGGTCTTGTATGTTTCAGTACGGTCACGTTCCATTAGAGTCCGAGAGATGTACAGTGTGGAAACGGATGCTTGGGTCCAACTCGTTCATGCCGCCTTGATATCCTAACCTAATCTCATCCCATTTGCCAACATTTGGAACGAGACCATAATCCCTCTCTTCATGTACTCATCTAGGTGCCTTTTAAATGCTGTAACTGAACCAGCCTCCACCACTTCCTCTGGCAGCTCATTCCATGCACTCACCACCCTCTGCACGAAATTTTGCCCCCTCACCTTGAACCTATGCTCTCTCGATTTGGACCCATCCTCCCTAGAGAAAATACCTTGACTGTTTACTCTATCCATGTCTCTCATGATTTTATAAGCTTCTATAAAGGACACCCCTCAGCCTCCGATACTCCAGGGGTAAAAAGCTCCAGCCTATTCAGCCCCTCTCCCTATAGCTCAAAGCCTCCACCCCGGTAATGTCTTTATAAATATTTTCTGAGCCTTTTCAAGTTTTACAACATCCTTCCTGTAGCAGGGAGAGCAGAATTGCACACAGTATTCCAACAGTGGCCCAACCAATGTCCTGTACAGCCGCAACATGACCTCCCAACTCCTATACTCGGTGTACTGACCAATGAAGACAAGCGTACCAAATTCTGCCTTCACTATCCCATTGACCTGTGACTCCATTTTCAAGGAACTATGAACCTGCACTCCAAGCTCTTTGTTTAGCAACATTCCCCAGGACCTTACCATTAAGTGTACAAGTCCTGCCATGATTTTCCTCTCCAAGGTGCAACACCTCTCATTTAAATTAAAGTCCATCTGCCGCACCTTGGTCCATTGCACTATCTGATCAAGATCCTGTTGTAATCGGAGGTAATCTTCACTGTCCACTACACCTCCAATTTTGGTGTCATCTGAAAACTTCCTAACCATACCTCCTATGTTCATGTCCAAATCATTTATGTAAATGGTGAAAAGCAGTGGGCGCACTGTGGCACACTTCTGATCACAGGCCTCATTTCTTTTAAAAGTGAAATAGGGCCATCCTGTTCAATAATCTTTTTCCCATAGGAGTAACCTCCATCCCAGTTATTAGATGAGTGAATCTTCTCCAGCTGCTTCTAACCAACATGCATCCTTTCTTCAGTCAGGATACCAAAACTGTACATGGTTAGAGTCATAAAATCCGACAGCATGGAAACAGGCCCTTTGGCCCAAACATTTCAATGCCGACCAAAATATCCATCCATGCTAACCGCGTTTCCCCTGGCTGGTAAAGTATTTTATTGTTATGCTGTGCTGTTTTCTTTTAACTGGTGTACTTCAAGTTACTTTGCACAGAAAAAAAATTATTCTGCGCATTAATTGAGAACATTGGAGGGAACATTGAACTGGTTTAAAGCTTTTATTAACATCCAGGAGTTTGTAAGAAATAAATAATTAAACCAACTAGGTTTAGACAATCATTAGAAATTTAAATGTCTTTTCAGGAATATGTTTACATGGCACCAATTGCATTCTTGTACAGTGTTAAAACATTCACCCTGTTCTTCAAGGCTGTCTCTTCATGGCATGTTTTTTGTGGAGTTCAGAACTCTGACATAGTCATAGAATTTTTACATCATGGAGGGAAGCACTTTTGACCTATCTTGACTGTTGGTCATCAAGTATCCCATCTGTTCTCATCTCATTTTCTACAAATTGGCCTGTTGTTTTGTATGTTTTGATGTTTCAACTGCTAACCTAAATATTTCTAAAATGTTTGAAAGCTATCCCCTCCATCACCTAATTTAGGCAGTAGGTTCCAGATACCCACAAACTTCTAAGTGAAAAACCTTTTCTCCAAATCCCTTCTAAACCTCTTACTCCTTATCCTTCAACTCTGCCTGGCTATTGACCACTCTACTGAGGGGAGCAGTTTCTCGTTATCTACTTGGCCAATGCCCCTTAGTTTGCATGCACATCCTATTCTGATTTGCCATCTATATCCATATATTTGGCAATAGGAGCCTTGCACTTTTGCTGCTGCATCACCATCTTGAGCCCACCTGAAGCCAGTTGTAGTAACTCTATCATGGCAGCCATTGCTCGTCAAGAACTCTGGACATTCTTGAACATATTATATATGCTGTCTGACTAACTGAAATTTCACATTTTTAGGCACTCGTTTATAGTTGTGATTTTGTTTTTATTTTGGGCCGAGTGGGTGGTGATATCTTTTTACATGAGCACAGGTACAGAGTCGACGCTCATTGTGCTGTGTAGCAGCACTGAGATTGAATTGAGCGGGACTGAAGACACGGTGGTATTTTGGTTGCTAAGCTTAGGCCTTTGGCCTGCATATTACATAGATGCAATAAAGTGTGAAGTTTTTTTTTGTTTTTGGTAGAAAAAATTTTAAAAAAGAAGCACAATCATGCAGCACAGAAACAAACCCTTCAGTTCAACTCATTCGTGCTGACCAAGTTTCCCAAACTAAGCTAGTCCCATTTGCCTGCATTTGGCCTGTATCCTTCTAAACTTTTCCTATTCGTGTGCCTATCCAAATGCCTTCTCAATATTGTAACTTTACCTGCATATAACACTTCCTCTGGCAGTTCATTCCGCATATGAGCCGCCCTCTGTGTGGGGAAAAAGTTGCCCCTCTGGTCCCTTTTTAAATCTTTCTGAAATGTTTACATTTGGAGGGACCCGAGTATCATTGCACCAAATTGAAAGTAAGTGCGCACCTTCAGTGAGTACTGGGAGGGCAAGTAATATAATAACCTTTGTTACAAAGGAAGTGAAGTAAAGATGTCCAGGCCTTTGAGGCCACGCCAACACAATTGTATGCAGCTTTGGACCTTTGCTTTCTCTTGCCCTAGAGAAAGCAAAGCTTTGTTGTACCTGCTGTGTGGTGGGGTGAGGCAAGATTGAATAGGTTGTCTATACTCTCAAGTTTAAAAGAATAAAAGATGATCCAATTAAAATATGAAACACAGGGTTTTATGGGGCAGATGCTGTATTTGTTTTCCTGCCGTGGGTACCTTGAACAATTGGCACAGAATTTTCAATTAAATGACTAAGCTTTTAGGACTGAACAGAAATTTTTTTACTTAGATTTGTGGATACTTGTAATTCTATGCCTATAGAGAATTGGAGATGTTCATTTGCTGAATATGTTCAAGACAGGGCGATAGACTTTTGGATAGTAAGGGGAGTGCAAGGTATTGGTATATGGTGGTAGGTTTGAAATTGAGGAAGGTTAATCATGATTCTGCTGAATGTTGGAGCAAGCTCAAAATGTCAAATGGCCCACTTCAGCTCCTATTTCTCTTAGTCGGTGAAGTAAGTAAGGAAAGTTCAAAAGTGAAGCTGAATAATATCTGTTCGCAGGAGCAGGTGCGGAGTTTGCATTCATGAGGGAGATTTGTACAATAAGTAGAACCAAATTGCTGCACATTTGAGACCCCCTTCAGACCTAGGAAGTATGGACAAAAAGTAACATAAGAGGTTGTTGCTCGACAGTTTGGCGGGGGGTTAATTAAAAATCAGAGGCATTAATAGTAATAAACCTGAATTTTGTTTTGCCGAGTGGCCGATAAATTGACCAATAAAAGCAGAGGTTCCAATTACGCTGCCAATAACTGAAATGGATTTAATGTTAATTGAAAGGAAGTTGTCATGTGATTTGCTGATCTAGAATCCAGCAAAACAAGCTGTTGTAAAAACAACTATAATCTCTGCAGCAGAGCAGGGTAACCTGCTCATGAGTTTATGGCTTCCCCCTTCTGCAACTTTGTCCTTTTGGAATCTTGCTTTCCAGCTGCCAGCAAATTGATATGACATCATTGAATGAGCCCAGTGTGTCTTTCCAGATGTCAAACTGACAGATTTCCTGCCAAGTTAAATGCTTGCAATGTATAACCTTTTCTGATGTAAATACTTGGTCTGCAGGGGTCCAGATAGACCTGCTTCCCTGTTAATTGTAGTGCCTGGAGTAAATGTAATTGGCAGTGTTGTGTGTGCACAATGCAGCCTCGTGCTCTCCTCTTTCTTCCTCCACACCGCACCTACTTCTTTTCCCCCCCACCCCCCCACAAAAAAATACCATTTTTAGACAGTACTGTATTGAGAGGATAGCATGGGGTATGGGATACAATGGACTAAACTGTCCAATGTATTCTTGTCCACCATGAAACTGATTTTATGTTAATTTTACTGGAGTGGCTGTGTCACCAGCTCCCAAATATGGATACATTGTGCAACTTTAAATCAGTCCTAAACATCTTGATTCCAGAGGTATTTAAACGTGATCCTTGAAAAATGCAGCTGCTTTTTAAAAGAAACTCAACAGTTCTAGTTTTAATCTGGATTCAGAATTCCGTTGCATAAACCTGTGTACATCATATTTCATAGTGATGTAAGTATAACCGCCTTACTTGTTTTCTTTTGAAGGTCTGTTTCCCATTTCATCAACACGGCTTTCTGATCGTTTTTCCCAATTCTTCACTCCCCTCACATCACTGCAACCAAAATCTATTTCCCTGCTTAGAATGTTTACTCCTGGCCTGCAAATCCGCTCTGACTTAGGGTGTAAGGTTGCTCACTGAGCTGTCGGTTTGATATCCAGACGTTTCATTACCTGGCTAGGTAACATCAGTGGAGACCACCAGGTGAAGCAAAGCTGTTGCCTCCTGCTTTCTATTTATATGTTTGTCCTGGATGGGGTTCCTGGGGTTTGAGGTGATGTCACTTAGACGTTGCCACTGATGATACCTAGCCAAGTAATGAAACGTCTGGATATCAGACCTACAGTTCAGCGAGCAAACCTACACCCTAAACCTCAACTTGAGCTACAAACCTTGCAAAAAGCCACTCTATAACATCAAACTAAGTAGCCATTCTTCACGCATCAGTTCATATGGTCGGTCAGTATAGCTAGGCTGTTTGACTGCATGGCCTATCAGCCAGCTCAATATTTTTTTATCAGAAATGGGGCATTGATGTTTCTTGTGTTGTCCTTCTCAGGTACCTTTAGCTGCCCCAGTGCCAGTCCCCACCATTGAGACCCCACCACAGGACAATGAGATGTCTCCTGTATCTCTCCCCAGCAATGAGTTGACTCTTAAGGTAGGATTTCTCATTCACTCTTGGCAAGAAAGGACAATCAGTTCTACTTGGCTAAGTCACTGGTCAGCAAAGTCATTAAAAGAGGATTCTGATCAGTACCTCTGAACTTACCTTTAAAGAACTTAGTGAAACTTCGGTCTCCTTTTGTGCCATTTACATGGTGTGCGGATGCTTTTGCCCTTCAGAACACATTTCCTGCCCCGACTGGCTCTGGCTCTGTCAATGTTTTCTTCAGACAGCAATGTGCAAGGCAACATTCCCTCACCCTCTCTCCCCCAGTGGTAGGGTTTGAGTTAAATCTGTCCAAGTAACTTGACAGAGCAGATCACTGACCAGTGTATTTCAGTTTATCCAGACCCATTCTTTTTAGAGTTTTGAAACTCTTCCAAAAGGGAGAGTTAGTACAACTCCAGCCCCCAAATGACAAATTCCATCATTTTGAGTCTGAACAAAAGAGCTGAGGAACGTGGTGAATCTCTCTCTCAGCTATTCACTGTTTCTAGATTTACACATGAATGGGTGGATTGGTTCCTAGCTCTTGCTACTAATCCAATTTTTAAGAGTTGGAAAATGTGTTGCTGGAAAAGTGCAGCAAGTCAGGCAGCATCAAAGGAGCAGGAGAATCGACGTTTCGGGCATAAGCCTTCAGGAACTTTTATGCCCGAGACATCGATTCTCCTGCTCCTTTGATGCTGCCTGACCTGCTGCGCTTTTCCAGCAACACATTTTTCAGCTCTGATCTCCAGCATCTGCAGTCCTCACTTTCTTCCAATTTTTAGAGTTGGCTTGATACAAAGATTCTTCCTGAGTGTGCTGATTGTTGATAGACAATTTGCACAAGTCTGAACCTTGTTGAATTGACAGCTGTTGCTAGGAGTTGAAGTGACCTAGCACAGGTAGCGTATTCCATGTTCAGAATTGGAATATGTTAATGGCATCCTCGCCTCACCATGGACTTCACACCACTTAAAACTATTTTCTGTATTTGGTTGACAACTCTGGAACCAACACGTCGTAGGAGCCACGCATTCTTGTTTTTTGCCTCAGGTAAAGTTCTTTGCGCTACTGTTGTCCCATGTTTTCCAGTTGTCTCAGTAATTGGTAATGCCGTTATGATGATGGAAGGATGCTACTTACAAGTCTATCTTGGTCCCCATCTAAGCCTTTTATTCCATTTTATTGACCGGACACTTGTTGTTTGATAGCATGATTAGCCTTAGACAGGTCCCCTTCCTCTAATCTTTTGTTTAATTTTGACTTCACTGCTGGTTTGGGGCCATCTGCCTTGCTTGTGCCGCTTTCACGTGTGGCAATGATTATGCTTGACCGTTTTGACTATGTTAGATTAGATTACTTATATTGTCTTGTGTTGAACAATTTGTATTTGAGTCTTGTTTTTATTTCAAAGTTGCTCCTGCACCTTGAAGGAAAAGATACGCTACTTGCTAATGGTTAAGTGTGATGTTGCTAAAAAGCATTTGATGACCAGCTACTGATAGTGAAGGAAAAGGTCTCATTTGGGATGCTGCTAATTCCTCCCCTCAAACCACCCCTGCCAGCAGCAATTAGTCTCTGTTCAGATGAGTGTCTCCAAGGACAAACCTAAGTTTGGGTGATAAAATCTGCTGTTGTCCCATAAATTTTTTTTTAAAAAATTTCATTCAGGCTGAGGACCTTGCCGACTAGGTAGCATTTATTGTCTATCCCTAATTACCCAGAGGGCAGTTAAGCATCAGCACCCTTTCTGTGGGTCTGGAGTCATATATAGACCAGACCAGGTAAGGATGGCAGTTTCTTCCCGAAAGGGCATTAGTGAGGCGGGAGGGTTTTCTGACCATTAGCAATGGATTTGTGGTCATCACTATGCACTTAATTCCAGATTTTCTTTTCTCTCTGAATTCAAATTCTACCATCTACCGTGGCAAGGTTCGAACCAGGATCCCAAGAACGTTACCAACGACTTTGGATTGACAGTCCAGCAATGATACCACTAGACCGCCACCACCTCTTCACAGTTCATATGGATATTTTTGAACTGTTTTTTAATTTTTAAAGATTTACTCTGACTGTGAACAATCCCTAGATGTCAATGAGAAATTTGTAATGAACCACTGCCTTTTAACCACTATACTCCATCAGTGCAGGTGTACTCACCGTGTCCGAAATTTAGAACTGAATGGCTTGCCTGTCCATAGAAGACATTTACATTATCGTTTTAACATTGTTACTATGTGGCTGCTTTTTTTTTTAAAATCTATTTTTATCCTTCTTCCTCAGATGGAGTCTGCTCGAAAAGCATGGGAAAAATCTCCAGGTGTTACAGAAAAAGATGTTGCTGCAAGTGTGACAAATGCAGAAGTGCCTGAGATGGCTGGCGACTACCATTCCTTTGTTAACTCAATACCTGTGGCCTCTGTGGCACCATCTGCCCCACTGTCAGGTCCAGTATCTTCAGTACTTTGATATAACACCTGCCATTTCTGTACTCTCACTTGGTGTGCGTGCCCTCGCTTGGTGTGCGTACTCTCACCTCCCTGTGTTCCTTCTGGACTTCTCATCATCGATGGACAGCTGAAGAAAATTCAATGTTTTTTTAATTATTCAATTCAACTACTTATCACTCTAACCATGTAATTGTCTACAGCTGTCCACATTATACATGTTACTGTTTTGTTCCTTTTTTAAAGAAAACTTCCTTGTTCCCTCACTTCCTACTTTCTCCTGTTCTTTTGTTAACTGCTTTATTTTGTTTTTTGGTCAGGTGTGCCTATTCCTCTATGTGAACCTATGTAAAGTATTTGCATTTGTGTAGCCCCTTGGACAACTCAAGGACGTCCAAGCCTCTCTTCTAAAATACTTGGTTGTAGTGCAGTTGTTGTCATTGGGTTTGGAAACACAGTAACCAGGTCCTGCACACAAGCAATGCAATATCATGATACAATCCCATTTTATTAACTATGGACAGGAAACTGGGGAGACTTCCCTGCTTTTCGTCAATTTGGAGCAATGTTTATTTTCACATGGGCGGGTGAACTGGTTTCATGTCCTTTTGTGTAAGTCGGCACCTTAGATAGTGAAAGTGTCCCTAAAAGCTCGTGCATTGGCATGTTGATCAAGAGGCAAGGGAGTTGCAAGTAGCAAGCAAGATTTTCGGTCACAGTGAGTTCTGCCTGAACTTGTCCAGCCTGATGTCCACACTTGACAGCATTTTTCCATATTCCTAACCTGCATTAAATTGGTAGCCACCTCCATCCCGCTAGTTAGCACCAGGAATGCAGTGTGGTTCCCTGGTCTGAAGGACCCAGCTGTTCATTAGGCAAGAGCCTAATGTCGAGAAACAACCAATCCAGGACCAAATTGCTGCTGCACACCCTCATAATGATTATATCATTTGAATGCACTGTGTGGCAGCACCATCTACTGGTACAAAACAATTCAAAGGAAACAGCTTGCTTTTCTAAAATGTCTCTGCAATAAAGATAGAAATGATATTGTTAGGTCCCCATCGTTGAGTTGATTGTGGAGTATTCTGCTACATCAATCATCTGAATTTCATTGCCCAAACAAGGAATAATTACAACTGTCAAAAGGCTTTGTGTGATTGATTTGGTCCTAATGATTTGTTGAGATGGTGATTTCTGCATTTGGATTTTCATATCTTTCTTCACATCTCCCTACAAAATGTGATGAATGTAATTTACAGAATAGTTGAACACACTGAACTGAACCGTTTAACTGTTTTCCCCCACCACAGCACCAAGTGGCCAGATGCCACCTTGCTACATGGAAAGCCATTTCTACAGTAGCCAACCTCGTGGGATGCCTCCCTCTATCTCCCAGCATCAGGCATTCCAGTCTGGACTTTCACGGGTAAGATCTTCACAATCCCTTACAATTTTGCAGGATTTGGCATAAGCAGTCAACTTGTGTGGTCCTACTGCTGCTGGGAGCCTGTCAGATGTGTGGAGTCTTGCTATTTTGGAGCAGGATTCTCTTTTTGAGATGGATCAACATAGTTCTGGAATGAAATAAAACACTTCAAACGCCAGTGTCTTCCACAACCTCACTATGCCCTAAAGCATAATTGAAGTATATGGAAGTACTGAACCAGCCTAAGGCAGGAACTGTAGCAGCTAGTTTCCAGGTTTCAAGGTGCCAAAGCAACAGTGTGATAATTGTAGTGATGATCTGTGTTTTTGTTATGTTTCTTAAGTTATAAATATTAGTCTAGGCACCTGGGAGAACTTCTAAGCTCATCTTCAAAACAGGGGAGCTCTGGTGCAGTGTTGGTATGATGTGAACCCACAACCTTCTCATTTAGATGAATTGCTAACAACAGTCTCTGCTTGGAACACAGCCATTGGCTCCCAGAATGCAGCTGTTTGTACAAAAAGATGAGCTTGCCAGAATTGTTGAGACTGAGGAATCTGTGAATGTCCTTTTTTTAATCTGGGTCTGCCCTAGCTTCACTGTTAAGGGATCTAATGAATTTCACTGTGAATGGCAATGTGACTAAAGTTGATTACAGCATATGTTAACATCTGCATTTGTCAGCAGAGGAGGACTGGATGGTGAGTGGAGTAGGCATCTCCATTGATTTGTTTCTCAAGCACCAGGACTTCCAAGGTCAATTGTCATAGCTCCACTCTTTCTCCACCTGAGATCTGCTAATTCTGTACAGATCACTGATTGATCTAGAAATTTCCAAGGTCTAGCTTAGCATCACATTGGATTTAACAAATGACAATAATAAGCGGTATACACCTGGAGGGAATTGTTCCCCCAGCTTCTTAAAATACCTTGTGAAGAGTTTGTCAGAAATTATTTCCTCCTCTTCTATTATTTTCTTTTCATTCTAAAAAAAAAAAATCCCTTTCAAGCAGCTGAACTGTTATAAACTGTTCTGTTTTGCAGGCAATGCCAACCCAACAGATAACACTTCCCCTTCACACTCCTCTTCAGGGCCAGGCCCAGGTTTCTACCCTTAGCATCCGGCAAGGGACACCAGTCTCCCAAACACAAGATATGTTCAGTTCCCTCCAGTCTTTCAGGTAAGTCTTTCTCAGCCATTGTCATGTGTGGCTTTGAATAAGATAGCAAGCCACTAAGGGCAATGGGTCTACTTGTAAAGTTACCATTTCAATTTGTGGCTGACTTTAATACATGCAATGAATAGTTGGTTATAAGTATTCACCAGAGCTCATTGCAATCTGTGTTGTAAATCCCCAATTTTAACTTTATCTGGAATTCAGTTCATATCTTTTAGAGCTGTTTTCTTTGCATCCAGTATAAAGTCATTCAGTTTAAGGATTGCTTCATTTCTGAATCTGAAATATTGGTGGTGGCATGGAATCGAATTTAAAAAACTGAAATTGCGAAATTCAGTTTTCTCATTGTGAGCAGGCACACAGCTTAGCGAGAAGTATTTCAATGATACGTTTGTGGAGGACTTGGATAAGAATACAAGGGATAAAGGAGTAGAAGGATATGTTACTAGAGTGCAATGAAGAAGGCTCATTTGAAATGTATAGACACTTGTTCTTTTTTTATACATTCTTGGGATATGAGAGGTTCTGATCTTATGATGTGGAGACAGTAGTGTGATAGTTGAGCCAAGGCTGCCACTATTTGGAACTGCTGTATTGATACCCTGGAGCTGAGATGGAGGTTGACCACAGCCTCACCACCTTTTGTGAGTTACTTGTAACTGGAGCCAGTGAAGAGCTTTCTCCTTGACATTGAGCAAGGCTGTATTGAAATCTGGAGCCTGAGAGATCCTGGTGGAACCCAAGCTGAGCATCAGTGAACAGATTATTCCTGTGTGAATGCTGCTATTTTCCAACATTTCACTGATTGAGGAGGATGTTAGGCTGGTACTTAACCAGATTGGATTTATCCCATTTTATGTTAGACAGAGCATGCTTGGTAATTTTACACCTTGTCAAATGAATACTAGTATTAGAGCTATACTGGATCAGCTGGACTGACAACATGGCTAGTCCTAGAGCATGGGCCAAATAGCCAGTTTCTTATTATTTTAGTGTTTAAAAGCCAATTGGTGTGTTTGGTGTATCATCTTCATTTCCCCAATTTGCTTTTAATATGTCAGTGAACGATTGTTCCATTTGACAGGTCCCAACAGTTGTATCTCCAGCCTGGACTCTCGCCTCCCTCTGCAGCCATGGTGCAAGGTTCAACACTGATATCTGGGGCCCCAGTAAAAGGCCAGTATGTTGGTTTTTCAGCAGTGCAGGCTGCAGAGGTGGCCAAGGCTCAGCAAGGATTGCCCTACCAGCACGCTGCTTGTACTCCTCCAATGTCAGTAATCTACAACACTCAGTTGGGCAACTCGCAGCTCATTGACTCTCAGATAATACAGGTAAGTGGCCTGTAATATCTGTATGGTTCTCAAGAGTATCTTGAAGTGCTTAAAAAGTGAGGAATTAGACCAAACAAGTCCTTCTCTCCAAAATCCAACTTCACTACTTAGTTCATTCTTGCTTCCAAACTATGTTCTTTGGATAACTTTCCTCTCTCGTGGTCTAATTAGATTAATTGCACAGAACTCCCTATCTACTCTCTTCCTCCCCCCACCCCCCACTCTAATTTGAGTACTATTTCCTGATATCATAACAGTAAAAGTCTTTGCCTAGATTAATTTAGTACAGTTCCTCCTGCACCTCGAGCAACCTGACCACTGATCTACATCTAAAAGGAATGATGCTCATCTATTCAGATTAGATTACTTAGTGTGGAAACAGGCCCTTTGGTCCAGCAAGTCCATATCGACCCGCCGAAGCGCAACCCCACCCATACCCCTACATTTACCCCTTACCTAACACTACGGGCAATTTAGCATGGCCAATTCATCTGACCCGCACATCTTTGGACTGTGGGAGGAAACTTGAGCACCTGGAGGAAACCCACGCAGACACGGGGAGAACGTACAAACTCCACACAGTCAGTCGCCTGAGTTGGGAATTGAACCCGGGTCTCAGCCGTTGGAGTGAGAATAGATAAGAGATGCTAAGTTTGTTTGGGCTGGTGGGGGCAGAGGGGTTGGTTCTGATGAATTTGCACTTGGTTGTTGCTAAAGATGCAACAAAACAGGGGGTAGATTTCCTCAAAGATGACTGCTGCTTTCCATCAACCCCAGACTCTGTCAATAATGGGTGGTCCTGCAGCCAACCTTGAGCCATTGACCTAGCAGGGGGATGGGGAAGAGAATTCAGGTAATCAGCTCCCATCCCTGTCATTAACCATGAGCATTTCCTCTAAACAAACAACATATCTTTAAATCCAAAGTTTTTCTTTTAATTTACTTAGTTGTAAATTAGCCACATGGTCTGATAGCTGAGAAGATTAGTGTCTTCTAGGTTTCATCCCAGCTTGTGTTGAGAAAAGTGATCTCAAGCGGGACAGTGAATAGCTTTGCCGTTGTAAGGGGTGAAAAATGTGATTTAAGATTATACAAGTTTCTAAAGAGGCTTGATGGGGTTGAAACATTTTAAAATGCAGGAGCGCAGGCTTGGGATTAAGGGCTGATCATTTAGGACTGATGAGAAATTGTTTGGCTCAAAGGACTGTGGAATTCTCTTCCTCCAAAGATTTGTGGATGCTCCATTATTCAATAAGTTGCAAGGCTGGTTTAGAACCGCTTTCAGTGCATCAGGAAATCTAGGGATTAGGGAGAAGGCAGAATGGCGGAGTTGAAACTCCGAATCCACGGTGTTCATTCGAAATGGCAAATCCTGTTTCAGTTTCGTATGGTGTCGAGTGTAATTGGAAGATGGTTGAGCATCCTCTAAATTTGCAGCTGGTAACCACTTGGAGAGGGAACAAGCTCCTAAGCAGAATTATCTTTGTGGCAACACTGATCCCTTTTTATAGGGAAGCATCTAAAAGCTGTAGTATTGACATATTCCAAAAGCCCTTGTGTTCATTTTGGTGCCACTTCATGACTGACTTCCCTCTTGCATCATGTATATTTAGGTCGGTCTCAATAGTATCATCCTGTGACTGTCGTAGACACCTTTTTGTTTCACCTGATCTTGCTCTTTATCACTTTCTCTTTTGTCATCCAGGCTGCTTTGACTTTGCTGATATTACCTTTCCTCCTTGTGAGGAAAGTACCTTTAGCAGAATAATGGGCCAATACATTTATAGTTTTGCCTGCTGACCTTTTGAGTCCAGTCCACCTGGACCACATTCATTCTCATCTATCTTAACTGAAGAAGGACCAATCTCAGTCTGGCTATTGTATCTAGCTCCCTGTCCTCTTTCCACAGCCAACCTGAGCCTTCTGGTACTGTGGCCACTGTCCCTAGTGTTTCTCTACTGACAGCTAATTCACTTGACCCATCCGATTTCCCATATCCAGGAATACCTCCTTCCTCAGAAGTGGAAGCATGCTAATGTGAATAATTCAGTAAAACTCAATTCAGAACAACTTCCTCCATATCACACAACCGGATGTCCCACTCTCTCTCTCCCCAACCAATACCTTTTATAATGTTGCTACCCGTATTTGCATGAGCAGAATTATAGTCAGCAGGTTTTAGTATTGTGCAGAGTGTAAAACCAGCATACAATCTAATCCTGTAGATTTCCTGCCTGGTAAATTAATTTTAAATTACTCCCTGCAATTAAATCATGACTGTTCGATGTCTTTTTGATGTGTGCAATGCTAAGATGGGTGAGTAGTTTAAAGCAGGGCACTCTGGATAATGAACAGAATCATTCAGTCCCTGTCCTGTGTCCCGCTTGAGGCACTGAACCCATTGATAAAATCTAAACTGGGACTTTTACTACTGTCTTTCGATTCAGCAATGGGGCAGGAGGAGTTGAACCTTCCCTCAATGTTATGTCACGATATGTATTTCCCCAGTAAGCTGTTGGGAAGCTTGAGTTCCACCAATGTAAAAAGAATTGTCAGTGCAATCCCAGTTTTTCTCTCTCCCTACCTGTTGAACCCCAAACACTGACAGCTCAGCCTTTGCTGAAGCATGCGCGCCTAGAAAGGGCAGTTAGAAGCATGTATCTGACTGTGTAGTAGGAATTGCTATGATGTACCCAAATAATTCAAATGCTAATGTGCCTAACCTTTTGGACAGATGAGACAAAGCATGGCCCAGCCATCGGATTTCTATTCTTCACTGCAGCAGCCCAATCAGAGCAACTACTTTGCTGCCACCCCAATATCCAGTGGCCCCCTCCATCAGGTAATCTTCTAGTGAGTTTTATTGCTGTTAATAATTTGGGTGGGAGAATGGCTTGGTAAGATGATTATTTGCAAAATCAAAATATTAAACTTGCAAAATTTTTAATTCCTCAGTGATTGCAGTACAAAATGATTTGAGATCTAAACTAAGAAAATGTGAGAACCAACATGGTTACTGTGTCCCCAGTTTAAAGCACGTGACTTGCACTCATATAGCATCTTTTGCAACTGCAGGGAACTTCAAATGTTTTTATAATTATTCCATTTGTTATAAATGGGCAGGCAATTTGTGCAAAACTAACAAATATTTGCATTAGCATTACGATCATAATCATAATCGGGGAACCTGTTTTATATGACGAGCGAGAGGTATATATTGATTAGGACACTGAACAGCACAACTGTTTTCTAAAGAAATGCTACATTGCCTTTTCACCCCAGGTAAGAGCCTGAGTTTGACATCCTATCAGAAAGACACAACCTCCAGCAAAGCAGTACTCTTTTTTGTACTATATTAGTATGCTGGCCTTGATTTATTGTGCTCAATTCTGGAGTTGGCCCCAAACTCAGAACCGTCTGGCTTGGAGACAAAATTACTGTGAATAAGCCACAATAAGAATTGGCAAGGACAGTCAGACAACGCTTTATCCTCCATCTTTTGAACCGTGTTGCAGATTTGACTGCCTGAAAGACAAGTGTGGGACTTGGTTTAAAATTCCTTTTCAGGAGGCCTGCCATCACAACAATATGCAGTAATCCTCCTTTTGACTACAGCACAGTCTAGATTATGGACTTAAGATCTTTAGAGTGGATTTGTGTAAATGTGACCTACTTCATGGTGATTATGCTCAGTTTTACTATTTAAAAATTTGAAAACAAAATAATAAGTCAGGCAATGCTGAGACTGTTCACCTAACCAAAACTTTCAAGGTCTTCGAGCAGGAGCTGGTATCTTGACACAGTCCTTAATTTTTTTGTTCGCTTTGAAGTGGAGCCTTCATTCCTCTGCTCACTTTGGAATATGTTTCTTGGCAGATGTTGGTCCCAATGTTGGGCTCCCAGTTATCTGTCCCTGGCTTTGGGTCTGTGCAGCAGCCTCTAGTCCAACTTCCGCAGTCTCTGCATCATTCGCAGGCACAAACCGTCCCTCCAGGGCCCCCCCGAAGAGTCGTTCATTCGGGTTTTCATACTGCTGCACCCACTCTTGGAAGGGAGGTAAAAAAAAAAGCATTTTAACTTAAAATTTATGCACTTAAAATAAAGTTGTGTGTTTGGTCCTGTTTTATAGATACAAAAATATATTAACCAAAGTGCTCCTTTTTTAATACAGGTTAACCCCATGGATCCTAAGACATTTCACTTGGATAGGAAAATGAATCCGTCTCCGGAAGCACTTGGCTATTCTGTCCCGTCACCTGCAATGTTCAGGTGAGAGCTTGGAGTGACCTCAGTTAGGCTTTGTTCATACAGGACTCCCAATAGTTCTCATTTGAATCTAATTATTTTTCTGGCAAAGTTGCTGAACTAATTGCAGAAGAGCTAGTACTTGGTCCAGTTTGTGATAATTACATCAGTGCTACATTATACAAGCAGGAGCTTCCAGTTTTGAGGATGTGGTTTGCTAGAGGAGGATCACCAGTTGAGATATGTTTAAACTTGATCAACATCAAGTGACCTCTGTTAGGAAAGAAGAGGGCATGGCTTTTCGGCCTGCAGTTCTTCCTTCATGGGCAGTTGTATTCCCATCCAAAAGCATTTGGTGCAGATAAGATGTGTCTCTTCAGTGAAACTATGCAATCTAGTACTGAGTAGATGCACACTTTGAGGCTCTTGCAGGGATCAGTGGTTGACACAAGGGACAGAAAAGTTACCTTTCAAACAGGACTATCTCCTGGAGGTAGTGTTGTCAGTGGAAAAGTCAGGATGTTTAAATTTGGGTTTTTTTAAAAAAAAAGATATTGAGGAGCTCTTTTCAGACTTTCCCTGTCCATTTCCTGGCACTGCCTGTGTAATTTTAACACAAAATATGGCTTCTGTAGAAAATTTTTGTCTCATTCCAGAGTGATCTTTACTGCACAAAAAGAGGCCATTCTGCCCATGCTAGTCAACAAAGATACTGGTTTTCCAGCTTTTACCTATAGCCCTGGGGGATATGGCATTGCAAGAGAATATTTAATACTGCTTAAATGTTATGCGAGTTAGTGATTTTTGAGAAGATTTGTAGCTCAGGTTGAAATTCTGGATGTAGGTTTACTCACTGAGCTGAAAACGAACCTTCAAGCTCAGCGTTGAGAGTTTCTGATTCAGGCAACCTTTTTCAGGTAGTGAATTCCAGATTCCTCCTCCTGTCTGAGAAAAATCATTTTTGTCAACTCTGCACTTGCCCTTCTACCTCTTAGTTCAGACCAATGACCCTTCTACTAATAGGAAGGCATTTTTCTATTTTACCTACATATCCCTTGTTTTTGGGTCCCCCCTCAAGCTGCTGCTGTTCCAAGAGAAACAACCCCACCCTATCTAATTTTTCCTCATAAAGCTCAAGAAGCTCCAGCCCAGGCAGTATCCTGTAGAATGCAGCCATATCCTTCCCATAATGCAGGTGACCAAAACTGCGCACATTACTCCAATTGTGGTCTAAGCAACACTTTATATAGTTCCAGCATAATCACCCTGCTCTCTTATACTATGGCCAATGGGAAATATCCAATAAGCTGCCTTAACCACTTTTATCCACCATTTTTGTTCAGTTCTGAGACATGGGCATCACTGGCTGGCCGGCACTTTTGCCCAAGGTGGTCGTGAGCTGCTGTGTTGATCTGCTGCAGACCATGAGCTATAGGTAGACCCACAATGCTCTTAGGGAGGGAATTCCAAGATTTTAACCCAGTGACACTGAAGGGAGTTTATTGCCAAGTCAGGATGGTGAGCCTTCAGGTGGTGGTGTCTGCACACATCGAATGCTGTTGTCCTTCTGAATGGAAGTGGTCATAGATTTGGAAGGTGTTGTCTAAGGAGTTCCTATAGTGTATCTATAGTAGAGATGGTGGCAAGCTGCTTCAGTGTTATTAGAGCTGCACTCACCCAGACAACTGGGGAGTGTTTTATATTGACAGGCTTTGGGGAGTTATTTGCTGCAGTTTTCACGCCTCTGACCTGCTATTGTAGCATTGTATATAGTGAGTCCAGTTGGGTTTCTGGTTAGTGGTGACCTCCAGGTTGTTTAAGGGAGATTCAGTGATGGTAACACCATTGACTGTCGTGGGGAAGTGGTTACATTTGTCTGTCATTGGAGATGGCCATTGCCTGGCAACTTGTGGCACAAATGTTACTTGCCCAGCCACATTCAGGGATCTATGGGTATGACATCAAGATCCCTCTGATTTTTTTCAGTATTTTCCAGCGTCCTCCCATTCATAATGTAATCTATTGCTGTGTTAGCCCTCTCCAAGTGCATTACCTCACACCTTTTGAATTGAATTCCATTCTCAATTGTACAGAGCAGTGGCAAATCTTCCTGTCATTATCTTTTTTAAATTTTTTAACACCTGTCAATTTTGTCATCCACAAATTTCTTGAACATACCACCCCCAATACAGTTTAAGTTTAAATTATTTAAGGAACCACAAATGGTGCAGAACACTACAGAACTTTACTGGAAACAGGCCTCCAATCACAGAAATGTTGCTCTACCTATGTCTCTGCTTCCTGCTTCTCGGCCAGTTTGGATTCAATGTAAACTTTGTCTTGGCTCCCATGGGTGGCTGCTTTCTTCACAAGTCTGCCATGAGGGACCTTATCAAAAACTTTGCTTAAGTCTATGTTGACCTCATCAAAGCTTCTAGTTACTTAATCAGAAAATATGATCAAATGTGTGAAACACTACCTTCTCTTAACACAGCCATTTTGATTGCTCTTGATTAATATGTATTCCTTCAAATACAAACATTCCCCATCTCAGAATTCTTTTATAATCACTTCCCCAGCATGGATGTTGGACTAACATGTAATTTTCTAATCTTTCCTCTTTTTTTTCTATTTCAGTCCTCTGCCATATTTCTATAGCTGTATTGTCCTATCTAATCTAAAGATGATACAAAGTGTTCATTAATGACTATACTCAAGACCAATTGGTCAATAATTATCTCTTTTTAGTCCCTAATATACCATACTCTTTCTGTAATTATTCTCTTGCTCTTCAAACGTTTTTGAAAAGGACTTTTGGCTAAGTACTTCCTTTGCTTTCATTATTTCCTTTTTACATTTCCTCCTTAGTCTCTGGAAGAGTATTAGTAAAAAAAACTGTCATTAAGCCCTTGATATATGCCTTTAGCTTTTTTTGTCTTAATCATCCTTTGTCTTTTTGACATCTAGGGTTCCCTGGTATCGTCCCACCTGACGAACAATTCAAAAAATTATTATTCCTTGGTGCTTCCTGATATCAACACTGAACTCTCTGGGGAGGTTTATTTTCCTTTCTTGTGCTTATGGGCTGTTAGATTGATGGAGTATAGTAATAGTACTGGAAATTAGAGTTGCCATGTTCGTATGCGGAGGCTGAAAAATCATGTATTGTTCTAGGCCTGGATCAACAAGTCCTAGGGGAAAATCTCCTGGACCAGCCCAGTGTGGAGTCCATTCCTTACCGTGTTATAGAGGGAACGTGTCACAGCAGGTAAGTATCTTTTGTACATGTTCCCATCTAAGATACAATATGCACCTCGAGCATTTGCATATACTTGAATCAAGGTTATTTTTGGTGACACAGAACTGGAGAGATTTTTCTTTAATGTTTTCTAAAGTTGGTGTCCAGAATGAATTCGGAACAAAGCTTGATAAATGTCTGTTTTATTCTCTGCTATCTTACTACATGAAGATAGCATAATGCAAGCTACCATCATTGCACATCAAATTTTATTGTTATATTAAAGTTTGAAAGAAGTGTGGATAATTTCAGTATCCTCCCTTTTTGGATTTCATCGGTAGCTTTTGTGAACCCGAGACAGATTTTTAATGTGAGCTGGTTTTTACAAAAGTGCTGGCTCAATTCCCTGGAATCTTATCTGAATGCATTATCTGCTAGTGATTCCTCTAATTCCAACAGATAGTGATCCTACCTGGAAAGTAACTGTATGTAAGTTTTCAGTGAAAGTGTGGTGCTCAGCTATGCCACCGTTAACCATTTTAAATCCTGCAGTTTAATGGCTCATCATTTAAGCTAGATTGTCCCTTGCCTTGCCCTCCCCATCCCACTACCTCTGTGCACCAGCGAGAGATAACATAACATTCTCCTCAATTGCTTCATGTCTCCCCTCTTGTTTTTTTTTAAATTGTGCAAAATTACTCCAATTGCTCAGAGATTAACTATTTTCAGGCAAATATCAGGAAGCTGCATACATGACTGAGTGCCCACATAATAAATTGTACTCTTGGTTTGTTTTGTAATCTCTTGCTAGGCAAAGCAGCGAGCAGAGGTGCTGCAAAGTACACAGCGGTTCTTTGAGCGAGTGACCCCCTGCAGCAACAATAGTGATGTTGGCTCGCTTCCTGCTGAGGAGCACCAGGAAGAAGAGAGCACCATGCCACGCAAGGACGAGAAATCCTCAAGCAAGCCCAAGCCAGTGCGAACAGGGCCCATCAAACCCCAGAGCATTAAGCCACAGGAGGAGAAACTGTAACCAGTGGCCAGAGACTGCAGCCTCTCTAAACTGAAGAAATCTACATCTCTTAAGGGGCTTCATTTGTCTGTCTCAAAAGGAAAATGGTTTTTTTTTTCTTAAAGACAAAACATTACTGATTTCAGTGGACTACACGAGTTGTTTTGCAAAAACGTAAGAGAGCCAACTCCAGCAGCAATAACTGGATTGAGTGTGAAGCTGAACTGGCAGGAAGGAATTGGGGAAGGAAGAGGCTAATAAGTCCTTTTTTTAAGAAAAGAGAAGTCTAGATTTCTCTACCATAATGAAGCATTCATCTTATTGGTAACTAGTAAGTCCTTGTAGATCCACTTAATAAATGCCAATCCCTTATAAGGCAGCTGCTTTCTTTGTTGAGGGACAGAGCATATACTGACTAGAATTGGTTTGAACACAAGGTGTTTAGAGTAAAAGGGCCATGTGATAAGTCAAACATTTCAAAATGACTACAGGCAGATCTGATTGGGCTTCTGTCTTGTTGATGTTACAAAAAGAACAGTTATGAATGTTTTTAAATAGTGATAGATGGGTACAAATGATGTCCGTTACTGTTTTTACCCTGTGGCTGTTAAGACACAAGTTTGGTGGTGCTGAGCAACATAATACACTCCAGATCAACAAAATGTTCTAAAAGTTTTTTTTTCTTTCCCTATGTATGCTGCCCTTCCACCCAGATGCCAATTTTACAAAGCCCTGAAAGTGGCTTTTTAAATGAGTTTGTTGAGCTTTCCCTTCCCCTCTTGGTTGCTGTACGTGGACAGTATTGCCAAACACAGACGTTGTCACATAGTTGAATATTGACTAGTTTTTTCCCTGTAAACCGAGCTGCTGTTGAAGTGCTGCAGTAATGTGGATAGACAGGCAGTGAGGTGAAATTGTGACGCTGTTTTGTTTAAATTAGTGATTATTGCTGCAATGGAATGAAGCTGAGGAAAAACTAATAAACACATTTGTTCCCCAATAATATCGTATGCTGTTAAAATATCCCTCCTTGTAGGCTGTGGTGCTAGTTTTGCAGCTGAGCATGGTGGGAATAGAGTTCAACCTCCCTCACTCCCACTTTCTGATGCATAACTACCAGGAAAATGCAAATTAGTTGCAGGTTCTGTGACCTGAGAGTGGCTGACAGCAATTTCTGCTTTCCTGTCAATGCTGAGGAGCATCCTCTTGGTGAATGTGGCCTCTTTCGGAATCTTTATCTGAAACATCAATGCTCAGATCAGCACTGGAAGCTACTGCAGGCAGCTATACTGACCTGCACATACCATGGGTGTCTAGATTTGGTGAGAGAGGCGAATTTAATAAATCATTCCATCCAGCTGACTGTGTGAAAGACATCCAAGTCCCAACCAGAATCTGACAATGTCTCAACAATCTGTTAATTTCTGCCTACAGTTTTCCTTGCTACTTTGTGAGGGCAAGGAAAGAAGGGTAGAGTCTTCTGACATGTGAAAGAGATTCTGGGTGAAACCTTTTTCCTTTGGAATAATTAGAGGGAAGACCAAGAGCATTTGTGCAGAACAAAATCCTCCGGAGAATAGATAGCTCTTGCCTGACCCAGTGATCACTGCAAGGAAAAGTAACACTTTTTGTCTTGAAAGTTCAACCCTCCAAGTGTCCCAGGTTTCTTACCAAAAAGAACTTTATCAAGTTAGCCGAGTTAATTGAGGAAATCTAAAGCAGTTTTGATTTAATGAGGAATTGCTGATATATTCTGCCTGAATATTCTTTTATATATCCAGTGCTTGGATTCATATTGCACCTTACTATCGGAGGGGACAACTGGGTCGATGAATGTGAATTGGTTAGAAATGATATGGAAAATTGGATGGAAACTTTCTCTTCTTCCACAATAACTTGTGCCCTTGTAAGTTCTCAATTCAGTATAGTGGCAACTCTGGAGGCTGGGGTGGGAAGAGGAATGTCTGGTAAGTAAATGATCCGCCGTAATAAAAACCAAGGAAACTAGTAATCCGAAAAGTAGGAGTAAGTCGTTAATCTTCAGATCTGCTTTAAGGATGCAGTTTCAAACTGTGACAGTTGTTTAACATTTCAAAATAAATAGGCAGGATTTTATCTGACTCTCAAACTGCATACTATGTTGCTATGCAATATTGCTTGTTTTGTGCTCTGAGTGCACAGTTTTCCCCCCGTCTTACACACACTTACAGATCCCCCACTGAACAATATTCTGACAGAAACAGGAGGGTGACTTGCTATTTCTTCAGGAATAGAGAGTGAACATTCAGTGTAAGTTTTTAAATTTTTGTGCTACTGTGGAGGAATTCTTAAATTATTTTTAATCACCGCCTGAATCGGCCAGTATTCGGGAGGCCTGGAGAATTATTCACTTCCCAATATTTCAACCAGTGGCAAACAGATACAGAGGACTGCTGGTGAAAGGAATTTTAGATGAGCCTCCTTATCAATAGCATGTTTTTGTCTGCTGTTCCCATGCTGAAAAACTATTTTGAGGCCAGTGGCAAAACCAACACATGGAATATTCACTCCCAAGCAGCCCGTTGCCTGTTCTTACTAGGGGCTACAGATAGACATTAAATGCCAAGATATCCTCTGTGCTACTTCAAATTACAGAGGAGCTCATTATGTTTCCTTCTTGGTTGTCATTTCGTATATCTTGTACAACAGCAAACCAATATCTGACACTTTCAGTTTGGTCTTCCAAGTTAAGAACACAGAATTCATGGGTAACAAAAACTGCATGTGCTGCTTGCAAAATACATTTTTTTATGTAAACAAAACATTATTGCAGTCCTCCTTGCAGAGTGATACTGCTACTCTATTGAGTGAATAACAGTGCTCAGATGTTTGTCAGAGTTAAGATGCCACTAAGATTGCAAGTAGTGAAGCTGTTTCAGGCAACTTGACTTGTGATAGATCTGCTGTGACACAGTCCAAGACAGAAATAGCAGTCAATGACCAATTTTAATGAGATGAGTGAGAAACTCTGGGGTGTGCACTCCGTTTGGGCTATTAGTCCCCTAAAGTATTCAAATGTGTGCGGCTCATCCAGAAGTTACTTACTGATTCGAATTGCATCACTTTCCATTTATTAACCAAGTTCGTGCAAGGGGAGAGAGTACAGTGTACACTGGGGGCAGCATATATGGATGACAAGTTTTCCACAAGTCGTCGTCATCTCTAATTTAAAACAGTAGTCGACCAACAGCTTCACAGTGTGAAATGCAAGGGATACAAAAGGCTCCACCAACTTTTGTACCAATCTATCACTATTTGTAAACTTCTGATGTTCAAAAGAAGGGGAAGGAGGAAATGCAAACAAAATGGGGGGAGAGAAAACTGGGTAGGGGAAGGGTGGCTGGGGTGGGGGTGGGGGGGGAGTGGGAGGAAACCAAATCCTTTGGTGATTGTGTGTGACCTAATTTGTGATGGGCTGGAATTGTTGTGTGAAATGTCACGAGTTGAAAAGTTCTATCTGCTGCATCGTTTACCTGGCTCCAGTTTCATGTACTGTCACACAGTGTAATTTATAATCCTAATAAAAACTGGCTGTTCCTAGGGCTGCAGCAAACTTGCTCCTCACTATATTTTTAAATTGCTACTTTTCTTTCTAAACTGAAACTTTGGGTAAGGGGAGAAAATGTGACTTTCAAATAACAATGCACGTAACATGCAAGACTCCCTCTTTTGGTTTGCCATCAAGTTTCAATTTTTCACAAGGCTGGAGAGATCTGGATAAATAGGGCTGAAACAAGGATCTATTCACAATACATTGAAGTACAGCCATTTTACTAGAGAAGTGATTCTAAAGGAGATGGTGTTTTATGAGAGTAAGTTCAGCCAACTTGAGGAGCATGGATGATGAGGAATGGACAAACCTCCCATCTGGAGGAAGAAGCAGAAAGACCTCAGACTGTCCTGACAGCGCTCAGGCAGTAACTGCAGACCATCAGAAACTGCCATTTGAGTAGCACCTTTTGAAGATGCAAATTATGGCATCCTACTCAATAGGATTCATTCTTGACATAGCCATGTAAGATTCTGTGACATCTTGGTCAAAGGGGCAGCAGATAAGCTGAGAATATGAATACATTTGATTGGCCTCTCATGCACTAGAATCCACCACTGATGCTCAGTATCAGCAGTGTGTACCATCTGCAAGATGCACTGCAGAAATTCACAAAAGATCCTTAGCATATTTCAAGCTCACAACCACTCCCATTTAGAAGGACAAGAGTTGCACAGACTTGGGAACAGCACCAGCTGCAGGTTTTCCTCCAAGCTACTCACCATCCTGACTTGGAAGTATTTTGCCATTCCTTATGGTAACCAGGTCAAAATCTTGGAATTCCTTCCCTTAAGAGCATTGTGGGTTTATCTAAAGCATATGATTGCACCAGTCCCAGAAGGCAACAAAGGGTTGATTAGGAAGGGGTAACAAATGCAGACCAACCACCATTCTCAAGGGTGAATTTTGTTTTGTAATAAATCCATCAAATGACTACAAAGGAATAAAGGCAGGATAGGGAAACTGTTCTGCCTTTGTACCTTCTAAGTTTGTGGGTTCTTTTGAGGCTGGATAGTGTGTGTCTGATCCAAAGAGTCTTGTAAACGAGATGTAGTTTATTGCTGATTTGGAGGTGCCGGTGTTGGACTGGGGTGTACAAAGTTTAAAAATCACACAACACCAGGTTATAGTCCAGCAGGTTTAATTGGAAACACACTAGCTTTCAGAGCGATGATGAAGGAGTGTTGCTCCGAAAGCTAGTGTGTTTCCAATTAAACCTGTTGGACTATAACCTAGTGTTGTGATTTTTAACTTAGTTTATTGCTGTTCAACTATTTCTAGTTTATTTTTTAAAAAGGGTCTTTGTTATGTCAAATATGGTTGGGAGAATGTAGACTTGGGTCGTTCTCCAGGCTTGACTTAAAATGCCAAGACCACCTGGTGAAATTTGTGTGTTTGCGCGCGCACACTTATTGCACTCAAGTAAATATTAATGTTTTCTAATCATTCTAGACCCAAATACACCACTCTTAAGGGAATTCAGAAGAAAGGTCATTGGATTTAATAGCTGCATAGAGTTCAAAAACCAGGGATTGTAAAATCAGGCCAAGTGGCAGAAGGATGTGAGGGATATGAGGAAAAACTTTTTTAAGAAGTTTTGTTGATGTCTAGAAGTTGCTGTCTGAGTTGGTGGATATGCTAAACTCAAGTACTGTAACTGGATCCACACCTTAAATGCAGTGCTGTGCAAGGTTATGGCACATGCAGGAAGATGGGACTAAAAGGGATCTGGGTGTCTTTGGCTGGCACAGAAAGATGTCCCCCTTCTGTCCTGTATCATTTCTATGGTTCTATCGGTAATTCTGAAGGGAGGGCAGGAAGAACCTTTTCAGCTAAGGTCATAGAATCTCAAACTTTTTGTTGATGCAATGCCAGATATGTAGGCTCTTTGTCCGAGCAACTAACCAATAAATAGAAAGTGCAATTTGATTATTTTATTCATAAACCAAATTTGGCTTTCACTAGCTGGGTCAGCACATGTCACTCATCCCCAGGTGCTTGTGAGCTGCCTCCTTTGACCCACAGTAGTCTGGCTGTTGCAGGTACACTCAGTGATTTTGATCCTGTGATCAAGAAGGAATGGTGATCATGGTTCCAAGTCAAGATGTGTAGCTTGAAGGGAAACTTGCAGATGGTAGTGTTTCTATGCTTCTGGTGGGTTTGGTAGGTACTGTTGGAGGAGCCTTGGTATGTTGTTGCAATGCATCTTGTGGCGGTACATGTGGTGGTGGAGGGAATGCCAGCCAAGAGGACTACTTTGTCATGGATGCCACTGAACTCCTTTTAGTTTTATTTGGGCTGTACCCATTCAGAATAGGTGCAGAATATTCCATCAAATGGCTGAGGCACAACTGACCAACAAGGAACTGCTGCCCCTGCAGCTGTGGATGTAGATGTACAGCTCAGCTGTGAGATGAAGGCTAAAACCAGGAAAATGATTATGCCTAGCATATACAGTTTATCAATTTAGAAAGCCAGCCCTCAAAAAGGAGGATAGTGATAGCGAGAAGTGAAAGCACTTTCTCAGTCAACTGATTAGGTTGACTGCAATTATTACTTGACCACTGTTATAAGAGTGACTGGATGCATAAATGTGGTGCCTTCAATGTAGTAAAACATGTAAAACACCAGCCTTAAGACAAATACGACATCAAACCATGTAAAAAGAGGTTAGTACAGTCTTTTTGGGACAGTCAAAGGGTGTGAAGAGACAGAATGCTGGAGCTTGTGGCCAAGACTCATGAAAAAATGGCTGCTAAGTGGAGTGATAGGTGGAACATATTTCCTTCTCTGCTTTGACGTATGTGCAAAGTATATCCTTTTTACAGATTCACAAAGCTCTCTGATTACCTGCATTTTTGCAAGTTATCTGACTTTCTTGGTCACTGTGGAGAGAATCATAGAAACAGATTAGCTTATTCACGCCTGAGTAGAACAAGAGACCTATCAAAAAAGTTTAAAATAAAGAGAAATCTGACCTCTGGAAAGTCAGTGAATCATCAGAATTGAAATAACTGGAAAATGATCTGGGGGCGAAATGAGTTTTGTTCTGTATTTAGGTTCCAGAACTTCAAAATAAGCAGACTTTTGAATTCAAATGCTGGAGCTTCATGGATATTATATCATAGTGGTAGAGATGTACAGCATGGAAACAAACCCTTTGGTCTAATTAGCCCACACCGTTCAGATATCCCAACCCAATTGAGTCCCACCTGCCAGCACCTGGCCCATATCCCTCCAAACCCTTCCTATTCCTATATCCACCCAGCTGCCTTTTTAGATTTGAAATTATACTTGCCTTCACATTTCTTCTGACAGTGTTGTGGGTCTACCTACAGCATATTGACTGCAACAGTTCAAGGCAGCTTACCACCACCACCTTAAGGGAGATTGCCAAACAGCTTTCTAGGCCCCCCTCATCTTGCTCTGTGTATGATTTGTACAATGAAGCTCTGGGAGGTAATTTTAAATGGATTACCTCCACTCTGATATTCCAAAGATCTATTTACCTCCTTTTTCAATATTTGCAGTAGCATTGCCTCCTCAGCTATTGGTAGAGAATTCCAGACATTCGTTACCCTCTGGAAGAAGAAATTCCTTTACATTTCAGTTTAAATGAGTGTGTTCTCTTATTCTGTGACAACACCCCATATTTCAAGATTCCACCACCTCTATCATTTGAACATAAGATCATCTCTAATTCTTCTAAATGCTAATGAGGAAAGACCTAACATGTTTTCGGCATTCTTAGGAAGTCAACTCCTTCATCCCAAGAATCAAGTATTAACATAAAACTTTTCACTGTACTCATTTGAGGAGATGTGACAATAAAGCTAATTCATCCATTCAAGAATCAGCCTCCTGAATCTCTTTTGAACTGACAGTCATAGAGATGTACGTGGAAATAGACCCTTCAATCCATCTCCTTCATGCCTACCAGATATAGCTAGTCCCATTTACCAGCATTTGGCTCATATCTCTCAATTCATGTACTCATCCAGATGCCTTTTAAATGTTGTAAGTGTGCCAATCTCCACTATTTCCTCTAGACATTCATTCCACACATATCTCACTCTCTGCGAGGAAAAAAATGCTCTTTAGGTCCTTTTTAAATCTTTTCCCCTCTCATCTTAAACCTATGCCCTCTAGTTTTGGACTCCCCTGCCCTGGGGAAAAGACCTTGACTATTCACCTTATCCATGCCCCTCATGATTTTATAAACCTCTATAAAGGTCACCCCTCAGCTTCTGACACCCTCATGAAAATAGTCCCAGACTATTCAGCCTCTTATAGCTCAAACCCTTCAACTTTTGCAACATCCCTGTAAATTTTTTCTGAACCTGTCCAAGTTTCACAATATCTTTCCTGTAGTAGGGAGACCAGAATTGAACATTGATTAGGCCATTTTTGGAATACTATGTTCTGTACAGCACAACATGACCTCCCAAGTCTGGTGCTCAGTGCACTGACCAATAATGGCAAGCATAACAAACACCTTCACTTTCCTGTCTACCTGTGACTCCACTTTCAAGGACTATGACTTGATGCCTATATATCTGTTTTTATCTTTGCATTCAAGGATCAAAACTAGACACGCTACTCCTGGTGCAGACTCAGCAACATACCATGCAGTTGTAATACAGCTACCCAGGAATCCTAGGAAACAGGAGAAAGAAGCCATTCAGCCTTACAAGCCTATTCTCTAACATTGTGAAATCATAACTGATATTTTATATCAACGCCATTTTCTGGCCCATCCACACAACCCTTGACGTTTTTAACTATGTAGAAGTCCATTAATCTCAGTCTCTACCTCAGTGCCATTGGAAGCTCAATTGTTGAGTTTGAGAATATCACAGAATTGCCCTCCACTTTGAGAAGAAATTCTTCATCTGTCTTAAATGATCTACTCATTTTAATACTATATTTCCTCATCTTTAAACCCTGAGTTAGGGGAAACCATTCCCACAAATACTGTCAACCCTGAGAAGAATTTTGTATACTTCAGTGAGATCAGCTCTCATTCTTCTAAATTAATTTGGTGAACCTTCACTGCACTTAGAGTTGTAGAATCCCTATAGTGCAGAAAGAGAGCGTTCAGTCAATCTGTATCATCCAAACCCTGGAAGAACGTGCTAACTCCACACAGTCACCGAGTGTTGGGATCGAACCAAGGTCTCGCTATGTGGCAGGAGTGTTAACCACTGAGCTACATGTCATCCATATCTTGAGGCCCAGTATGAGAGATTACAATCACAGAAACATTTTTAAAAATGCAATTTGTTTTCAACACTTTCATGTATTAGTTATAGAAGTTCTGAAGATTAGGGAAGTAAAAATGATTGTCCTGGGTGAGACAGTTGATCGAGTGATCATGTCTGTAGGAATGGATCGACTGAGAGCTGCAGCCCAATGAGAGACAAGAATTCTGTCAGGCATGCAGGTCGTCTTGTAAAAATAAATAGTGTGCCCTGCCCTGGTCTGAAACACTCGAACAAATATATTATTGTCATAACTCTAAACCACAGGAGTGGAAGCTGTAAAATTCTTTCACAGCATCCCAATGCTGTTTAAAGGAATCCCTCTCAGAAGGCTGCTTTTCTCATTTCTCAGCTGCAGCTGGAGATGGGTTTGAGGGCAATGAGGACTTGGTCCCTTAGCTAGAAACTTTGTGTGGCATCGCTCACACAACACTGGTAAAGAGAATAGAATGGAATCCCTTGTGTGGAAGCAGGCCCTTCAGCCTATCAAGTCCACAATGACCCTCTGAAGAGCATCCCACCTAGACCCACCCCACTAACCTATCTCTGTAACCATGCATCTGCCATGCAGCCCACACATCCTAACAATACAGCCAATATAGCATAGCCAATCCAGCTAGTCTTTGGACTCCAGGAAGTGTGATGGGCAAGATAGCAGGGAGCACGTCTCCCCATGTTTCAATCTTTAGAATAAACATCTTTGGAAGACTAGGCAAAAGTGAGGTCTGCAGATGCTGGAAATCAGAGTCTAAATTAGAGTGGTGCTGGAAAAGCACAGCAGGTCAGATAGCATCCGAGGAGCTTTGAAAGACCGTCTCCTGATTGGTTTCCTTTTTGTGAAATTTTGACACGTTGTGCCAGAATACTTTTTGCTTCAGGAATGCACTTCCCTCATCAAATAGAACAAGCACAGCACGGGGTTAGATCCAGAGAGGAACTCCCCCGGTACTGTGCCAACAAACATACTTAGGACAGTACACCACAGGTTATAGAGTAAAGCTACCAATACACTGTCCTTACCAAACACTCCCTAGGCAGATGCAGCATGAGTTAGATATAGAGTAAAGCTTCCTCTATTCTTTTCACTGAAGGTAATGCCATCTCGACATAGTTCCCATCAAACACTCCCAGCACAGGGTTAGATGCAGAGTGAAGCTTCCTCTGCACTGTTCCCAACAAACACTCTCAGGAAGAGTATGGCACAGAAAGAAGATTTTTCTGGTTAGATTTCAGAAGGTCCCAACCAGTACCAACGCCAGGAAAAACAAACAAAGACCACAGATCAACTCTCAAACTTCATATGTGTCAGCTCCACAGCACACAAGGTTACACGTGCACAATCCAAGACAGCTTGATAACAATATGTTAGTTATATTGATGAAATTCATCAATAAAGGACATATTTAACTGAGTACCCATTGCATATTGGAGTGCAGCAGCTCCACTCAAAATTATACTTTAATTTGAATTTGGTACAGTTTCCTTTGATAAATTAAGTGAATACTACCTGGGTAATCTCGCTCATTAGTTTTCAACAATAATATAATGAGAGGCTATTAGCACTTCATTCCTTCTAACTTTGTTGTTCCTGCACAGACCTCTGAGTAATCTGCTGGGTACAATTAAACTAGAGCAGAATTCTGTTGGAGAATGATGGAGTATGTGTGGGGCTGCTGTGTGACAGTGCATGAGCACATCTCCAGGGTACACTGGTTTAACGATACATTTATGATTATTGATCCATGAATAAATGATAACAATAATAAATGAATAGACCAATTATCTAGAAAGGTACAAGTGCCCAATTTCATAACTTCCCTATAGGCTTGGAATTTATTAACAAGTTGCTCACAGATCCAGAGAGCTTACTAAGGAAGAGGCTCCTGACATGGAGCTCTCCCATACAAAGATGCTTCACCAAACGGAACTGTCAATGCACATCACTCTCACAAGCAAGATTCCACCACATGACTCCTCTACCTATAACATTCCCAGAGAGAGCTCTCCTTGTGCAACATTATTCTATGTATAACATTCTACCAGGTAGAGCAACCCCCACCCCCAATTAATCACCCACTCTGTATAACACTCACATAAAGCCCACGGAAACATAACATTCCCCAGCATGTAGCAACCTCATGTTAACACTTTCCCACACACATATACACACCTTCATATGTAACGCTCACCCACACAAAGACTCGCCATACACAACAATCTCCCATACAAGGTTTCAACTCCTTACACCCAATGTCACACTTCCACACAGTTACCTCATACATAACATCCACACACACCCCTCATGCGGAGCCACACACCCCTAATGCGGAGCTATCCCGTTCATAACACACACACACCCTTACGCGGAGCTACCCCTTACATAACATACACACACCCCTCACGCAGAGCTACCCCGTACATAACACACACACACGCATACACATACACCCCTCACGCGAAGCTACCCCGTACATAACATACACCCCGACGCGAAGCTACCCCGTACATAACACACACAGCCTCACGCGGAGCTACCATGTACATAACACATCCCCCCCCCCAAAAAGGAGCTACCCCATATGTAACGCACCTGCCCCCCCCCCCCCACTCACGATGCTACCCGATACATAACACACACACCCCCCTCATGTGGAGCTACCCCATACATAACACACCCGTCCCCACTCCACCTCATGCAGAGCTACCCTGTGCGTAACACACCTGTCCCGTCCCCAACCCGCCACATGCAGAGTTACCCCATACATAACACATACCCCCAAAAGGAGCTACCCCGTACATAACACACCCTCCCACCCCGCCACACACACACACTCACGGTGCTACCCCATACACAACACACACACACCCCTCATGCGGAGTCACTCCATACATAACACACACCTCCTCACACGGAGCTACCCCATACATAACACACACACACACACCCTCACATAAAGTTACTCCATACAGAACACACACACACCTCCTCACACGGAGCTACTCCATATATAACACACCCCTCCCCATACATAGTTACTCCATACAGAACACACACACACACCCCTTACACGAAGCTACCCCGTACATAACAAACACACCCTCACACGGAGTTACTCCACACAGAACACACACACACACACCTCCTCACACGGAGCTACCCCATACATGACACACACACCCCTCCTCACACGGAGCTACCCCATACATGACACACACACACCCCTCCTCACACGGAGCTACCCCATACATGACACACACACACACCCCTCCTCACACGGAGCTACCCCATACATGACACACACACCCTCACATGGAGCAAACCCGTACACACACCCCCTCACACGGAGTTACTCCATACATAACACACCCCTCCCTATACAGAGTTACTCCATACAGAATACACACCCCCGTCATACGGAACTATCCCGCACATAACACACACACACACCCCTCATACGGAGTTACTCCATATAGAACACACGCACCTCCTCACATGGAGTAACCCCATACATAACACACATACACGCACACCCCTCCTCACACGGAGCTACCCCATACATAACACACACACACACCCCTCCTCACACGGAGCTACCCCATACATGACACACACACCCCTCCTCACACGGAGCTACCCCATACATGACACACACACACCCCTCCTCACACGGAGCTACCCCATACATGACACACACACACCCCTCCTCACATGGAGCTACCCCATACATGGCACACACACACCCCTCCTCACACGGAGCTACCCCATACATGGCACACACACCCCTCCTCACACGGAGCTACCCCATACATGGCACACACACCCCTCCTCACACGGAGCTACCCCATACATGACACACACACCCCTCCTCACACGGAGCTACCCCATACATGACACACACAACCCTCCTCACACGGAGCTACCCCATACATGACACACACAACCCTCCTCACACGGAGCTACCCCATACATGACACACACAACCCTCCTCACACGGAGCTACCCCATATATGACACACACACCTCTCCTAACACGGAGCTACCCTATACATGGCACACACACACCCCTCCTCACAAGGAGCTATCCTATACATGACACACACACACCCCTCTCACGGAGCTACCCCATACATGACACACACACACCCACACACCCCTCCTCACACGGAGCTACCCCATACATGACACACACACACCCCTCCTCACACGGAGCTACCCCATACATGACACACACACACCCCTCCTCACACGGAGCTACCCCATACATGACACACACACACCCCTCCTCACACGGAGCTACCCCATACATGACACACACACACCCCTCCTCACACGGAGCTACCCCATACATGACACACACACCCCTCCTCACACGGAGCTACCCCATACATGACACACACACACCCCTCCTCACACGGAGCTACCCCATATATGACACACACACCCCTCCTCACACGGAGCTACCGCATACATGACACACACACACCCCTCCTCACACGGAGCTACCCCATATATGACACACACACCCCTTCCCACACGGAGCTACCCTGTACATAGTACACTAGCCCACTAACCCCTCACACGGAGCTCCCCAGTACATAACACACACACACACGGAACTACCCCATATATGACACACACACACGCACTCACACCCCTCCTCACACGGAGCTACCCCATACATGACACACACACACAAACACACCCCTCCTCACACAGAGCTACCCCATACATGACACACACACACACCCCTCCTCACAACGGGGCTACCCAATACATGACACACACACAAACCCCTCCTCACAACGGGGCTACACTATACATGACACATACACCCCTTCTCACACGGAGCTACCCCGTACATAACACACAGGCCCCTCACACGGAGCTACCCCATACATAACACACAGGCCCCTCACACGGAGCTCACCTGTACATAACACACACACCCCTCACACGGAGCTCCTCCATACATAACACAAACACACCCCTCCCCCACACGGAGCTACCCCGTACATAACACACACACCCCCCTCCTCACACGGAACTACCCCATACATAACACACACATCCCACACGGAGCAACCCCCCACCAACACACACACACACACACGGAGTTAGCCCATACACAACACACACACACACCCTTACACATGGAATTACCCCGTACATAAACACACACCCAGTCACACGGAGTTAGCCCGTACATAACACACAGCTGCTCCCCCCGCCACATGGTGTTACCCCACACATAACACAACCCACCCCCCAATAGGAGTTAGCCCACACATAACACATCCTGCCACCCAACACGGAGTTACCACACACATAATGCATCCTGCCCCCACTAACACGGAGTTCCCCACACTTAACACATCCCACCCCCACTAACACGGAGTTACCCCACACATAACACATCCTGTTCCCCCCAACATGGAGTTACCCCACATATAATTCATCCCCACCCCTAGGGTTACCCCACACATAAGACATCCCACCCTCAATCGGAGCTACCCCACACATAACAACTGTCCCCAACCCCAAGCGGCGCTACCATACACATAACATTCCTTCACACAGAGCTACAGCATATAAAAGATACGTAAGGGGCAACATTTTCAGAGAGAGGGTGGTGTGTATATTGAAATAGCTGCCAAATGAAATGGTGGAGGCTGTTACAATTGCAACATTTAAAAGGCATCTGGATGTGTATCTGAATAGGAAGGGTTTAGTGGGACATGGGCCAAGTGCCTGATAATCAGAATAGATTAGGTTAGGATATCTGGTCCTCATGATCAAGTTGGACCGAAGGGGCTATTTCCGTGCTGGACAGCTCTATGATCATACATAGTACTCCTCCACACAAAGCTATCCCATTCATAACACTCTCCAACACGGGGGTCCCCATAAGTATCTCTCCTGCCCAGAGCTCTCACATATGTAAAATTCCACCATATGGAGCTCCCCCATAAGTAACGCTCCCCTTCTGGTACTTTCCCAATTGTAACATTCTCCCTCAGTAAGACCTTCCAATTCATTTAAAAGCAAAATACTGCAGATACTGTAAATCTGAATCAAAAATACAGAATGCTGCAGAAGCAGATGCTGCTAGACCTGCTCAATTTCTCCAGCATTCCCTGTGTTTGTTCCAAATGATTTTAAATGTAGTAAATTTTACAATGTCTGGAAACCACAGGAGACAGACAGCAAGAAATGGGAGTATGACTCCACAACATGGTGACATTTCTGTACCTGTGCATCCAAAGCAATCTCACTGATACTGACCCCGTTCCCTACAAGAAACAGGAAAAGCTGCCACGTAAAAATCAGGAGAAGGAGTGACAACATTAATCTCTTAGAAGCCAGCATATCTGTCAAGGTCAGCTGAGAGGGATTACAGAACAAAGATGCAATCTATTTAGCAGAATCCTTGAGAAAAATTAGAACATTTGAGAGATTTGCTTTTTGTTAAAAACACCCTTCAAGAACTGCAAATTGGAAATAAACGTTTATTCGTTAACAGGATGAGAGTATTGCTGGCAAGTCTATTCCCTATTGCCCATCCCGAGCTGCCTTTAAACTGGGTGGTTTACTGTGCTATTTGTGAGGCAAGTTGTGGGTCAGGAGTTTCATTTAGCCAGATCAGGTAAGGATGGCAGATTTCCTTCCCAAAAAGACATTACTCATTCAGATGGGTTTTTACAACAATTGACGATAGTTTCACGGTCACAAGCAGTGAGGCTTTCGTTTTTTACTTCGGTTTTATTAATTGCATTATAATTCCAGCAGCTGCCCACAGTGGGATTTGAACTCAATGGAGCATCCGTCTGGGCCTATCGGATTATGAGTCCAGTGATCCACTGCATCCCCAGCCTGAAGAAACAAAAGAGATTCTGGAAACACACTGCGGGAGCATGAGCAAGAGTTCTGTGAAGAAGGTGCACAGAGGTTTAATGGGGAGGCTCAGGTCCGGTCTGAGGGTACATCCTCCCCTACCCTCCTTTCAGCCAAGCCCCTGCTGTGGAGTTCCTGAATTTGTCTCTTCTGGACACACAGCTGGGGAAGACCTTTCATTTATTGTCCCAGAATTGCATTGAAAATGCAGACTGTGGTGGATTTCCCAAAATCAAGTGTTTAAAAACAGTGCACAGAAATAACAGACAAACCTGTCTAAAAGATCATTCCCCCCCCCCCCCCCCCCCCACCGACCCAAGTGAACCGTGACGGTTAGGTCAACAAATATTCAGTGCAGCAAAACGTACAGCCAAACAAACACTACTGACAACCATAGAAAGGTGCACCCTGGAATTAAACCTTGAATTCATTTGCAGGTTTTAAAGTAATTGGGGGAAACACAAAAGATGTGTTGTGGCTACACTTAGTGCAGTTGGCACATTTTGCAATCGAATGGCACACTGGTGCATAAATTGTATCTTCCTGTCTTGTCCTCGCCGAATGCTTCTGCCCACAATACCCCATAAAAATCCCATTCTAATGTTCTGCTGGACTGGGTTGGGAGGGTGGCAGAGCACACCGGGTCAAAGGCAATAAGAGCAGTAATAGGGCATTTGGCCACTCAAACTTGCTCTGCCATTCAACTAGCTTATGGCTGATTTCAATTTCAATGCCACTTTCCCACAATATCCCCCATATCATTTGAAACATTTTACATATTTGTTCAGGGGATGTAGGTGTGCCACTGGCTCCGCCATCATTTATTGCTCTGGAGAAGGCAATGGTGAGCCCCCACATTGAACTGTTGTAGTCTTTGGGGTGTAGGGATACCCACAGAGTTATTGCACAGGGAATTCCAGGGGTTTTACCCTGGAAACAATGTTTCAAGTCAGGACAGCGTGGGGCTCGGAGGGCTACTATATCTTTGATATCCATTCAGGCTGCCAGCCTTTGAATGTGGCACAAGCATCATTGAGTCACTAACCTCTTCCAAAATCCAGACGTGCCCAAACCATTGATTGAAAGATGCAAAGTAAAAATTTTTAAAACCCACACCCTCCCACATACTTCCTCAGCACTAAGTCTGATCCTAAGTTCAGCGCCCTCTCCATCGCCCGTCCATCCCAAAATCCAACGCACCCCTTGCACAGAATGGCAGGACAACAGAGGCTTTCAAAAGTGTTTTGGACGATATTTCTTAAAGACGCCAGTTGCGGCGGTTATGGGGGCAATAAAGGACAAGGGAACACGACGTTTCTTGGGAAGAGCTGGTGCAGAGGACGACCGGCCGGGGAGCGGGGGGGATTCCCAGACAGCCTCCTTCTGCACCCTAATACTGGCATAACACTGGTCCAGGACCCTCACCACCCACCTCCTCTTTCAAAACCTCACCCCCCCCCCACCTTCCCATCAGAGTCCATCATTTGGGAGTGGGGGTTGGAAAAGTTGCCCATTAATATCCCCCTTTGCTCCCTCCTCCTTCCTCACCTCCCCCCCACTCTCTCCCCCCCCCCACAACAGCTTTACCCCAATACATCAGTTGCTTGGGAATGAAAAAAAAAGGGAAGGGAGGAAATGAGAGAGAGAGAGAGAATACCAAAAAAAAACACCCAGTCTTCATGGAAAACGGTGCCAGGAAGGAGACCAACGCCCCCCTCCCCCCTGTAGAGGCAACTGGTTGAAGGGTAAAATCTAAAATACAAAAAAAGGTGGATGGCATCAATATTTCAGTTTGTGAAGCCATTTCTCGTTGGAATGGGGAGGGTTTGGTGCAACGACAAATAAGCACACGGGTCAGCAGCCTCTGGAAAGGCGGTCACCTCGTCTTTTAAAGTCAACGATCATAATAATGTTGATGATGATGATTCCTTGGTGCTCACGGACAAAGTGGTGGCAGCGGCGGGGGTCCAACCTTCCTGGTTTTGGGTGTGAGGGAAGGATCAGGTCGACCATCAGGGCCCTCTTGTCGTCGTCGTCCTGCCAACCGCCTCGACGTACTGCACGAGACGGTCCTCGAGGCCGCGCTCCTCCAACGGTCGGCGCTCGAGGCCGCGCTCCTCCAACGGTCGGCGCTCGAGGCGGTGGTCCTCCAGCCCATTGTCCCGCTCGAGGCGGTGGTCCTCCAGCCCATCGTCCTCCTCCCAGCGGTGGTCCTCCAGCCTATTGTGGTCCTCCAGCCCATCGTCCTCCTCCCAGCGGTGGTCCTCCAGCCCATTGTCCCGCTCCCAGCTTATCCCGCTCGCCAAGGAGTGAAGCCCCGCAAGATGGCCCTCCTCCTCCTCCTCCAGCCCGCCGTCGCCCGGGCCGGGCTGGCGGTGCTGCTGCCGCCGCAGGCTCACGCCGAGCACCAGCAGCTGCACGGCGCCGAAGAGCAGGCACAGCTGCGCCAGGTAGGCCCGCAGCAGCCAGGCGGCCAGCGCCAGGCCGCACCAGGCGGCCAGGAAGAGCGCCAGGCCGTGGAGCCAGAGGCGCAGCAGGCCGCGGAGGCCGAGGGCGTCGAGCGCGGCCCGCGCCAGCGGAGAGGCCAGCAGCAGCAGCGAGACCACCGCCGCGTCGAAGAGGTGCCGCACCAGGTTGAAGCCGATGTCCAGGGGCTCGGGCTCGGGGGTCGCGGCCGGGTTCACCACCTGCACTCCCCTCCCCCCTCCTCCTCCTTCCTGCAGCCCCCCGGGGGGCTCTCGGCCCGTCTTCTCCCCCTCCGGCTCCGGCTCCACTCTCCTCTCCCTCGCCTTCCTCTTCCAGGGCCAGGGAGGCGGCAGCCGCCAGCTCCCGAGGCGCCTCACGCAGCCGAGCAGCAGCGCGGCCAGCCGAGGCGGCAGCCCCAGCAGCAGCAGCAGCAGCCGCCGCCGCCAGCCCCGGCGGCCTCTCTCGGTCGTGACCGGGCTGGGGCTCGGGGTCGGGGTCCCTCCGGCCGGCTCCTGGCTGCCGCTCGGCTCCGCTCTGGTCCCCATTCGAGCAGCATATACACACAGGGAGAGGGA
Source organism: Hemiscyllium ocellatum (assembly GCF_020745735.1). Lineage (NCBI taxonomy): Eukaryota > Metazoa > Chordata > Chondrichthyes > Orectolobiformes > Hemiscylliidae > Hemiscyllium > Hemiscyllium ocellatum. The sequence goes on from NC_083435.1 coordinate 14,040,590, forward strand.
GGGAGGGAGAGGGACTAGGGCAATCCCTGCAACAACTTGGGCCAAACTACAGCAAAGAATTGCCAACTCTGTCAACTCCCCAGCAAAGTAAGAGGGAGGGAGGGAGGGAGGTGGAGACGACAGCTGGGAATTTGGGATCTTTCGCTCTTTTTCTTTCCCCCTCTCCTCTTTCTCCCTCTCTTCGGGAAATTCTTCCTGACGTTCTGGCAGGGAGGGACTTTGTAGAAACGTAATAAGCTCATGTTACACATACACTATCTGTCTGTCTCTCTCTCTCACACTCACACACACTCAAAAGGATGTGCACATTGTCAGAAGCTCGAAGACCGGGCCGTTTCCCCGCAGAAATAAACGCACAGCCCCGTTCTGCAGCCGCTCCAAACCCCCCCCCTCCTCATTCCCAAACCCCCCCCTCCTCCTCATTCCCAAACCCCCCCCCTCCTCATTCCCAAACCCCCCCCCTCCTCATTCCCAAACCCCCCCCCTCCTCATTCTCAAACCCCCCCCTCCTCATTCCCAACCCCCCCCTCCTCATTCCCAAACCCCCCCCTCCTCATTCCCAAACCCCCCCCTCCTCATTCCCAAACCCCCCCTCCTCATTCCCAAACCCCCCCCCTCCTTATTCCCAAACCCCCCCCTCCTCATTCCCAAACCCCCCCCTCCTCATTCCCAAACCCCCCCCTCCTCATTCCCAAACCCCCCCCCTCCTTATTCCCAAACCCCCCCCCTCCTTATTCCCAAACCCCCCCCCTCCTTATTCCCAAACCCCCCCCCTCCTTATTCCCAAACCCCCCCCCTCCTTATTCCCAAACCCCCCCCTCCTTATTCCCAAACTCCCCCCCTCCTTATTCCCAAACTCCCCCCCTCCTTATTCCCAAACTCCGAACACCTTTGCAAACTCGAGGGAAACCTTCGCAGCGCAGCACGGTACCCGTTGCCCCATCTCTCGTGCCCTCCCGCCCCCTAAGGTGCATTTCTCTAGCACCTGGGCTTCACAGCCATAAAAGGAAGCACACTCACTCCCACCGCCTTCATCCATCATCCGTAACGTTTACTGTGGGACCACGCAGCTGTTATTTCGCGCACAGCGTGATCCCACAAAACCCAACGGCAGAGGAGCTGTGGTTGAGGGTTAACTGCGGGGAGGATTCCCCACTCTCCTGCTTCCACATAGCCCCTGAGTGGAGAAAACGCCCTGTTTAAACACGTTCATTGAATAAACAGAAATCCGGAGAAACGCTGTTATCCCTCAATCCGGCTGACATGCCTCAAAAGTGTTGGAGTGGGGCAGACTTGAACCCACGAACTTTTGACCACTGGGGTAAAAGTGCAACCCACTGAACCACAGGTTCAATATATCCTTCAATTTTTTTTTCTCAGTTCCATTATTCTCTTCCCTGTGGAAATCCCCTGTGACACTGCAGTGAGTCAGTAGACACTGGAGACTAAAGAATGCAGTATTCCAGGGTGGACGATCTCAAGACCGGGACTTGGTTTTCTGGGTCTCGGCGCTCCCCGCCCTTCTGTGTGAATTGGAAAATCCTCCAAAATCCAGTGGCTGCCCAATAGCAACTTCATCTCGCAAGGCAGCATTTTAAAACAAAAATCCGTGTGATGTGTTGTTGTCGAAGCCAGCACTTAATGACTGCTCTCTGCTTTTGAGAAGTGGTAGTGCACAGCTACCGATTGCAGACCATGTGTTGTAGGTAGAGACGCAATGCTGTGAGGAAATGAATTCCAGGGTCGTGACCTAGTGACGGTGAAGGAACTTGACGAGACAGGATAGTGTGGGTGGCTAGCAGGGGAGTTTGAAGCAGCCTTGCTAGCTGAGAGAGGCAATTCATCTTGCTGACATCAGGTTCCCGAAGCAACTTACTGCAAAATGCTGAGTAAGATTTTTTTTTCCCCCCAAGTGAGGACAAAATTACTCTGATCCGGGAAAGAGGGTTTTGCAAAGCTTACGGTGATGCTTACAAATCTGCATGGACGTTGAAAGGTCACACATTCATGCTGTCAGTAAATCAGCCACATCCGAGGGAACCAGGGAGGAAACAGCGTGCATAACCGCTCCAGCAGTTGACTGAGCACCGGAGAACAACCTGGGAAACGGAAGGGCTGACTGTTCCTTCTCACATAAAAAAAATAACAAAATTAACACAGGAAACCGCAGACTAGTGAGAGTGAAGTCAAGAAATCTTTAGTATTGCTGAGAAAAGGGACACATGATATTCATTCTTCTGGTATTACACTCATGACAGATGAATGAATGGCAATTTCAAAGAGAGCAACAATAAGCGTCTATTAGAATACGGTTCTGATTGGTGAGACATTGCGTACTCCTGCACACCACCCCCCCCCCCCCCCCCCCTCCCATTTATTAAGGCGCAAATCCTGGACTTGGTCCATTTTCCTGCAGAGGACAGAGACCTGCTTCTGAATACCGTACACGTGGCATCTAGTAAATATTAGTGAGCCATATCACAAGCTTAACTGACAATTCATACATACTGAGTTTGTGGCCAAATTTAACCATGGTTGGAGCAAAGGTATTTGCAACATCACATCACAGTACTTTCAGTTTACGAAAAGTAGTATTCAGTGTTATTATTAAACAGGTTTAAATAGCTGCTTTGATGTTAAATTAACAATGTCTGATTGTTACATCCAATCATAATCAAAAAGGTTGTCCGCACCCATGTAGTAATGGCCAAAGTAGTAAGTAACTTTGATCGGTTTTCTGTTTTAGGCTAAGGGGACAGCCAGATATTGCAAGCCTTGTAAATTTGTGAACTGCCAGCCAATGAAATGAGACAGATGAGTATCCATGAAAATCTGTTGCCTGGAAAGTTCAATTCCAAAACAATCAATATTCAGTTAATGTCACAGAAATCATGAGGGACATGGATAGGGTAAATAGACAATGTCTTTTACCCCGGTGGAGGAGTCCAACATTAAAGGGCACAGATTTAAGGTGAGAGGGATTTAAATATTTAAAAGGGACCTAAGGGGCAACATTTTCATTCAGAGAGTGGTGTGTGTGTGTGTGTGTATATGGACTGAGCTGCTAAATTAACTGGTGGAGGCTCGTACAATTACATTTAAAAAGCTTCTGGATGGATATATGATTAGGAAGGGTTCAGAGGGATATGGGCCAAATGCTGGTAAATGGGACTAGATTTATTTAGGTAATCTGGTTGGCATGGATGAGTTGAACCAAATGGTCTGTTTCCATGCTGTACCTCTCTGTGACTCTAAGTTATTTGCACATGTACATCAAACTGCCTGAAGGCAGACATCTCTAGGCATAGTGTAGGTTCGATGGGCTTCAGATAGGTATGACAGGTCGGCGCAACATCGAGGGCCGAAGGGCCTGTACTGCGCTGTAATGTTCTATGTTCTCACACCTGCATTGGGAATACACATTTGGAATCTTAAATTGATCATCAGTGTAATTCTTAGCACACTTGGATTGTTCAGCAAGTCTCATCACAAAATTAACATTAGACACAAAGTTGCCTTTTGTAAGTACTTCTCAGAGAAAGTGAGGACTGCAGATGCTGGAGATCAGAGCTGAAAAATGTGTTGCTGGAAAAGTGCAGCAGGTCAGGCAGCATCCAAAGAGCAGGAGAATCAACGTTTCGGGCATGATCCCTTTTGTAAGTACTGACTAGTTCAAACAGCTGAGAGGCTTTTTTTTGTGTATGATCCTGCAGTAATTGGGTCATACCAGATATTACACCAACATTGAAATTCATACACTGCATTACTCAAATGTAGACAGAACCCCGTTCTAACTTGTTGACAGCATCCTGTTAATGGAGAATAATAGCAGCATGTAACAGCTAGCCTCAGCTGCTACTCAAGTCCTTAATGATGAGAAGATCATGGAGCATCTGGGTGTGGGGGTCACATGCATAAGTTAAAGGTGACAGGATGAGTAGTTTTTGTTTAAAAAGTAGCAGATGAGATCTTTAGCTTTTTTTATAGTAGAGGCATAAAGTAGGGAAATGATTGTCAAACCAGTTTGGGCCTCAGTTGGTGCACAATTCTGGGAACCCTGAGTTAGGGAGGATTTCAAAGCCTTGCAGAGAGTGCAAAGAAGATCCTACTAAAACGGGACCTAGGAAGAGGTTCTGCCATTATTTGGAGAGGTTGGGGGTTGTTGTCCATAGAGCAGAGGAGTATTTAATAGAGGAGTTTGTAATCATGAAGAGTTTTGATTCTTTTACATAAGGAGAAATTCTTGTGCCATAGGGTCAGTAACCAGATCTCTCAGAACCTAGACAACTGGTGAAAGAACTAGAAACAGCACAAGGAGGTAAGCATCCGGCATCTGCGGTCCTCACTTTCTCCATGAGGAGGTGAGTGCTGTGCAGAAAGTTGTTGTGATCTGGAAAGTGCTGCCTGGCAAGATGGAGCAAGAAGTTTGAATAATCACTTTCAAAAGCAAGCTAGATAAATACATGAAAAGGCTGGGGAGGGGCAACCAGCCTGTGGATAGAGAGCTCGAGAAATGTATCCAATTGGATAGCTCTTTCAAAGAACACACTGAGCTGAATGGCTTCCTGTGTTGTAACAATTCATTGACTCCATGAGACTATTCAGTGTGATTTCATGAAGAGCAAGTCTTGTCAATGTAACATACTGTTGTCTTTGAGGTTATCATAGAAGAGTTTCATGACAACAAGACAATGGACGTGGTGTACTCCAAGCAAGGCCTGTGATTTGGTGTAATAAGGAAGGTGGGGATATTTTACAATGGATACCAGTTAGTTGATGGTTAGAACCTAAACGGTAATAGTCAACAGTCTGCCTGAATGTTGTCAGTAGAATCACACAGGGTCAGTTTTAAGATCACATTTGTTTAATATCTTCAGAAACGAACTGGAGTTAAATAATAAAAACAGGATACTCAACAGTTCTTTAATTTTATCATTGGAATGTTGACAGCACTGGCAAACTCAGAAACATAGAAAATAGGAGCAGGAGAAGACCACTTGACCCTTTAAGACTCCTCCACCATTAATATGATCATGGCTGATCATCCAACTAAGTACCCTGTGCCTGATTTCTCCCCAGACCCTTTGGTCTACAACTAGTCCTGGTAGAACTTTATAGATTTCTAACAAATGCCCCCTCATTCTTCTAAACTCCAGCAGATATCATCTTAATGGAGCCAGGCTCTCTTCATACATCAGTCCTGCCATCCCAGGAGTCACGTTTGGTAAATCTTTGTTGCATTCCATAGCCACAACATGCTGCCTCAGATGAGGAGACCAAAACTGCACACACTACTCCAGATGTGGTCTCACCAAGGTCTCATACGATTGCAGCAAAACATCCCTGCTCCTTTATGCAAATCCTCTTGCTATGAAGGTTTACTGACTGCCACACCAGAAAACTTACTTTCAGTGACTGGTGCACAGCAAAACACCCAGGTCCATCACCATTCAGATAATCACCTGCCTTCCTGTTCTGCAGCCAAAGTGGATAACCTCACATTTGTCCACGTTATTCTTTATCTGCCTTGCATTCACCTATTCACTCAACATGTCCAAATTATAATGAAATATTTCTGCATCCTTTTCATACCTAGTATTGTGTCATATACAAACTTGGAAATATTGCATTTAGTTCCCACATCAGTATTCATTTCCAGTTTTTAACTGCACTTGTGAAAACTATAGTGAGCTGCCTTATGGAACCAGTGCAGTCTGTGTTGGGTGGTTACATCCACTGCGTCCTGAGACATTTTGATACAACTTGTAGCTTGAGACGCTATTTCAGAGGGCTGTGAAGAGTGGGTCTGCAGTCATAATGTGTAGACCAGATAGAGTAACAATGGTTATTCCCTTCCCTACAGGACATCAGTGAACCTAATAGATGTTTTATAACAGTGAGCTAGTTCACCATTAATAAAACTGTTGGCTCTGAAGAAATCATATTGGAACTCAAAATGTTAACTCTGTTGCTCTCGCCACAAATCTGAGTTTCTCCAGGCTTTTCTGTTTTTGTTTATAATTAATTAGCTGCTTCGCTTGGGATTTGTACCAAAGCTTTCTGAGCCTAGGCCTCTGGTTTCGTTTAATTCAGCAATATATAACCAGTTTACACTCATTTTCAGTGGCGAAGAGGTGAAGCTCCAGCAGGATTTGGCTATATAGTTTCCCCCCCTCCCCCAGTATAGTATGTGGGGAAATCGGGCAGTGAAATGGCAAGTAAAGCTCAATGCAGAGAATTGCTTCGTCTTTGATTAAAGCAAAATCCAGAACAAAACGATTACTGAAGTAGAAAAGAATCCTTGCGGAGAGGGGTGGGTACTCACTAATTAGTTGGAGGCGTGGCACAGTAGCAATGAGTAAAACATTAACAAACTGAAATGGATATTGCTGGAGAAAGTCAGCAGGTCTGGCAGCAGCTGTGAAGAGAAAGTGGAGTTTATATTTCGAATTCAGTTCTTCACAGAGTAAAGCATATCAGACATAAAAACAGAAAATACCAGATGATTTATTGAACAGTGTCAGTAGAGAGAGAAAAACAGACTAAACTCAGTTCGGCGAACCTTGTCAAAACTGAAAATCAGAAACTTGGCCATATTGAAAGAGTGAACTGAAACAGTGAGGTACTTAAAAAAAGTAATTGATGCAACATAATTTGAAATGTTTTGTACAGTTCTGTTCAGCATAGTACATAATGGATATTGAACAATTGCATAGACACAGAAAAGAGCAGCCAGAAAATTGAATATTTTGGGACTGAATTCATGAGGAATGATTTTGCATCTTGGGATGAGGAAGGATTGAGAGCTGGCATTGCTGACTTTGGCACTCTAAGGGACTGAGATCATGTAGACATTGGAACAGCAGAAGGTCATTCAGTCCTTTGAGCATGCCCATTCAATTAGGTCATGTTTGATTTGTGCCTCAATGCCATTATCCCTCAATTGTGGTTCACTAGTGTGGTTTGGAGGATTAATCTCATCAGTGCAAAACCGCACCTCACTTTTGCAAATAACTGATGGGTCTGAACCTGTTGCTGATTGAGCTCTGGTTACTGTAGTGATGCGCAAATACAGCTGGCTTGCTGATGCAGACTGAATAACAAGCATCTGACACCTTAGGCAATACAGATGGCCAGAGCAAAGATAGTGCAACCGTGAACTCAAAGTCATGCCTGTCAAATGTAGTGTTGTCTAATACATATGAAATTACAGAGTCAAGCTGCCAGTCAGGCTGCAATGTTTTTCTCATACGGTATAAATTGTGGGATCATTGAAATTTGAACATTTTGCATTTGTCCTAATGAGCACAAAAGGAAGATTTCGAAACTTGTCTTTCTTTTCATCAGTACATTATACATTTATAATGTACGCAATCTTATAGCATGCTGATGAAATCATAGAGTAGGGCAGTTACCGAATTGAAGGAGGCCATTTGGCCCTCTGAGCTAGTACCTCCTCTATGCAAATTTAGCCAATTACTGTACTCTCCTCTGTCCTTTCCCCTTAACCTTGCAAATATTTTTGCTTCTGGTTCTAATCCAATTTCTTCTTGATAGTCACACTGTCAGTGCATTTCAAATCCTATGCACTCATAATGTTTAAAAAACCCAGTTCCTGTTCATGTCTTTGCGAATAACCTTAAATCTGTGTTCTCTGGTGCATAGCTCTTTCCAGCACTGGGGACAGTTGTTTATTCCAAACTACTCTGTCCACATTTCTTGCGATCTTGAACGCCTCTACCCATACTCCTCTTCATCCCAACCTTCCCTTCTCACAGGACAATGATTCCAAAGTCTTCAGTGTGTCTATACAGAACTGAAGTTTATCATCACTACAAGCATTTTTGTGAATCTTTTCTGCACTGTCTCTGAGACGTTCACATCCTTCCTAAAGTATGATGCCCAAGACTGGAAGCAATGCTCCAGTTGAAGAAGAACCATTTTTTTGTAAAGGTTCATCATCATTTCCTTGCTTTAATTAAACTTTTAGATATAGACCACTTGCACATCATGGGATATATAGCATATACACAAGTTAGGATGTAGAAACACTGAATACACTATATTCAAGTTTAAGTTTGTGTGATATGTAGGAGCTGTGGGATGTGTGCACAAAGAGTGTATCCACATAAGGAAATATTAGGTCCAATAATCAAAGGCTTTGTCAAAGAGGGAGGTTTAAAGTAAGAAAACAAGGTCAAAAGGTGTAGGGAGGGAATTCCAGAGTTTTAGCCATCACTGATATTACATGGCTCCGTGGTTAGCAGTGCTGCTGCATGGTGCCAGGTATCCAGGTTTATTCCAGCATTGGGTGACTATCTGTGTGGAGTTTACACGTTCTCCCCGTTTCTGACCGGGATTCTTCTTGGTGCTCTGTTTTCCTCTCAAAATCCAAAGATGTGCAGGTTCGGTTGATCTATTTGGGAAATGCAGGGTAATGGGGATGGAGTAGGAGAGGTGGGTCTGGGTGGGATGCTGTTCAGAGGGTCAGTGTGGACTCGCTGTGCCAAATGACCTGCTTCCACACGGTAGGGATTCTATAAATAGGAATGGGTAAGGCTGTGGAGAGATTTGAAATCAAGAATAAGAAGTTTAAAGTCAAGATGTAAATTTAATGGATGATACTACAGGCCAACAAGCAGAATGTTAGAAAGGGATAAAGACTTGGGTACGAGCTAAGACAAGCAGCAGACGTTTGAATGACCTTGCGTTTACAGAGGATGGAACATTGGCAATCATCCGGGAGTGCAGTGAAATGTTCAAGTCTTTAGGAGACAAAGGAATGAATGAGGGGTTCAACAGCCAATTAACTGAGTTTGGGGTGGAATTGGGTAACACTATGGAAGTGGACATTTTTAGTTATGGCACAAATATGTGATCTGCGTCAAATGTGACACCAAACTTGCAAACAGCTTGTTTTGGACTGAACACTGAAAACATTGGCTTCAGTTAGCAAGCTTTGGGAAGATTTGTAGCTCAGGTTGGGGTTCTGGATGTAGGTTTGTTCGCTGAGCTGAAAGGTTTGTTTTCGGACGTTTTGTCACCATTCTAGGTAACATCATCAGTGAGCCTCCAGTTAAGCACTGGTAGTATGGCCCATTTTTTATTTATGTTTAGGTTTCCTTGGGTTAGTGATGTCATATCATGTTCTTTTTCTCAAGGAGTGGTAAATGGGGTCCAAGTCAATGTGTTTATTGATAGAGTACCAGTTGGAATGCCATTCTTCTAGGAATTCTCGTGCATGTCTCTATTTGGCCTGTCCTAGGATGGATGCGTTGTCCCAGTCAATGTGGTATCCTTCCTCATCTGTTTGTAAAGATTTCCCAATATTTTCTTGGAAGAAATTTCTGTTCATCCCGTATTGGATGTTAGAGAAGCAGTCTGATAAATTGCCATCAATGAAGGAGTCAAGAGGGCAGTGGCAGTGAGGCCGAGCCGGGTGTTAAAACTGATCCTGTGCTTTCAAATAAATGGGGGTGAGAGGCAACATGTCGATGTAATTCAGGAATGGGTCAAGTATAAATCTTTGGGGGATTCCAGAGATAACAGTGCAGGAACTTTGCTGAAAGGGTGGTTGAGTCAGAAACTCTTGTCACATTGAAGTAGTATCTAGGTACTCACTTGCATTGCCATGGCCTCAAGATCAATGGGTCAAAAGCTGGAAAATCAGATCAGTGTAGTCAGACCTTTGTTGACCAGGGTGGACATGATGGGCCAAATGTGCTGGAAACAACTATGATGAAGAAGAGCAGCCACTGCAGGTAAAATGCTCACTAAGATGTGTTACATACCGACAGAAGTGAGCAGCCCTTCCCCATATTCCAGCAACACCGCTAGACAACATGGAAAGAGTTTGTGGAAAGGTGGTGTGGTCTTCATGGGTAAGGCACCAAACAGGTTGAGAAGAATGAGGGGAAATTTTACCTTTGTCACAGACACAGGATGTCATTAGCAAGCTCCGCATGATTAGGAAGCAGAGATCACAGCCCGAGTGAGAGGAGAGTTCAGGGATTTGGAGGCAACAAGGGAATTTGGTGCAGAGGGGAAAGATGCTTTTAGCTTGCTTTTTTGGCTCATAGTTTGTAAAGTTTTTTTTAACACGATAAGTTGAAGCCCTGAATCAGGGGCTCAGCACAAAAGAGTGACATTACAGGTATATCATAAATTTATTGGTTAGTGATAGCTACTAATTTGACTATCATGGGTTACTTTCAGATTTCCCATAAGACCTGGAGGGCAGGTCTTATGGGAAAAGGCTGAGAGACCTGGCTCTGATCTCATTAGGAAGAAGAAGGCTAAGAGGGGACTTGATAGAGACTGCAAGATGATCAGAGGATTAGATAGGGTAGACAGTGAAAGTCTTTTTCCTAGGATGATAACGTTAGCTTGTACGAAGGGGCATAACTACAAATTGAGGGTGATAGATTTAAGACAGATGCCAGAGGCAGGCTCTTTACTCAGAGAGTGGTGAGGGGGTGGAATGTCCCGTCTGCCAATGTAGTTAACTGAGCCACATTAGATTTAAACAATCCTTGGATAAGTACATGGACGATGATTGGATAATGTAGGGGGGGTGAGCTTAGATTAGTTCACAGGTCGGCGCAACATGAAGGGCCTGTTCTGTGCTGTATTGTTCTATGTTCTATATCTCCTGTGTGATGCAGGGATACTAACCACTATCCTACTGAAGACTGGATCACTCCTGTTTATTTTTTTTGAGACTCCTATATATTTTTTTTCCTTTTTTATTAACCCCCACACTACCGCCTAACTGCGGTAGTGCTTATTTTTCTCCAGCATCCATGATGTGTGTGTGCAGGTGTGAGACACACAGTGAAAGATACAAGGTGCACGAATCTTTATTCAAATTTCCACCACCAGGTAGAAAGGAAACACCCGAGTGGCCAGTGTCAAGCAGTGCCCTTCACATCAAAAGGCAATGCTGTGTGATCAAACAGTGAAGGGGAGGGCTTCACTAAATAAAAATAGAATTGGAGGGGGAAATAATGCACTCCACTCCCTGCGGCGCCCACCTCTCCCTGAACAACTCCAGGGTATTGATCGACACAGCGTGCTCCTTCTCCAAGGACACTTGGGCTCTAACGTAACCGCGGAAAAGAGACAAACAGTCGGCCCTAACGACCCCCTCCACGGCCCGCTGCCTGGACCTGTTAATGGCCAGTTTGGCCAGACCCACGAGGAAGTCTTCAGACCTGCCCTCCCTCTTCATATTGGGTGCCCAAAGATCAGGAGCGTGGGACTGAAGTGCAACCAAAAGCTGAGGAGGAAGTTTTTGAGAAAATCAAAAAGGGAGTGCAAACGCCCACACCCAATATATACGTGGTCCACGGACTCCACAGCGCTACAGAACAAGCAGTTGTGCTGGGAGTCCGTGAACCACCGCAATCTGCGGTTGCAGGGGACTGCTGCATGCAGCACCCTTCACCCCAGATCCCCAAGAGAAAAGGGGAGGATTCCCATGTAGAGAGCCCTCCACTGGGGATCCCCACCGCCCGGTGGCAAACGGGCATGCCAAGGCGTGTCCGGACAGTGGATGAGGGAGAAGAGGTGGACGGTGTGCAGCAGCAATCAATACAGGGACCGCCTTTTTAACATCCTTAAGAGGGAAAAAATTAAAATTCCGGAGGTGGCACAGGTTCCCAGGGTAATACCACAGACTCCCCGGAGTGGAATTGAAGCCCGGTCTCCCATGTGATGGGCAGGGCCAATAACCACTATACTATCGAGGACTGGATCACTCTTGTTTATTTTTTTTAAGGGGAGGGGAGGGCGATCTCCTGTTTATATTTTTTTTTCCTTTTTTTCTTCCTTTTTTTAAAACCCCCACACTACCGCCTAACTGCAGGAGTGCTTATTTTTTTCCCCAGCACCCATGGTGTGTGTATGTCTCTGTGTGTGTGTGTGTGTGTGTGTGTGTGCAGGTGTGAGACGCAGTGAGAGACACAAAGTGCACAAATCTTTATTCAATTTCCACCACCAGAAAAATAGGAAAACACCCGAGTGGCCAGTGACAAGCAGTACCCTTCACATCAAAGAGGGCAATGCTCTGTGATCAAACAGTGAAGGGGAGGGCAGGGACTAAATCAAAATAGCGTTGGAGGGGGAAATGATGCACTCCACTCCCTGCGGCGCCCACCTCTCCCTGAACAACTCCAGGGTGTTGGTGGACACCGCGTGCTCCTTCCCCAAGGACACCCGGGCCCTAACATAACCGCGGAAGAATGGCAGGCAGTCGGCCCTAACGGCCCACTGCCTGGACCTGTTTATGGCCAGGCCCAGGAGCAGACCACGAGGAGGTCTTCAGACCTGCCCTCCCTCCTCCATACCAGGTGTCCGAAGATCAGGAGCGTGGGACTGAAGTGTAGCCAAAAGCAGAGGTGGAGGTTTTGAGAAAATCAAAGAGGGACTGCAAACGCCCACACCCAATGTACACATGGTCCACAGCACCACAGAACAAGCAGTTGTGCTGGGAGTCTGTGAACCACCGCAATCTGCGGTTGCAGGGGACTGCTGCGTGCAACACCCTCCACCCCAGATCTCCAAAGGAAAGGGGGAGGACTCCCGCGTCGAGAGTCCTCCACTGGGGATCCCCACCACCCGGTGGCAAATGGGCACGCCAAGGCATGTCTGGACGGTGGATGAGGGAGAAGAGGTGGACGGTGTGCAGCAGCAATCGATACAGGGACCGCCTTTTTAACGTCCTTAAGAGGGAAAAAATTAAAATTCCGGAGGTGGCACAGGTTCCCAGGGAATACCACAGACTCCCTGGTGTGGAATTGAACCCTGGTCTCCAATGTGATGGGCAGGGATACTAACCACTATACTATCAAGGACTGGATCACTCTTGTTTTTTTTTTCTTTTTTGTTTTAAAAATTAACCCCCACACTACCGCCTAATTGCAGTAGTGCTTGTTTTTCCCCCAGCACCCATGGTGTGTGTGTGTGCAGTTGAGAGACACAGTGAGAGACACAAAGTGCACAAATCTTTATTTAATTTCCACCACCAAGATAGGAAAACACCCGAGTGGCCAGTGACAAGCAGTGCCCTTCACATCAAAGAGGGCAATGCTGTGTGATCAAACAGTGAAGGGGAGGGCAGGGACTAAATCAAAATAGCGTTGGAGGGGGCAATGATGCACTCCACTCCCTGCGGCACCCACCTCTCACTGAACAACTCCAGGGTGTTTGTGGACACCGTGTGCTCCTTATCCAAGGACACTCGGGCCCTAACATAACCGCGGAAGAATGGCAGGCAGTTGGCCCTACCGACCCCCTCCACGGCCCACTGCCTGGACCTGTTTATGGCCAGGCCCAGGAGCAGACCCACGAGGAGGTCTTCAGACCTGCCCTCCCTCCTCCATACCAGGTGTCCGAAGATCAGGAGCGTGGGACTGAAGTGTAGCCAAAAGCAGAGGTGGAGGTTTTGAGAAAATCAAAGAGGGACTGCAAACACCCACACCCAATGTACACATGGTCCACAGACTCCACAGCACCACAGAATAAGCAGTTGTGCTGGGAGTCTGTGAACCACCGCAGTCTGCGGTTGCAGGGGACTGCTGCGTGCAACACCCTCCACCCCAGATCCCCAAGAGAAAGGGGGAGGACTCCCGCGTCGAGAGTCCTCCACTGGGGATCCCCATCGCCCGGTGGCAAATGGGCACGCCAAGGCGTGTCTGGACGGTGGATGATGGAAAAGAGGTGGATGGTGTGCAGCAGCAATCGATACATGGACCACCTTTTTAACGTCCTTAAGAGGGACAAAATTAAAATTCCAGAGGTGACACAGGTTCCCAGGGGAATACCACAGACTCCCCGGAGTGGAATTGAACCCTGGTCTCCCATGTAATGGGCAGGGATACTAACCACTATACTATCGAGGACTGGATCACTCTTGTTTTTTTTTCCTTTTTTTTCTTTTTTGTTTTAAAAATTAACCCCCACACTACCGCCTAACTGCGGTAGTGCTTATTTTTCCCCAGCACCCATGGTGTGTGTGTGCAGTTGAGAGACACAGTGAGAGACACAAAGTACACAAATCTTTATTTAATTTCCACCACCAGGAAGAAAGGAAACACCCGAGTGGCCAGCGACAAGCAGTGCCCTTCACATCAAAAGAGGGCAATGCTGTGTGATCAAAACAATGAAGGGGAGGGCAGGGACTAAATCAAAATAGCGTTGGAGGGGGAAATGATGCACTCCTCTCCCTGCGGCGCCCACCTCTCACTGAACAACTCCAGGGTGTTTGTGGACACCGCGTGCTCCTTCTCCAAGGACACCCGGGCCCTAACGTAACCGCGGAAGAGGGGCAGGCAGTCGGCCCTAACGACCCCCTCCACGGCCCGCTGCCTGGACCTGTTTATGGCCAGGCCCAGGAGCAGACCCACGAGGAGGTCTTCAGACCTGCCCTCCCTCCTCCGCACCGGGTGCCCGAAGATCAGGAGCGTGGGACTGAAGTTCAACCAAAAACAGAGGAGAAGGTTTTTGAGGAAATCAAAAAGGGGGTGCAAACGCCCACACCCAATATACAGATGGTCCACGGACTCCACAGCACCACAGAACAAGCAGTTGGGCTGGGAGTCCGTGAACCACCGCAATCTGCGGTTGCAGGGGACTGCTGCGTGCAGCACTCTCCACCCCAGATCCCCGAGAGAAAGGGGGAGGACTCCCGCGTAGAGGGCCCTCCACTGGGGATCCCCAGCACCCGGTGGCAAACGGGCATGCCAAGGCGTGTCCGGACAGTGGATGAGGGAGAAGAGGTGGACGGTGTGCAGCAGCAATCGATACACGGGCCGCCTTTTTAACGTCCTTAAGAGGGACAAAATTAAAATTCCAGAGGCGGCACAGGTTCCCAGAGGAATACCGCAGACTCCCCAGTGTGGAATTGAACCCCGGTCTCCCATGTGATGGGTAGGGATACTAACCACTATACTATCAAGGACTGGATCACTCTTGTTTATTTTTTATTTCTGAATGTCAGCATCCCTGACATTCCATTTTTAAATTTTTTTATTGTTTTTTTTTCATTATTTAACCCCCACACTACCGCCTAACTGCGGTAATCTTCTGTTTATTTTTTTTCTTTTTCCCCACACTACTGCGTAACTGCGGTAGTGCTTATTTTTTACCCAGCACCCATGGTGTGTGTATGTAGGTGTGAGACACAGTGAGAGACACAAGGTGCACGAATTTTTATTCAAATTCCACCACCAGGAAACACTCTTGTTTATTTTTTTTTCACATCAAACACTCCTGTTTATTTTTTTTTTCTTTTTCATTATTAACCCCCACACTACCGCCTAACTGCGGTAGTGCTTATTATTTTTGACCCCAGCACCCATGGTGTGTGTGTGCAGCTGTGAGACACAGTGAGAGACAAGGTGTACAAATCTTTATTCAATTTCCACCACCAGGAAAAGTAGGAAAACACCCGAGTGGCATGTGACAAGCAGTGCCCTTCACATCAAAGGGCAATGCTGTGTGAACAAACAGTGAAGGGGAGGGCAGGGACTAAATCAAAATAGCGTTGGAGGGGGAAATGATGCACTCCACTGAGTTGTCCATTGATTTTTTTTCTTTCTTTTCCACACTACCGCCTAACTGCGGTAGTGCTTATTATTTTTAACCCCAGCACCCATGGTGTGTGTGTGCAGCTGTGAGACACAGTGAGAGACATAAAGTGCACAAATTTTTATTTAATTTCCACCACCAGGAAACACTCTTGTTTATTTCTGTCAGTTAGGGTTGCCTGATTGGACCAGATTAACATCACTAATCAGGAAAATCATATTTAATGAGGTCTACTGGGCTGACCTCAGTACAATCGCTATATCCCTCCCCCTTTGAGTTCAAGGACTTAGGCCAGTTATATGTTTTTTATAGTTAAAAACCACACTGTGACAGGTTTATTTGGAAGCACTCGCTTTCAAAGCGTGCTTCTCCATCAAGTGGTTGTGAAGCAGGACCTTAAGACACAGAATTTAAAACAAAAGACTGCAGTGATACAACAATACATTGAACAAACCTAGATAGTTAAGAATTCATCTTTTAGAATGAGTTTGCTGGTTTTGGTTCTTTAACATGTAAATACCAGAACTTCTTTAAAGTCACATTCTCAAGATAACAAGGTTTTATAACAAAAAGGTGACATCTCAGCTCAGACACTGCCTTAAAGATGTGAGGTTAGAGTCTGTCTGTATCCCAATTTTGAGTCAGACTGGTTCTATTTCCAAAGGGGAATTTACAAAATATTATAAAAAGTGCAGGTTCTGCATTTCTGCAAATACAAATTCATCCCATAAACTTAGATGTGTGTGCACATGCAGGAGAGAGAGAGATCAGAGTGTGTGCATGTGAGTGAGTGCACGTGAGAGTGTGTGCAACTTAGTCAAGTTTGTTCAATGTATGTTTGTATCACTGTAATCTTTTGCTATAAATGCTGTCTTCCAATCCCGCTTCACAACTACCTGAAGAAGCAGCGCTTTGAAAGCTAGTGTTTCCAAATAAATCTGTTGGACTAGAACCTGGTGTTGTGATTTTAAATTTTGTCCATCCCAGTCCAAGACCAGCTCCTCCAAATCCTGTTTTTCATAGATCCTCCTGGGGCATTTTAACACCAGGTCAGGTATCTCCTACTCTGCCTCTGATATGGGTGGTTATTTGAAACCACAGTAGCTCACCTCTTGCACCCAAACCGTCGTGGAAGAAATTCATTCTCTGAAGGCAGCAAAGGCATTGAGGCAGTGACATCCGACGTGTCCATCTCAGATTCTAAGGTATCTTCAACACTTGAACCCAGCAGTACACCAGAACTTCAAGAAAGTTGGGGCGAGAAGAGAATGTAATGGCCATCACTAAGGAGAAGATGCTGGGGTAGATGTAAGCTTTGTAGGTGGATAAGTCACATGGACCAAACCCCAGAGTCTGAAGGAGATAGCTGAGGAGATTGAAGAAGCATTGGTGATCTTTCAGGAATCACTGCAGTCAGGGATGGTCTCAGAGGACTGAAAAAGGACTAATGCCTTCGAAGAGAGGGAAGAAGAATTAGGGGCCAGTTATGCTGAACTTGGCCACTGGTAAGATTTTAAAGTCTATTATTGAGGATAAGATTGCAGATTACTTGGAAGCACATGGTGAAATAGGGCTGAGTCAACATGGCTTCATCAAGGGATTATGCCTGACAAATCTGTTTAAATTATTTGAGAAGTTTAGACCAGATAAAGCCAGTGAACATTATATCTTAAGAGTTGCAGGAGGTCTTTGTCAAGTTGCTGCACAGCATGCTACTTAATAGGAGACCATGGGATTTGGGGCAAGGTACCAGCATGGCTGAAGGATTAGCTGAGTGACAGAAGGCAAAGAGTGCAGATAAAAGGATTTTTTTTCAGATGGCAGTCGGTTTCTCATTGAGTTCCATAGGGGTCAGTGTTGGACCACAATCTATACCATATGACACATTAACACTCTCTAGATGAAGGAACTAAATGCATTGTTGCTAAGTTTGCAGATGACATAAAGCTAGGTGGAGGGACAGTATTGTGGTGGGGAGGCTGTATAATGACTTGGACGAGCTGGGAAAGTTGGCAACGAAATAACAGATGGAGTACAATGTGTGAAAGTGTGACATTATGTACTTTGGTAAGAAGAAGGTGTAAACTATTTTCTAAATGGGGATAGACTTCTGAAATATGAAGCACAAAAGGAACTTAGGAGTCCAAGTTCAGTATTCTCCTCACCTTACATGCAGGTTCAGTTGGCAGATAGCAAAGCAAAAGCAATATTGGTGTCTATCTCAAAAGGTCTAGAATACAAGAGCAGAGATGTACTGTTGAGGCTGTCTACAGCTCTGGTCAGATTGTATTTGGAATATTGTGAGCAGTTTTGCGCCCTGTATTGGAGGAAGGATGTACTGACATCAACGTGGATGCAGAGGAGGGATCAAGGGCTTGTCATATGAGGAGCAGTTGAGGACTCTGGGTTGATGGAGTTCAGAAGAATGAGGGGGACACCGATTGAATCTTACAGAATATGGAGACCTGGATACAGCGGGCACGGAAAGGTGATTCCACGAGAATCATAGAGATGTACAGCATGGAAAGACCCATCCGTCCATGCCAACCAGATATCCCAACCCAATCTAGTCCCACCTGCCAGCACCCGGCCCATATCCCTCTAAACCCTTCCTATTCATATACCCATCCAAATGCCTTTTAAATGTTGCAATTGTACCAGCCTCCACCACTTCCTCTGGTAGCTCATTCCATACACGTACCACCCTCTGCATGAAAACATTGCCCCTTAGGTCTCTTTTATATCTTTCCCCTCTCACCCTAAATCTATGCCCTTTAGTTCTGGACTCCCCCACCCCAGGGAAAACACTTTGTCTATTTATTCTATCCATGCCCCTCACGATTTTGTAAACCTCTATAAAGGTCACCCCCTCAGCCTCCGACGCTTCGTGGAAAACAGCCCCAGCCTGTTCAGCCTCTCCCTATAGCCCAAATCCTCCAACCCTGGCAACATCCTTGTAAATCTTTTCTGAACCCTTTCAAGTTTCAAAACATCTTTCCAATAGGAAGGAGACCAGAATTGCACACAATATTCCAACAATGGTCTAACCAATGTCCTGCACAGCTGCAACATGACCTCCCAACTCCTGTACTCAATACTCTGACTGATAAAGGAAAACATACCAAACACCTTCTTCACTATCCTACCTGTGACTCCACTTTCAAGGAGCTATGAACCTGCACTCCAAGGTCTCTTTGTTCAGCAACACTCCCTAGCACCTTGCCATTAAGTATATAAGTGCTGCTAAGATTTGCTTTCCCAAAATGCAGTACCTTGCATTTATCTGAATTAAACTCCATCTGCCACTTGTCTGCCCATTGGCCCATCTGATCAAGATCCTGTTGTAATCTGAGGTAACCTGCTTCGCTGTCCACTCCACCTCCAATTTTGGTGCAATACCACTTATGCTCACATCCAAATCATTTTGGTCACAGGCCTCCAGTCTCAAAAATAACCCTCCACCACCACCACCCCGTCTTCTACCTTTGAGCCAGTTCTGTATCCAAATGGTTAGTTCTCCCTGTATTCTGTCAGATCAAACCTTGCTAACCAGTCTCCCATGGGGAACCTTGTTGAACACCTTACTGAAGTCCATATAGATCATATCTCCCACTCTGTTCTCATCAATCCTCTTTGTTACTTCATCAAAAATTCAATCAAGTTTGTGAGACATGATTTCCACGCACAAAGCCATGTTGACTACCCCAAATCAGTCCTTGCCTTTCCCAATAAGTGTACATCCTGTCTCTCAGGATTCCCTCCAACAACTTGCCCACCACTGACATCAGACTCACTGGTCTACAGTTCCCTGGCTTGTCCTTACCACCCTTCTTAAATAGTGGCACGTTAGCCAACCTCCAGTCTTCCAGCACCTCACCTGTGACTATCAATGAGACAAATATCAAAGCAAGAGGCCCAGCAATCACTTCTCTAGCTTCCTACAGATTTCTCGGGTACACCTGATCAGATCTTGGGGATTTATCCACCTTTATGCGTTTCAAGACATCCAGCACTTCCTCCTCTGTAATCTGGACATTTTGCAAGATGTCACTATCTATTTCCTTACATTCTACATCTTCCATGTCCTTCTCCACAGTAAATGCTGATGCAAAATACTTGTTTGGTATCTCCCCCATTTTCTGTGGCTCCACACAAAGGCCGCCTTGCTGATCTTTTAGGGGCCCTATTCTCTCCCTAGATTTGTCCTTAATAAAAAACCTTTTGGATTCTCCTTAATTATATTTGCCAAAGCTATCTGATGTCCCCTTTTTGCCCTCCTGATTTCCCTCTTAAGTATACTCCTACTGCCTTCATAGTCTTCTAAGGATTCACTTGATCTATCCTGTCTATACCTAACATATGCTTCCTTCTTTTCCTTAACCAAACCCTCAATTTCTTTAGTCATCCAGCATTCCCTATACCTGCCAGCCTTTCTTTTCACCTTAACAGGAATATACTTTCTCTGGATTCTCATTATTTCATTTCTGAAGGCTTCCCATTTTCCAGCCGACCCTTTACCTGTGAACATCTGCCCCCCAATCAGCTTTTGAAAATTCTTGCCTAATACTCCCAAAATTGGTCTTTCTCCCATTTAGAACTTCAACTTTTTAGATCTGGTCTATCCTTTTCCATCACTATTTTAAATCTAATAGAAGTATAGTCACTGGCCCCAAAATGCTCCCCCACTGACGCCTCAGTCATCTGCCCTGTCTTACTTCCCAAGAGTAGGTCAAGTTTTGCACCTTCTATAGTCAGTACATCCATATACTGAATCAGAAAATTTTCTTGTACACACTTAAATTCCTCTCCATCTAAACCCTTCACACTATGGCAGTCCCAGTCTACATTTGGAAGGTTAAAATTCCCTACCATAACCACCCTATTATTCTTACAGATAGCGGAGATAGGACCTGAGGGCACATTCTCAGGGAGAAGGAATGAGACTCTTTAGAACTGAGATGAGGAGTAAGTTCTTCAGAGATAGATAGGTTCTTGATTGATATGAGGATCAAGGGTTACAGGTGAATGGGGGTTGAGAAATGTATCAGCCATGATAAAGGGTGGAGCATACTCGATGGGCCAAATAGGCTAATTCTGCTCCTATAGTGTATGATTAGTGACTTTGATTTGATCTGTTTCAGCATCGTGCAAAGGGTGGAGTGATTCAAACATGGGAATTACATTTTGGAAACATCCAGGCATGGATTTTGAAGATAACATGTCCAAGGGCTATGGTGGGGCAAAGACATTTGGAGATGGGACAGTATTTTACAAGGACAGAATGGTTTAAGGGTTTTTTGAAGAAAGATCATGGCAACAGGTTTAATGAAGGAATATCACTTGAAGAGACCTTTGACCTTTACAATGTCAGCTTATGAGTATGTTCGTGATGGCATGTCAGGTGATCATCAAATTACTAGGAACAGGATAAAGGGAGCATTGGCAAGAAAAGCTCAGGGAAGCCAAGAGGGAAGACCAGAGGGAAATGAGAAGACACAAATACCAGGAGAAGCGCAAAAGGAAGTTTGATCAGGTGAACTGGTGAAGAGAGGGATGCGGCAGAGGTGACCAACTCTTACTAACAGAGAATCCATGAGCTTCATACACTTATTAAAGGTGAAGGTGGAGGAGTTTCCGAAAATTATGGATTATTCGTGTGTTCAGATGATCCTGGCACAGTGAGCAGACAAGAGCAGGACCTAATAGTAGTTGAAGTGGTACAGTGGGTGGCTAAACCAGTTGCCCAGTGATCCTTTCAGTATTCCTTGGGATTTAAGTGAAAATGTACTAAACTTGAAGAGAATGGCTGTGGTGATGACACTATTTTTTTTCTTGTTACTCACTTAGGACCGTGTCTCAATCTGAGTGACTCGCTTTGTCCTGTGACTGAATTCACATAACTGTATCTTAACCTGAGACTCACCCAGGACTGTGTTTTATCTCATGTGACTTATTGGGAACTGTTATTTTTGTTTGAGATTGTATCTCCCTGATGTCCAACATCAATCAAATGGTTGATCACAATAATCTTACATCTGATGCCACTACCCACCTATGTGTCTCACAGTCGATACCAGCACGCAATCATGTCTCTCACATTTGATCTCACTACGTACATTCTGTAATGTGATCTTCATACTGCACCATGACTTCTAGTAAGTGCAGGGCTAGAGAAAAGTGCATGTTGTTAACAGGTTTTGCTGTTTCAGTTTGGTCCAGATGGGCTAACGTTGTAGGGTGGAGGAGGTTACGCAAACATATGAATAACTATATTAGGATCTGATGTACGAGATACCAGGTGGCTGCACAGTTGGTTTATGCAGTGACGCCAACTGTGTGGGCTCAACTCCCATCACCACTGTGGTTACGATCAAGAATTCTCCTTCTCAACATCTTCCTTTGCCTGAGCTATGGTGGCCGTCAGGTTAAATCACCACCAGTCATCGCTCTCTGCTGAAACAATGGCCTCGTAAGACTATGGCAACTCACATTAGAAATATAGACTATTCAGCTTACTTGAGAAATAACATTGCAATAAAAAAAAACTGCTTTGTATCACAATTGATGGTGCACCATGCTGCTTGCCAATGCAAACTTGATTGACCTATTTCAGATATGATTCTAATTTTCACTCTTTTGACATTTATCACTGTATAATACACCAGCAGGAATTAAGTAAAGCTATGACCTTTGCATTTTTGTTAAGACTTGAAACACAATTTGAGCCAGAGCTCTTCAGCACTGATGGTTGAAAATTGTCTACTTGACAAACTTGTATTACCCAGGTGAACAAATGATGCATTAAGTCAAGGGCGGGTCCTGCAAATATTTTTGTGCTGAGATGACCACTTTTCTTAAATCAAGGAAGGAAATGCACATAGTGTAACATCAGAAGAGGTGCGGTTACTCAAATTTCTTACAAAGGTGAGAGGTTTGGCAGAAGCAATCATCCCTTCAAATGTATTCAAATTGAAGCTAGGTGTGTGGTCCTCTCAATTAAAATAAAATATTGGAACACTTCCAGAGACTGGAGGAAATCAGAGAGAAAAATTTGAAGAATTCAACAGAATTTCATAAATCAGATGGTGGAAGAAATTGTCATACTCATCTCAGATTTATTCCTTCAAGTTGACACTGGTGTGTTGGCTGCCAGTGTCCACCAAGGGTTTTATTTACAATGTTGAGTTAAAAGTAAGTAATTACAAAGCAAAATGATATTGAGCTGAAACTGACAGCACGAGTGATTTTTTTTGGGGGGAGCAGGATGAATTGGTAAACATGGAAATACCTGTTGCTTATTTGGATTCCACACAGCAAGACCATTTGGCCCACTTGGCAACACCAACCCCAAGAAATGCACAGAATGTGCTCAACAGCATTAGGCTGGATGACTAATTTTGCCACATACCCCTAGACCACACTTTGTTCCCTGGGGATGAACAAGAGGGAAGGAAGAATGGAAGGATTGAATGCAGGAAGGATGGAAGTGAGGGAGGAAGGAAAGAATGATAGAAGAAAAGAAGGAAGCACTTTAATCCCATCTATAACCTTTAAAATATCCCCTCACCTTGCAAAACTTGGCAAGTTAGCAGTGTTTTTGTTTAACTGTGACTTGTCACTGTGTAAGGATATTTCTCAGTCTATCTAGAGATGTGCAGGCCAGGGTGGGTTGGACATGGGAAATGTATGGTTACAGGGATAGGTGTGGGTCTGGGTGCTGTTTAGATGATCAGTGTGGACTCAATGGGACAGATCTTCGAGGAGAAAGTGAGGTCTGCAGATGCTGGAGATCAGAGCTGAAAATGTGTTGCTGGAAAAGCGCAGCAGGTCAGGCAGCATCCAAGGAACAGGAGATTCGACGTTTCGGGCATATGCCTTGAAGAATTCCTGAAGAAGGGCTTATGCCCGAAACGTCGAATCTCCTGTTCCTTGGATGCTGCCTGACCTGTTGCGCTTTTCCAGCAACACATTTTCAGCTCAAATGGGACAGATGGCTTGCTTTCACACTACAGGGATTTTATGATTCCAAAATGTGCTGAGGGAATGACACTAACCACACTGGGTAAAGGAAAGCATGCAACTTTGAATACCAATGACAGGACCATCAGGCTTACTTTATTACCAGCACAGATTCCACCCCCCCACCCCAGACAAAGAAAACTTTGCAGCACTCAACACAAATACAGCTTAACCCTTCAAGTAAAAAACATCAACCAAGTGGCAGGACTGCACAAGCTGACTGGTCAGCTTCAGGCGATGAAAGCTTCACAAAAGAAAATTATCCACATTTTCTCCCACTTGTGCCGTAGTCACAGGAAGATCGCATCCCTGCCCTGGCTCCCTGCAACCTATGAAGGAACACACAGACTCAGAACGGCTCAATATTAGCTGCAAAATGCACGCATCAGACGATCTGCACTTTCAAAGCACTGAGATCAACAAAGGTAGTAATTCAGTAACTCTAGCCTGTATAGTGTCATCATTAAGCACTCCAACAAGGACCTTAATATTGTTATGAAGATGTCGGTGTACTGTACCTTTAAGAGGGTAAAAGCTAGCAATGACAGCACCAAGTGTTCTCAGTAAGACACAATGTAACATATGGACCAGCTACTGGGGTAGCTTGTTGCCTGGAAACATATTTGAATTTGGCCAGTTTAAATTATATCCCAAAAAATACCAAATTCCAATAAAGTTTGAATTGAGTATATTGTCAAATCTTAAAAGCCAAAAGATACAATCCAATGCTTTGGGGTCTAAGACTGGGGAAAATTGAACATTCGGGAAGAGAACTGCCAAGCCAACAACATTGAACACTGTCCAGAATAGCTCTCTTAAAAGTACCTTTATCGATCAGTAAGCTGTGAAGCAGTATCCCCAAGGAGAAGAAAACATGACCGAAATACAGAGGAGCAACTAAAGCTGCCGTTTTTTGAGATAAGTGTTGTTTTGTAAATTTTAATTGGGAGTTTTATCAGACTAGGATTACAGAAGGGAAGGTAAAAGATAGGTTAGAGGAAGGAATTGTAAATAGTTGCTAATTATCCTGTTGTACTTTAAATAAAGTTGATAATTTTTACTTTAAATAGTTCTTGGCCTTGAAGTTTTAGATTACTGCATGGGATAAATCTTTTCTGTGTTGCTAGTTTTAATTTAAGCAGGAGAGTTTACCCTGTGACACAACCATTTATAATGATGAATTATTTACACTCCTCATTACTTTAAACTTTCATCCTTCACTGTATAAATCTGAAAAAGAGAAAGAATGCAAGCAGGATTTTAACAAAGAAAAACTCACTAAATGCCCATCATCTCCAATTGCCTTGAAAAGGAGTGTGCAAAAGAAAGAGAAACAGAGAGCGAGGCCCCTGTCCAGCTTGATTTCTTGAAAAAAAAAAGTTCTATTAACTAGGTTTGCTATTCAGCATTTCTAATAAATACTCTTAAATAGCTGATTTATTGCGTTGGAAAGTTTTTTTTGCAGATTTTAATGCTTATGCTTCCAACAAACAGCAATTTTCTGGAATTTGGTCATGCTGAGCAAATTTCCACCCACCCCCTCCCCAAAGTCACACACTGGCAACCCACCCTTATAGGAATTCCATCACTAGTCCACTGACATTACCAATAGGTCACCATCTATAGATTGGATCAGATAAGAAATACCCTAGGATCAATTCTAAACCTTAATTTCCTTCCCTGAAGAACATCAGGGAATCAAAATGCATTTTTTCTTGTCAGTCAGGAATGGTCATCAATACAAGACTCCTGATATCTACTGAATTTAAACTCCACCATTTGCCAAGGCACTATTCGAACTCGGTGCTCCCCAGAACACTTCCTGGGTCTCCGGATTTGACAGTCGAGCGACAATACCACTAGGCCAACACTGAAGGCATGTGGTTCAGACCAGATAAGGATGGCAGATTTCTTTCACTAGAGGGCATCAGTGAGCCAGGTCTGTTTTTACAACAGCGACCACCACCTTACCAGAGACCAGCATTCTACACCAGGTTTTTCCCCACCCCCTCATTAATTATTTCATTAATAGAATATAAACTGGTCAACCTGGACTGATAATCCTGAGGTCCAGTTGCTATGATCTTCTCCTCATTTGGCCGGTTTGTGATGCACAGCAATCACAGTGAGAGTTACCATGAAGGACTGTCCTTCTCAATCGCACTCCTGGCTAAGATATTATGACCCTCTGGTTAAACCCCACCATCAGATGCGACTTTTTTGCTTTTATTCTTTCTGTAATGAGAAAGCAGCTTTCTCATTACAGAAAGAATAAAAGCAAAAAAGTCGCATCTGATGGTGGGGTTTAACCAGAGGGTCATAATATCTTAGCCAGGAGTGCGATTGAGAAGGACAGTCCTTCATGGTAACTCTCACTGTGATTGCTGTGCATCACAAACTGGCCAAATGAGGTGACCGACCCCACAATATCAGTACCAATCTATCACCTCTCCCTGCAAGTTTATCGAACAAACACAAAAAGCTGCAACTCACCTCAACGATGAGGCATTTCAGTCAAGTCTCCGAACCTGTAAACAAAAACAGGAGGATAACTAACACTGCCCTCCAGATGTACAATGGACAACAGCTGAGTAGTGACGAGTATTCAGAGCACTGTGAATGTGTCGTCAGGTTTAAATCTGTAACTCTAGTCTGTAAAGAGTCATCATTAATACTCTTGTAGCCCCCCAATACAGAGTTGTAATAAAATTATCACATACCCAATCAGATTGCATGGAACCAACACAACCCAATCAGGTTGAGGGGCCAGTTTCCATGCTGCAAATGTGTTGCTGGTCAAAGCACAGCAAGCCAGGCAGCATCTCAGGAATAGAGAATTCGACGTTTCGAGCATAAGCCCTTCATCAGGAATAGCATGCTGTCAGTCCACAAATGTATAACACCAGCCTTCCATCCCAGCCAGCAAACCTGCATGAGAGAACGTAGCTAAATACTGCTCACCCAGCACCCAAAAAAACACAGAGGTATGCAGCAATGTTTGGGGGAAGTGTTTAGCGTAACAGCATATTGTTAAGTTTGACTTTTGATCAGTAAACTGTCACTGTGAATGCCTTGGACACAAGGGGTGGCTCAGTGGTTAGCACTGCTGCCTCAAAGCGCCAGGGACCTGGGTTAAATTCCACCCTCGGGCGACTGTGTGTGCAGTTTGCACATTCTGTTCAGGTTTCCTCCAGGTGATCCAGTTTCCTCCCAGACCAAGGACATGCAGGTTAGGTCGTCTAGCTGTGCTAAATCGCCAGTACGGGTTGGGTAGGTTGGCCATGGGGAATGCAGGGTTACAGGAATAGGGGGAATTCTAGGTGGATGGTCTCCAGGAGGGTTAGTATGGATTTTGACGGACTGAATGGCCTGCTGCAACACTGACAGAGTGGTCTCCGAACTCACCATTTTTGCACATAGTGGCTAGAAAATCAGGCTGTGTGTGAAGGGGAAGGGGTGGGACCACAAAGGGTTAGTTCCAAGACGCTCAGCCCTTGCTTCCTCAAACGAGACAGAGCCATTCTTTACCAGTCCAGCCGACACACCAACTTTCTTCTTGCCGGGGACTGTGTGCATTCCTGGGTAAGTGAGCATTGGTTGCCCATCCCTAACTGCCCTCGCACTAAGTGGCTTGCAGGGCCGATTTAAGGACCAGTGAACAATCTGCCATGTCGCTGTGGGTCCGGAGTCCCCAGGTTAAGCCAGACGGGGTGAGACCTGCCGACTTTCTCCCCTGAAGGACTCTCACAAAATAGGAGTTTTAAACAACTGTTGCTTTCAATTCTAGACTTTAAATTTGAAAATTTATCAGCTGCTCTGAGATTTGAACCCATGCTTCTAGGGTATTAGGATTACTAGTCCTTTGACGCTTCCACTAGACCACCATATCCCACAAATCGACATAAAAAGAGCAACTCACCTCAGAGCCACACAATTAAAGTCCTACGTCACCTCTTAGGATCTGTAAAACAGAAACAGGAGGACAACTGAATAATGCTCTCCAGACATACATCGGACAACAGCCAAGCAGTGGCGAGTATTCAGAGCACTGTGAATGTGTCGTCAGGTTTAAATCTGTAACTCTAGTCTGTGAAGAGTCATCATTAATACTCTTGTAGCCCCTCAATCGCAGGTTGTAGTAAGAACTATCACATACCCAGATTGTGTGGAGCTGACACAATCCAGTCAGGGTGAGGAGTCTGTTTCCATCGCGTGAATGTTGCCTGCCCACAGCTGTGTAACACGAGTCTTCCAACCCAGCCAGCAAACCTGCAAGAGGGGAATGTTGTTAAATATAGTGCACCCAGTACCTGAAACAGAGGTACACAGCAACATGTGTGGGGGGGGGACGAGAGAGCGAGAGCGAGAGCGACCACCCTCACATGACTATCTGTGTGGAGTTTGCACATTTCCCCTCATCTGCATGGGTTTCCTCCCAAAGTCCAAAGATGTGCAGTTTAGGTGCATCAGCATCTTTGATGGTCTTCAGGAGTTCTTGAGTGGAGTGGATGGAGTGGCATGAGTCTTCTACTGTGTGTTTTAGTCTTTGCTGTCGCTCCTAGGCCATCTCTAAGTTGGTGTCCCAGGTAGCGAGACTATGGATCTGAGGGGGTGCTCCTGGTTGGTGAATTTTCGGTAATCTGTAGAAGCGTGGTGTGCTGGATCAGTATGGAAGTCTGTTTTATTTATTCCTTCAGATTTCTGAAGTTTTGTTTGAGTAGGGCTGTGATTTGGTTCTCTAGCTGTGGTCAGGATTATTGGCACTAGTTTTTTTTTAAAAAGAGTAGATTAGAGTGTGGAAACAGGCTCTTCGGCCCAACAAGTCCACACCAACCCGCCGAAGCACAACCCACCCAGACCCATTCCTCTACATTTACCCCTTCACCTAACACTTGGGGCAATTTAGAATGGCTAATTCACCTAATCTGCACATTTTTGGATTGTGAGAGGAAACCGGATCAGCCGGAGGAAACTCAGGCAGACATGGGGAGAATGTGCAAACTCCACACAGAATCACCTGAGACGGGAACTGAACCCAGGTCTCTGGCGCTGCAAGGCCGCAGTGCTAACCACTGTGCCACCCAGAAGTTGTTAAGTGTTGGTATCTGCAAGTGGTATGTTCACTTTCTCAATGTAGTCTCTGTTTTAAAATGACTGTCAAGCAGGTAGGAGCGCATTGCTTTTATCTTGAGTCTTTCTAGTGCTTTCCTTTCTTGTGTATTGAGTGTGATTGCATCCTTTTCCCTGCTTAATGTTGGGGTGACTGTCTGCCTGATGGTTTGCTGGGATTCTTGAGTTATAAACACAAATACAAAGCGGGCCATGCCACCAACAGCCATCCAGCAGCTCACTAAAGATGTGAGCTAGTATGGTGACAAAACATCTAAAAAATGAACCTTCCAGCTCAGTGAGCAAACCTACATCCAGAACCTAAACTTGAGCTACAAGTCTCTTCAAAACTCGGTAGCCCCCAAAACTACATTCTTTCCTGGACACATGCATATTCTGCCCATCCCTAACTGCCCTTGAACTAAGTGGCTCTCTTGGCCGATTTAAGGACCAGTTAACAATCTGTCCAGAGTCCCCACGTTAAGCCAGACCGGGTGAGAACTGCAGACTTTGTTCCTTGACGGACTTCAATTCTAGACTTTAAATTTCAAAATTCATCAGCTGCTACGAGATTTGAACCCATGCTTCTAGGACATTAGGATGTCTAGTCCATTGACGCTTCCACGAGGCCACCGTATCTCACAAATAGACAAAAGGAGAATGACTCACCTCAGAGCCACGTAATCTGAGTCCGAGGCCACCTCTGGGAACCTGTAAAACTGAAACAGAAGGCCAATTGAACGCTGCCCTCCAGACACACATCGGACAACAGCCAAGCACTGGCGAGTATTCAGAGCACTGTGAATGTGTCGTCAGGTTTAAATCTGTAACTCTAGTCTGTGAAGAGTCATCATTAATACTCTGGTAGCCCCTCAATCACAGGATGTAATAAAAACTATCACGTACCCAATCAGATTGCATGGAGCTGACACAACCCAGTCAGAGTGAAGGGCCTGTTTCCGTGTTGTCCACAGCTGTGCAATACCAGCCTTCCATCCCAGCCAGCGAACCTGCAAGAGGGAAATATTGTTAAATACAGCACACCCAGTACCCGAAAACCAGGAGATATGTAGTAACATTTGCGGGACGGGGAGGAGGGAATCTGTTCAGAATCACACACATTGTCATTGTTGTCTTTGGAATCTGTAAACTGTCACTGTAAATGCCTTGGACATAAGGGGCCTCGCTGTGGTTCAGTGTTTAGCATTGCTGCCTCATAGCACTGGGCACCTGGGTTCGATTCCACCCTCACACACGTGTGTGTGTGTGTGTGTGTGTGTGTGTGTGTGTGTGTGTGTGGTTTACACACTCCTCCATCTGTGTGGGTTTCCTCCCAAAGACCAAAGATGTGCAGTTTAGGTGGACCGGCAATGCTAAATTGTCCATCCAGGGACATCTAGATTGGGTGCAAGAATTTGAGGTGGTTCGGGGGTGGGGGGTGGCATGGTCTTCGGGAGAGTTAGTATGGATTTAGTGCGCCAAATGGCCTCCTTTCACCCTGGAGTGGGAACTACGAACTCACCACTTCTGTTCCTAACGGCCAGGTATAATCTGGGGGTGTGGGGAGATGAGGGGTCAGTTCAGAGGTGCCCAGTCCTCACTCTGTAAAACATAAACCAGCCATTCTTCGCCAGTCCAGCTCCCCCAAAAACTGGATGTAGGTTTGCTTGCTGAGCTAGAAGGTTCGCTTTCAGACGTTTCGTCACCATACTAGGTATCATCAGTGAACCTCCTGATGAAGCAATGGTGGCATGGCCCACTTTCTATTTAAGTGTTCAGGTTTCCTTGGGTTGGTAAAATTAATTCGCTGGGGGTGGTGTCATTTCTTATGGGGATGTCATTTCCTGTGGTTACTTCAGGGGTAGAAAATAGGGTCTAATTCGATGTGTTTATTGATAGAGTTCCGGTTAGAATACCATGCTTCCAGGGATTTTTTTGCGTGCCTGTTTGGCTTCTCCTAGGATGAATGTGTTGTCCCAGTCGAAGTGGTGTCCTTCCTTATCAGTATGCAAAGATACTAGTGAGAGTGGGTCATGTCTTTTCGTGGCTAGTTGATGTTCATGTATCTGGTCACTAATTTTCTGCTTATTGTCCAATGTAGTGTTTGTTGCAGTTCTTGCAAGGTATTTTGTAAATGACATTAGTTTTGCTTCTAGTTCAGTATTTGGTCAGTATGTGTTGTTTTCCTGTTGGTGTGACTGTCTGTTTGATGGTTTCCTGAGTTAAAAACACAAACAAAAAGCGGGCCATGCCACCAGTGCTTCATCCAGAGGCTCACTGATGATGTACCTAGCATGGTGACATTAGGATTACTAGTCCATTGACGCTTCCACTAGACCACCAGATCCCACAAATTGACATAAAAAGAGCAACTCACCTCAGAGCCACACAATTAAAGTCCTACGTCACCTCTTAGGATCTGTAAAACAGAAACAGGAGAACAACTGAATAATGCTCTCCAGACATACGTCAGACAACGGCCAAGCACTGATGAGTATTCAGAGCACTGTGAATGTGTCGTCAGGTTTAAATCTGTAACTCTAGTCTGTGAAGAGTCATTAATACTCTTGTAGCCCCTCAATCGCAGGCTGTAATAAAAACTATCACATACCCAGACTGTGTAGAGCTGACACAACCCGGTCCGGGTGAGGGACTTGTTTCCATAGCGTGAATGCTGCCTATCACAGTCTTCCACTCCAGCCAGCGAACCTGCAAGACAGGAATATTGTTAAATACTGTGCACCCAGTACCCAAAAACCAGACACCAGGTACGCAGCAACGTTTGTGGGAAAGTGTTCAGAGTAACACGCCTACTTGTCAAGTTTGACTTGAGAATCTGTAAACTGTTACCGTGAATGCCTTGGACATAAGGGGCCGCACTGAGATTCAGTGGTTAGCACTGCTTCCTCTCAGCACTGGGCACCTGGGTTCGAATCCACCCACACGCAACTGTGTGCAGTTTGCATGTTTCCCCCATCTGCGTGGGTTTCCTCCCAAAGTCCAAAGATGCGCAGTTTAGGTGGATCGGTCATGCTAAACCATCCATAGTGTCCAGTGGTGTGGGTCAAAGAATGAGTGGAGAGGGCATGGGAAATCCACAGTTGCAGGGATCATTCTGGGGGTGGATGGGGGGAATTGTATTCTGGGTGGGATAGTCTTCAGGAGGGCGAGTGTGGACGCTATGTGCTGAATGGCTTCCTTCCACACTGTACAGGGAGCTACAAACTCACCACTTCTGACCATAGCTGCCAGGTATAATTGGGGGGAGGGGGAGGGAGATCGGAGTCAGTTCTGAGATACTTTGTGAAACAAAAACAAAAACAATTCTTTGCCAGTCCA
The DNA here is from genome assembly GCF_020745735.1 of Hemiscyllium ocellatum. Classification (NCBI taxonomy): domain Eukaryota; kingdom Metazoa; phylum Chordata; class Chondrichthyes; order Orectolobiformes; family Hemiscylliidae; genus Hemiscyllium; species Hemiscyllium ocellatum. The sequence goes on from NC_083435.1 coordinate 14,072,645, forward strand.
GCTGACCACACCGCTGCCCCTTCACCCAACAAATTTAGATTTGATTAGATTACTTACAGTGTGGAAACAGGCCCTTCGGCCCAACAAGTCCACACCGACCCGCCGAAGCGCAACCCACCCATACCCCTACACTTACCACTTACCTAACACTATGAGCAATTTAGCATGGCCAATTCACCTGACCCACACATCTTTGGACTGTGGGAGGAAACCGGAGTGTCCGGAGGAAACTCACACAGACATGGGGAGAATGTGCAAACTCCACACAGTCAGTCGCCTGAGTCGGGAATTGAACCTGGGTCTCTGGCGCTTGTGAGGCAGCAGTGCTAACCACTGTGCCACCCACAATCTTCCCTAACAATTCTGGGTAAGTCACCATTTGTTGTCCATCCCTAACTGCCCTTGAACCCAGCGGTGCTCTGGGCCAATGCAATGACCAGTTAAGAATCCACCATGTCACTGTGTATCTGGAGACCACAGGTTAAGCCAGACCGGGTGAGAACTGCAGACATCCTTCCTTGAAGGACTCCCACAAATTCAGTGAGTTTCAAATAACAATTATTGCTTTCAATTCCAGACTTGAAATTTAAGACTTTATCAGTTGCTGTGAAATTTGAACCCATACTTCCAGAGCATTACAATTACTCATCCATTGACACTACCACAAGGCCACCACATCCCACTAAGATAGAGAGAGCAACTCACCTCAGAGCCACTCAGCAACACTTCGAGTCCTAGGTCACCTCTCCAAACCTATAAAACAGAAAAAAAAGGAGGAAAATTGAATGATACCCTTCAGACACACATTGGACAACAGCCAAGTATTGACAAGTATTCAGAGCACTGTGAAAGTGTCGTCAGATTTAAATCTGTAACTCTAGTCTGTAAAGAGTCATCATTATTACTGAAATATTCAACCTGAGAGTCAATTCATTCTGAATGAATGTCTGTACCTGGTCACAATGCAAAGTCAGGATCCCGAGATTTCCCAGTCATCAATCTGTAAAAGAAGATAACATGAAACAAAATTCTGTCTTTACTCTTCCCTTCCCCACCCCCCCTCCATTGTTGTTTTGTGAAGTGCGGACGTTGCTTGCAAAGTCAACATTTGTTGTCCCTTCCCTACCCACCCTTCAAAAGTAGGACCTCACTCAGCCATTTCAATTTCCCTTCCCACTCGGTTGAAGATGCCCTCCAATGGATCTCACCCATGTCCTGCACCTCCAACCAACCCCAGCGCCCCGTGGAGGAACATTTCAACTCCTTCTCCTACTCTACCGAGGAGACACAGGCCCTGGGCCTCCTCCATCGCCGACGCCTTGAAGAAGAATGCCTCATCTTCAGCCTCGAAACACTTCAATGTGGACTTCACCAGTTTCCTCATTTCCCCTCCCCCCTACATTAACCCAGTTCTAACCTTCCAGCGCAGCACCATCTCATGACCTGTCCTACCTGCCAACCCATCCGCTCCACCGTCCTTCCGACCTATCACCTTCACCCCCACCTCCCTCAACCTACTGCACCCTTGCCTCCACCCCAGAGGCTCCCTGCCTCATTCTTGAAGGGCTTTTGCCCAAAAGGTCAATTTTCCTGCTCCTCGGACGCTGTCTGACCTGCTCTGCTTTTCCAGCACCACACTAATCATGACCACTGCCTTCTCCATTGTTCACTGTCCAGGTGGGCGGCATGGTGACACAGTGGTTAGCACTGCTGCCTCACAGCGCCAGAGATCCGGGTTCAATTCCCGCCTCAGGCAACTGACTGTGTGGAGTTTGCACGTTCTCCCCGTGTCTGCGTGGGTTTCCTCTGGGCACTCCGGTTTCCTCCCACAGTCCAAAGGTGTGCGGGTCAGGTGAATTGGCCATGCTAAATTGCCCGTAGTGTTAGGTAAGGGGTAAATGTTGGGGTATGGGTGGTTTGCGCTTCGGCGGGTCGGTGTGGACATGTTGGGCCGAAGGGCCTGTTTCCACACTGTAAGTAATCTAATAATGGTGCTTTTGCTGGTGAGAGGCTAACGTCCAGTTTGGAATGTACAAGGATGGTTTGGACCTAAATGCGCGAGTCACCATTTCCCCTTTGGGTAGGCAATGTAGCAGCCAACTCAAGCACATTATAAACGAATGGCCAAACTTCAATGAGCTGCAAGGAACTGTGGAACATCCAAAAAGAGTGCTATAAAATAAAACTTGCTATTCCAGTTGCGAGTGGATGAGTCCATCACCTCGTCTCCATAGACCCTGCACTACCAGTGGAATTGGCAGCCCTCACCAGATAGGGACTGGGTTGCTGGGTTTGGGGATGCCACTTCGCCTCAAACCAGCACAAAGTCGGATCAAGAGACCTCAAGGAGGAACAGACAGAATGCTGGAGAAACCCAGCAGGCCAGTGGAGAGAGAAGCAAGAGTTAACATTTAGTCCCTTCTGGAAGAGCATACATCTGTGTGGGTCTGCGTGCAAGGAGAAAATATATAACGACCCACCTGCCAAACAAACATTTGCTAAGACCAGGCACCAGAGCTGAGGCGAGATACCACATGATGAGCTTTCAAAGCAAAGCTCAGCCTAACATGAGTCAGGTTTGGAGAGGATCAGAAAACAAGGCCCATGCCTCTTGCCTTAAGTGGTCATTCATATACATTCACCCTCCCTCCACTGGAGGGCAACCACGAGCACCCTCCCTCTAAACATCAGCTCCAATTTTAACTCAAAAAAAGCCAGGGCAGGAAACAGTGCCCATTTCACTGGTTTTAGAACATAGAGGGCTGAAGGCCCTGTACTGTTCTATGTTGCACTGGCTTTCTATCCTACTCTAACATCAGACTAATTTACATACCCTTCATCGTGCCTATCCGAGTCACTTAAATGTCCCTAATACATGTGACTCTACTATACTTTTCTTCCTGCTTTCTCAATGGTTCTCTCCCCCACACACATCTGTAAAGAAAATAATTCTGAAACACTGACTGCAAAATGATCACTGCAACAGAAGTGCAGACCCGATCAGGCCAAAAAATACAGTCTGAATGATTTGGAGTAGGACTTGCAACAATATTTGCCAATTCGTAACTAACCTCACTTGTAAAGTTTAGGGCAAGGTCTGAATACAGAAAGGCAAAAGTGAGGACTACAGATGCTGGAGATCACAATCTACATTAGTGTGCGCTGGAAAAGCACTGCAGGTCAGGCAGCAGCCGAGGAGCAGGAAAATCCTAGTCTGATTGTTGCTAACATGGATTTTGAACAAAATGAAGGAAAATAGCTTTCTCTTAAGAATATTTCGACTGACCTTAGGAGGCTGGAAGCTGGGCAACACACAGGATCTGGCCTGTGGCCTAACACCGCCATATTCTGAAACAGTCCACCACGTCGGTAACCAGCAACTCTGCATCAAACAAGAAAACAAAGAGTAAATTTAAACCAACAGCCAACCTTCACCACTTCACAAGCCCTAACTGATGATATTTGAAAAAGAAAACAAAATCAAAAAGTGGGCCCAGGCAACTGGCACAAAAGTCTCGACTCCACGTGGACACCCGAGACCGTTCACACTTTATTCTTTTATTTAAAAAAAACTTTATAACCTACAGAAAACGTTTTATATACTTTTTTTAATTTAAGGGCAATTAAACTAAGTATTTAATGTTTTTTTTAAATTAAAATAACCCATCTCATTTTTATTACGAATGCTCTTTCCACAAGCTTAACTGCAAAACCCAACGCTCCAAAAAAAAAGCCTTTTAAAATATTATTAATCCCTGAATTAGTGAAACGTCCTTCCCAATATCACCGTCCTCCAAACTAATTTGCAAACGCCCACATTTTCAAGACGTACTGAAACGAGCACCAAAATTAGCCACCATAAAATTTAGGAGCTGTCATTACTTTTTTAAAAAAAATACTAAATACACGCAGCACCTGAATTGCACAGTCAAGTCTGTGAAGCTTGTAGGTGTTTGAGGCAACAAATCTGCAAAACTGAACATATTGGGGAAGGAAGGAAGGAAGGAAGGGGGGGGGGGGGATAAAACTCCTGTAAATGCACTAAAGCAATTTTGCAAAGGATTTCATTCGTGAAACCTCTCTCTCTCTCTCTTCCCCCCCCCTCCCCATCTCATTGTTTTTAAATTAGTCTTCCTTGTCTTTAAATTATTCTTGCATTTCTGCATTCCCCCCAATCTCCTTATTTTTAAATTATTCTTGCAGTTTTGCATTCCCCTATTTCCTTGCTTTTAAATCAGTCTTGCATTTTTGCATTTCCCCCCACATCACCTTGCTTTTAAGTTAGTCTTGCATCGTTGCATTCTCCCCCACACACCCCCTGCTCGCACCTACCTCTCCCTCGACCAAGCAGCAACTGGACACTTCCTTTCCGGGCGCGCGCCTCCAAGGTCACCACACCACGTGGCGCCCACTGGGCGAAAGGACCCCGGCCAACGAGGCAGTCGCCCGCTGCGATCGCCTCCCCTCCCAACCGGTTTTTTAAAAAAAATAAATCAGTTCCGTGCCATCTTTTGTTTTTTTTTTAAAAAAATCATTTATAAATTGCTCACACCTTCGGTTGGTTTAGTTTCATTTGGATTTTTTTTCCTCCCAGCAGGCACAGTTGAAGACGAGCGGTTGGGTTGGGTTGGGCTGGGCGTGGGGTCCTTAATTGTTCTCTGAATGAATGAATGAACCTTCAGTCAGACAAGGGAGACAACAGGCAGACAAGGGAGGCGCGGTGGTAGTTTGGCGCACCGACCTTTATATCGCTGAGGCCAAACGCCAGCTCGCGGACGCCGCCTACTATTGCCCCCTTGACCATGACCCCACCTCCCACCACCAAACCATCATCTCCCAGACCATCCATAACCTCATCACCTCAGGGGATCTCCCATCCACCACCTCCAACCTCACAGTCCCACAACCCCGCACCGCCCGTTTCTATCTCCTGCCCAAAATCCACAAACCTGCCTGCCCCGGCCGACCCATTGTCTCAGCCTGCTCCTGCCCCACAGGACTCAACTCCGCGTACCTCGACACGGTTCTGTCCCCTTTAGTCCAAGAACTCCCCACCTACGTTCGGGACACCAGCCACGCCCTCCACCTCCTCCAGGATTTTCGCTTCCCCGGTCCCCAACGCCTTATCTTCACCATGGACATCCAGTCCCTGTACACCTCCATCCCCCATCACGAAGGACTCAAAGCCCTCCGCTTCTTCCTTTCCCGCCGCACCAACCAGTACCCTTTCACCGACACCCTCCTTCGACTGACTGAACTGGTCCTCACCCTGAACAACTTCTCTTTCCAATCCTCCCACTTCCTCCAAACTAAAGGAGTTGCCATGGGCACCCGCATGGGCCCCAGCTATGCCTGTCTCTTCGTAGGATATGTGGAACAGTCCATCTTCCGCAACTACACTGGCACCACCCCCCACCTTTTCCTCCGCTACATCGATGACTGTATCGGCGCTGCCTCGTGCTCCCACGAGGAGGTTGAACAGTTCATCAACTTTACCAACACCTTCCATCCCGACCTCAAATTCACCTGGACTGTCTCAGACTCCTCCCTCCCCTTCCATTTCTATCTCGGGCTACCGACTCAACACAGACACCTACTATAAACCGACTGACTCCCACAGCTACCTGGACTACACCTCCTCCCACCCTGCCCCCTGTAAAAACGCCATCCCGTATTCCCAATTCCTTCGTCTCCGCCGCATCTGCTCCCAGGAGGACCAGTTCCAATACCTTACAGCCCAGATGGCCTCCTTCTTCAAGGACTGCAGATTCCCCCCAGACGTGATCGACAATGCCCTCCACCACATATCCTCCACTTCCCGCTCCTCCGCCCTTGAGCCCCGCCCCTCCAACCGTCACCAAGTCAGAACCTCACTGGTTCTCACCTACCACCCCACCAACCTCCGTATACAGCGTATCATCCACTGTCATTTCCGTCACCTCCAAATGGACCCCACCACCAGGGATATATTTCCCTCCCCTCCCCTATCAGCGTTCCGCAAAGACCACTCCCTTCGCGACTCCCTCGTTAGGTCCACACCCCCCACCAACCCAACCTCCACTCCCGGCACCTTCCCCTGCAACCACAGGAAATGCAAAACTTGCGCCCACACCTCCTCCCTTACTTCTCTCCAAGGCCCCAAGGGATCCTTCCATATCCACCACAAATTCACCTGCACCTCCACACACATCATCTATTGCATCCGCTGCACCCGATGTGGCCTCCTCTATATGGAGAGACGGGCCGCCTACTTGTGGAACGCTTCAAGGAACACCTCTGGGATGCCCGGACCAACCAACCCAACCACCCCGTGGCTCAACACTTTAACTCTCCCTCCCACTCCACCGAGGACATGCAGGTCCTTGGACTCCTCCATCGCCAGAACATAACAACACGACGGTTGGAGGAAGAGCGCCTCATCTTCCGCCTGGGAACCCTCCAACCACAAGGGATGAACTCAGATTTCTCCAGTTTCCTCATTTCCCCTCCCCCCACCTTGTCTCAGTCGATTCCCTCGAACTCAGCACCGCCCTCCTAACCTGCAATCTTCTTCCTGACCTCTCCGCCCCCACCCCACCCCGGCCTGTCACCCTCACCTTGACCTCCTTCCACCTATCACATCTCCATCGCCCCTCCCCCAAGTCCCTCCTCTCTACCTTTTATCTTAGCCTGCCTGGCACATTCTCCTCATTCCTGATGAAGGGCTCCGTCCCGAAATGTCAAATTTCCTGTTCCTTGGATGCTGCCTAACCTGCTGTGCTTTAACCAGCAACACATTTTCAGCTCTTCAGTCAGACCCAATAAAGGAGATTATTATTATTTTTTATATTAGATTCACTATAGTGTGGAAACAGGCCCTTTAGCCCAACAAGTCCACACCGACCCTCCGAACAGTAACCCACCCAGACCCATTTCCCTCAGACTAATGTACCTAACACTATGGGCAATTTAGAGATACTGAGTTAACTTTCTGTTAAGTCTCATCAAAAGTTAAACTAATGCCCCTCCATATTTATTGGACGGCTTGTGCAACTAACAAAGAACTGAACCATACAATGAAGGGAGGAAAGAAAGGGAAAGACTTATATGGGGTGCCCTAATTTTTAAAATTATAATGGGTATATAAGGGAAGATGTACTTGATTCCTTGGGTTGGGAGCTTTTCTAAAATACGTGTACGTTCATGGGAATGAGGGCCTACTGCCTGCGTTTTTAAAATTCATACGTGGGCATCATTGTTTGGGCCAGCAGTTATTGGCCATCCCTGATTGCCCAAGAAGGATTTGACCCGACCACACTGAAGGAATGGCGGTGTATTTCCATGTCAAGATGGCGAGGGGTTGGAAGGAGAACCTGCAGGTGGTGGGGTTCACATGCGTCTGCTGCCTTTGTCCTTCCAGGTGAAAGTGGTTATGGGTTTGGCAGGTACTGTCTGATAAGTCATGACTAATTTTTGCAGTGCATCTTGTGGATGATTCACACTGCTGCTATGGTGTGCTGGTGGTGAATATTTGTGGATATGGTGACAATCAAGCTGGCTGCTTTGCCCTGGATTGTGTCAAGCTTCTTGAGTGTTGTTGGAGTTGTATTCATCCAAACAGTGGCATGTATTCCATCACACTTCTCACTTGTGGATGGTGGACAGGCTTAGGGAGTCAGGAGATGAGTTACTATCTTGTTGCCCATCCCTAATTGCCCTCGGAAAGGTAGGGACCTGCCTTTCACAACCACCGTGATCCTTCCTGATGAAGGGCTCTGGCCCAAAACATCGAATTTCCTGTTCCTTGGATGCTGCCTAACCTGCTGTGCTTTAACCAGCAACACATTTTCAGCATCCTTGAGGTATACCCAACAGTGCTGTTAGAGAGGGAGTTCCAGGATTTTGACCCAGCAAGTGAAAGAATGGTAATATAGTTTCATATTGGGATGGGGTGTGCAGGGGGATCTTGCTGTCAGTGCTGTTTGTCTGCACCTTCTAAGTGTGGTAGTGATTGTGGGTTGAAAATTGCTATTGAAGGACCTTTGGTCAGTGCATTTTGTAGATGCAGTGCTGCCATTTTTTTTAGTTCAGGTTTGAATGTTTAAGATACTGGATGAGGTCGAAAAGTGTGGCACTGGAAAAGCACAGCAGGTCAGGCTGCAGCCGAGGAGCAGGAGAGTCGATGTTTCGGACATAAACACCTTCATCAGGAATGTGCTGGATGAGGTACCAATCAAGCAGGCTGTTTTGTGATGGATTGTGTTCAGCTTCTTGACTATTGTTACAGCTGCTGGACAAGTGGACTGTTTTCCATCACTCCCACAATGAGTCACGGATGGACTTTGAGAAGTCAGGAGGCAAGTTACTGCTGCAGAAATCTCAGTCTCAATCTGACCTTCCAAGGTGGCCAAAGTAGTTGCATATCTGGACTTTGCAAGATCAACAATAAGGAGGTGATATTGTCATTTCAGTGTTGAGGCAAATGCTGGGTGGCCCATTCAGTTTATTTCCTTTTAGATTCTGTAGTAGTTCGAGATAACCGAGTGACTAGCTGCTTTTAAAGGATGCTGATGCTAAGGTATCTTTTTTAACCTCTTATTTCCTTCCTCATCCCAACAGCACCTACCTGCTTGAGTTCTTCTACTTTGCCAATTTCCTTTATTCTCAATATTTGTAGTCTGTTAGTAATCAATGAAACCTTGCATAAAACTTAAACTATTATGCAGTTCATCCCCTCTAACATCTAAATTTAAATCAGTACTGACATTAGTCATACATAACAAGTCCTACAGGACCCACTGAAAATCAGAACCTAACCACACCCCGAGGCAATAGCCATCTGGCAATGAAAAAATAGAGTCATAGAGATGTACGGCATGGAAACAGACCCTTCGGTCCAAACCGTCCATGCTGACCAGGTATCCCAACCCAATCTAGTCCCACCTGCCAGCATCTGGCCCATATCCCTCCAAACCCTTCCTATTCATATATCCATCCAAATGCCTCTTAAATGTTGCAATTGTACCAGCCTCCACCACATCCTTTGCCAGCTCATTCCATACAATTACTACACTCTGCGTGAAAAAGTTGCCCCTTAGGTCTCTTTTGTATCTTTCCCCTCTCACCCTAAACCTATGCCCTCTAGTTCTGGACTCCCCGACCCCAGGGAAAAGACTTTGTCTATTTATCCTATCCATGCCCCTCATAATTTTGTAAACCTCTATAAGGTCACCCCTTAGCCTCCGATGCTCCAGGGAAAACAGCCCCAGCCTGTTCAACCTTTCCCTGAAACTCAGATCCTCCAACCCTGTAAATCTTTTCTGAACCCTTTCAAGTTTCACAACATCTTTCCGATAGGAAGGAGACCAGAATTGCACGCAGTATTCCAACAGTGGCCTTACCGATGTCCTATACAGCCGCGACATGACCTCCCAACTCCTGCGCTCAGTACTCTGACCAATAATGGAAAGCATACCGAACACTTTCTTCACTATCCTATCTACCTGCGACTCCACTTTCAAGGAGCTATGAACCTGCACTCCAAGGTCTCTTTGTTCAGCAACACTCCCTAGGACCTTACCATTAAGTGTATAAATCCTTCTAAGATTTGCTTTCCCAAAATGCAGCACCTCACATTTATCTGAATTAAACTCCATCAGCCACTTCTCAGCCCATTGGCCCATCTAGTCCAGATCCTGTTGTAATCTGCGGTAACCCTCTTCGCTGTCCACTACACCTCCAATTTTGGTGTCATCTGCAAACTTACTGTTTCTCTTATGCTCGCATCCAAATCATTTATGTAAATGACAAAAAGTAGAGGGCCCAGCACCGATCCTTGTGGTACTCCACTGGTCACAGGCCTCCAGTCTAAAAAACAACCCTCCACCACCACCCTCTGTCTTCTACCTTTGAGCCAGTTCTGTATCCAAATGGCTAGTTCTCCCTGTGTTCCATGAGATCTAACCTTGCTAATCAGTCTCCCATGGGGAACCTTGTTGAACGCCTTACTGAAGTCCATATAGATCAGATCTATTGCTCTGCCCTCATCAATCCTCTTTGTTACTTCTTCAAAAAACTCAATCAAGTTTGTGAGACAGATTTCCCACGCACAAAGCAATGTTGCCTTCCCTGAATCAGTCCTTGCCTTTCCAAGTACATGTCCATCCTGTCCCTCCGGATTCCCTCCAACAGCTTGCCCACCACCGAGGTCAGACTCACTGGTCTATGTTCCCTGGATTGTCTATCCCGCCCTTCTTAAACACTGGCACTACGTTTGCCAACCTCCAGTCTTCCAGCACCTCACCTGTGACTATCGATGATACAAATATCACAGCAAGAGGCCCAGCAATCACTTCGCTAGCTTCCCACAGAGTTCTAGGGTACACCTGTTCAGGTCCTGGAGATTTATCCACTTTTAACCGTTTCAAGACATCCAGCACTTCCTCCTCTGTAATCTGGACATTTTGCAAGATGTCACCATCTATTTCCCTACAGTCTATATCTTCCATATCCTTTTTTCACAGTAAATTCTGATGCAAAATATTCATTTAATATCTCTTCTTTATCTGTGGCTCCACACAAAGGGTGCCTTACTGATCTTTGAGGGCCCTATGCTCTCCCTAGTTACCCCTTTGTCCTTCATATATGTCCTTCATATAAAAACCCTTTGGATTCTCCTTAATTCTATTTGCCAAAGCTATCTCATGTCCCTTTTTTGCCCTCCTGATTTCCCTCTTAAGTATACTCCTACTGCCTTTACACTCTTCTAAGGATTCACTCACTCTATCCTGTCTATACCTGACATATGCTTCCTTCTATTTCTTAAATAAACCCTCAATTTCTTTAGTCATCCAGTATTCCCTATACCTACCAGCCTTCCCTTTCACCCTGACAGGAATATACTTTCTCTGGATTCTTGTTATCTCATTTCTGAAGGCTTCCCATTTTCCAGCCGTCCCTTTACCTGTGAACATCTGCCTCCAATCAGCTTTCGAAAGTTCTTGCCTAATACCATCAAAATTGGCCTTTCTCCAATTTAGAAATCTCCAGTCAATGGACTGTAGCTCCGGACTCTGGGATACCTCTGGCCCAGACCTCCTCAGCCCACAGTCCCAGAAGAGGTACCTCATCCCAACCTGAGCCCAATAAGCCGCAGGCCAATGTTACTGGGTCTTGGTGTACTCCCCCTGGTTACCCACAGTTTGCTCGCATGTGGGATGGTGTGAATTGAAGGTTGCAAATGCCTAGACGTTAGAATGGGCGGCATGGTGGCACAGTGGTTAGCACTGCTGCCTCACAGTGCCAGAGACCCGGGTTCAATTCCTGACTCAGGCAACTGACTGTGTGGAGTTTGCACATTCTCCCCGTGTCTGTGCGGGTTTTCTCCGGGTGCTCCGGTTTCCTCCCGCAGGCCAGGTGAATTGGCCATGCTAAATTGCCCGTAGTGTTAGGTAAAACGGGTAAATGTAGGGGAATGGGAGGCTTGTGCTTCGGCGGGTCGGTGTGGACTTGTTAAGCCGAAGGGCCTGTTTCCACACTGTAAGTAATCTAAGAAACTAGTTTCTGCTGATGGGGAGAGTCCAGAACCAAACGGCCGTATACTTAAACCATGAGCCAGACCATTTTCGTCAGTGAAATACCCCACCCAGAGGGGGTGTGCAAATCAGGACCTCTTGGAGAATGTAAGCATTCATCAATTGAGATCAATCAATTTTTTTATTTGCTGGCGGAAGCCAGTATCCCGTCAGCAAGTCACCCTTTATTTCCTTGTGTACAGTACACTGGCTGGGGCCAACCAGCTCAAAGTCAGTCCCTGAAGTCAGGAGACTCTGAGTTCCCTGTTTATATATCTTTTGAGGAAATTCTAAATGCACTTGTTTTTCTTTTCTTCCTTTTTTTGGTTATATATTTTTCTAAATTCCCCCTTTATGTTGGTCAGCCTAGGGTCTCTGATTGACTCAGGTTAAGAAACCCAACCAAGCATCTCATAGTCAATATGATCCACCTGGTTCCAATCGCTACACTGGCCGAGGCTAAACCTAACAGTAAACCAAGGAGGATATAGATGCAGAATGTTAAAATAGGATCAGCCAACATCCAATGGAGTGGTAGAGTGGACTTGAGGATCTGAGTGCCACCTCCCCCATCATCCTGTGCATAAAGCAATATTGTGGCAAATGGGCTAAAACATAAAAGTTTAATCTTTGACAATGAACAACTAAGGCACACGTGAACATTTCTTGTAAACAATCCCACATACAAGTGATGAAAATTCAGCAAACTACAACTCGGTCCTTCTTAAAATATAACGTTTGTCTGGCTGGTACATTTTATTCCTCCAGTCCCATAAAGCAACAACATTTTTGAGAGAGATATCAGTGATCAGTGCATCGTGGAGAATTGCTGCCTGACTGACAGTATGCACCTGGTTTAGCTCAGTTGACCAAAACTCGAAAGCCACGTAGTGGGGTGACACACACCCTGCAAAACTGACCTGGGAATCAGCAGGAATTAAAGGCGAACCTCTGGAAGGCAAATTCCATAAGAAAAACGGGAGAGGTTTTAAAATAGTTTTGTTTCCTTTTCTATTTCCAAATCGATGTGTTTTAAATTAAGTGTTGGACTGGGGAAAGTCTCACAGTCAAGAAGAATGGCAGAATCGGTTGAGTCAGAACCCGTTTGCCTTCCGATTGGCCATGTGAAAGCAGGCAATGAGATGTTGGCTGAGATGTTGGGAAGAGGCGAGCAACAGCGGTGGGGCGGTCAGAAACTGCCGTGTTTTAATCTCCCACAGTGGAGTTGGCAGCACCAAGCTCCGCCAGAACTGAAACGCCACATGTTGCCACAGGTTGCTGGCAGGTTTCAGTCAGATGTTTCCCTGATGAAAGTCCAGTGCTGTCGCCTGTCCATAGGGTCACACAACACCATCTTCACAAAGTTGCCCCTCACAGACAGGCACAGGCCCACCGCAGGACTCAGGATCATTCCACCCTGGGTTGAAAACAAACAAGAGCTCTCGGTCAGTTGGACTTCAGGGTCCATTCTTGCATATCATCTCTGCACCCTCTGTGAAGGGAATGAGGAGTCACTTACAGCACAGAAGGAAGCCATTTGGCCTACTGAGTCTATGCTTGCTCTCTCTGAGTCAATTCAAATATCCTCCTGTTTGGTTCTCATTGGCGCTTTCCTTTCAATGAGCATCCAATTTGGAAATCGTTGATCAGCCCTGCTTCCACCACACTGACTTTTTAAACTTTATTTCTTTAGTTTTCAACTTTTATGCTAAGATGACTGCAGTGCTGAACTTTCAAAGTTATTTCTTTATTTTTCTACTTATGTAACTAAGATTTTGGACCTACAAGTACACCATGTGTGGCAACACTGTACACATTTCGCTGTATTCTTGCACTCTGTAGTTGAGTACATGAGACAATGGAACTGAAGTCTAAATCTAAATCGTGGGACATGAGCTCCAGACCATTATCATTCATTGCGTTTTAATACAGACACTTTGTATTCCAAGCCGAAGAGCTTAAATCCCTGTCTCATAAGTCATTCGACCATCAGTTAATAAGAATTATCTTTCCTGCTTACCATATCCAATGTGTCATCATCTTGTGCACCTCTGTCACTCTGAGCAGAAAAGCTCCAGCCCACCCCTAAGCTAAAATCTCCCATCCCTGCAACAATTTGGGCAAATCTGCTCAGCACCCACCCTAAAGTATGTAATGCCTTCACATCCTTTCTAAAGTGTAGTGTCATGTTCTAGCACCACTCTTTCTGCCCTGGATGAAACTTACTGGTAAGGAGGAAAAAGGAATTCTGTTCTCTCCAAACAGTTCTGGCACCACTCAGTCACATCTTGGCGCATCTGTGTCTTAACTCCATTACCTGCCTGAATTCAACAATCCTTTAGTAGGCTTACCTGACAAAATTATATCTGCCTCCATTTTGAAAATGTCAAATAACTCCCACACCCAACATTTTCAGGGGGCAGAGTCCAAGATTAGGTTAGATTAGATTCCCTCCAGTGTGGAAACAGGCCCTTCAGCCCAGCAAGCCCACACCGACCCACTGAAGAGTAACCCACCCAGACCCATTTCCCTCTGACTAATGCACCTAACACTATGGGCAATTTAGCATGGCCAATTCACCTAACCTGCACATCTTTGGACTGTGGGAGGAAATCTTCTAGGAGAAAGTGAGGGCTGCAGATGCTGGAGATCAGAGCTGAAAATGTGTTGCTGGAAAAGCGCAGTAGATCAGGTAGCATCCAAGGAGCAGGATAGGGGAGGGGGTGGAAATATATCCCTGGTGGTGGAGTCTGTTTGGAGGTGGCGGAAATGACGATGGATGATACGATGTATATGGAGGTTGGTGGGGTGATAGGTGAGGAGCAGTGGGGTTCTGTCCTGGTGGCGATTGGAGGGGCGGGAAGTGGAGGAGGTGCGGTAGAAACCATCGGTGATCACGTCTGGGGGAAATTGCGGTCTTTGAAGAAGGAGGCCATCTGGGTTGTTCGGTATTGGAACTGGTCCTCCTGGGAGCAGTCCAACCAACCCAACCACCTGTGGCTCAACACTTCAACTCCCCCTCCCACTCCACCAAGGACTGTGGGAGGAAACCGGAGCACCCAGAGGAAACCCACACAGACACGGGGAGAATGTGCAAACTCCACAGTCGGCCAAAGCTGGAATCGAACCCGGGACCCTGGCACTGTGAGGCAGCAGTGCCAACCACTGAGCCACCATGCCACCCTGTGTTCATCCTCTTTTACGTAGTGAAGACAGAAGGAGGCTACAAAAAGTTTGAAAGGTTAAGTAAGCTGGCAAAAGGAGCATAATGTAGATAAAATTATCCATTTTGGCAAGAGGAATGAAAAGAAGCATATTATCTCAATGGAAAGACAGTCCAGTGCTCTGAGATGCAGAGAGATCTGGGTGTCCTACTGCATGAATTGCAAATAGTTAGTACACAGGTCCAGCAAGTAATTAGTAAAGCTAGTAGAATGCTATCATTAATTGTGAGCAGGCTTGAGTATACAAAACTAGGAACGTTATCCTTCAGTTATGCAGGGCACTTGTAAAAATGCATCTGCAATAAAGTTCACAGTGTTGGTCAACTCATAAGGAAAGCAGTTCCAAGAAGGTTTATCAGACTAACAACTGGAATTGGTAGATTGTCTAATGAGGAAAAGTTGGAGACGCTGTGCTTATATCAGAAAAATAAGAAGGAGACAATTACACATTTAGAAGGATGTATTAATAGGAAAGGTTGAAAGGGATGTGGGCCAAATACTGGCAAATAGGACTAGCTAAGTTTAGGATGTCTGGTTGACATGGATGAGTTGGACTGAAGGGTCTGCTTATGTGCTGTACAAATCTACAACTTGATCGAAACATATAATATCCTAACGAGTCTTGACAGGAGAGATGTGGAGAGGATGATTCCTCTTGCAGGAGAATTAAGGACAAGGGTCACTGTTTAAAATGTAGTCACCCATTCAAAACAGAGATGAAGCCAAACTATTTCTCACAGAAAGCCATCAGTCTCATTCTGAAAAAGGCAGTGGAAGGAAAGACTTTGAATATTTTTAAGACAGTGGTGGATAGCTTCTTGGTAAGAGAGGGGGGTGCTGGAAATGTGTTGCTGGTTAAAGCACAGCAGGTTAGGCAGCATCTCAGGAATAGGGAATTCGACGTTTCGAGCATAAGCCCTTCATCGGGAATGAGAGAGAGTAGCCAAGCAGGCTAAGATAAAAGGTAGGGAGGAGGGACTTGGGGGAGGGGCGATGGAGGTGGGATAGGTGAAAGGAGGTCAAGGTGAGGGTGATAGGCCGGAGTGGGGTGGGGGCGGAGAGGTCAGTAAGGAGATTGCAGGTTAGGAGGGCGGTGCTGCTGAGGAAGGAGATGTGGCTGTGGTAACGAGTCTGTTTGAGAACGTGGCTGAAGAGTTTCTGTGCAGAGGAGATGACCTGGGGGGTGCAGTGAGAGAGAGACTCACTGAAATCAAGGAGAGGGAGTGAAAGGTTATCAGGGATAGGTGGGAACGTGGATTAGAGGTTACAAGCAGACCAGCCAAGACCCCAGTCCCCAGAGACGGACAGTATCTGATCCACTGCCCTGACAAATCCCCAATCTCCAGTCCCTGGAACACAAAAGAACAGTGTCTGACCACAGGATGGCCCAGTCCAAATGTCCCTAATGCTCTACACTCCCCAGCCCCTCACCTTGACTGCTGGACGTGGGATGAGGGTAAAAGCTTTAATACTGTGTTTGATCATGGAGTGGGTTTCTGGAATCTGTTTGCAGATCGAAAGACCACCCAAACTGTCACGGACCTCCTGCGTTATCTCTGCCGGCTGTTTCCCACTTCCCAGACAGTTCACACTCACCGGTTTGATTCGGAACTTCTGGGCCGACGGGACATGGCCGACCCGTCGGTCGGCAGCACACTTGACCAGCAGCACCACGGTAATCCCAGCATGCAGGCAGAGCGGGCGAGAGGAGTCAGCGAGGATCTCACCGCGGAATGTGTACTCAAAATACTGTGGGGGCAGTCAGAGACCAGAGAGAGGAGGTGAGCAGGGTGGGAACCACTTCGCGATCCCATTGTTGTGTTCTCCTGAAAGAGTGCAAAACCTTTACAGCCAGGGTGAGTCCTGTTTGAAGAGAGTTTGCTGTTGTAAATTAAGGAACACGGCAGCCAATTTGCACACAGGAAGCTCCCACAGACAGCAATCAGCAGATAACCTGTTTGTACTTTAACCATCTGAGTAAGGAATAAGCATTGTCCAAAGCCTTGGGAGCAGTCTCGGTCCTTCCCACTTTTACATGGGAGTGGATGGAGCTTTGCGGCATGTCCTGTCCATACGGGGATTTCCGATAGTTCTCCCTCAGTAAGGTCAGACTCACACCTTGCAGGCATTGTCTGAGCTGAGGTGTCACCTCTTCTTATAAAATCTTTAATTATTAGATTAGATTACTTACAGTATGGAAACAGGCCCTTCGGCCCAAGAAGTCCACACCGACCCACCGAAGCAGATACCACCCAGACCCATACTCCTACATTTACCCCTTCACCTAACACTACAGGCAATTTAGCATGGCCAATTCATCTAACCTGCACAATTTTTGGATTGTGGGAGGAAACCCACACAGACACGGGGAGAATGTGCAAACTCCACACAGAGAGTCGCCTGAGGCAGGAATTGAACCCGGGTCTCTGGTGCTGTGAGGCAGCAGTGCTAACCACTGTGCCACCATGCCGCCCACAATTATCTTGAGAATGCGACTTAAAAGAAGTTCTGGGATTTACATATTAAAGAACTGAAACCAGCAAAACCATTCTAAAAGATAGTGGGCGACATAGTGGCAGAGTGGTTAGCATAGTGGGTTCAATTCCCAGCTCAGGCGACTGACTGTGTGGAGTTTGCACATTCCCCCCGTGTCTGTGTGGGTTTTCTCCGGGTGCTCCGGTTTCCTTCCACAGTGCTAGTGTTAGGTGAAGGAGTAAATGTAGGGGAATGGGTCTGGGTGGGTTGCGCTTCGGCAGGTGAGTGTGGACTTGTTGGTAAGTAATCTAAAAAAAATGAAAGACTTATCTAGGTTTGTTCAATGTATCCTTGTAATCTTTTGCTTATAAATTCTGTCTCTTATGGCCCTGCTCCACAACCACCTGATGAAAGATCAGCGCTTTGAAAGCTAGTGCTTCCAAATAAACCTGCTGGACTATAATCTGGTGGTGTGTGATTTTTATCTTTGTACACCCCAGTCCAACACAGACACCTCCAAATCATTACTCCCTCAATAAAGTCAACCTGGATTGTGTGCTCGAGCTTCTCAGAAGGGGCCCTCACACCTCCAGATTCAGTTTTGAACTGAATGTTTAATGTTGAACTTTAACGCACTGCAGTATAACAGGCACGAATGGCAACGGTGGAACTCAAATCCACACCTCCTTAGAGACTGGAACCTTAATCCAGCGACGCAGACCGCTCATCCATTCTACCAGACGCAATCTTCTTATTCAAGAGCTGAGCAACTGCTAGTTATTGGTCACTATAAACAAGTGGGCAGTGTTGGCCGCTCAGCACTGTCTGTCGATTGGTCACTACAGAGAAGTGGGAAATGTTGGCCTCACAGCCACTCTGGTGATTGGTCACTACAGACAAGTGGGAAGTGTTGACCACACAGCCACTCTGGTGATTGGTCACTATAGGCAGGTGGGATGTGTTGACCACAATGCCACTCTGGTGATTGGTCATACAGACAGGTGGGATGTGTTGGCCACTCAGCAGCGTTTGGTGATTGGTCACTACAGACTACATCAAGAACCTTCCAGGCCGGCCGGTTCTGAAGAAGGGATGGTTGGGGAGCGGCTGATGGTGGCTAGAGTGTAACTGGGCAAGTGTCTAGACTTCCCCTGCTGGGAGCCTCCCACTGGCTTTGTTTACCTGATGCTCCTGGAGGCTGTAGCAGGGATTCATGAATACGGACCTTCTCGCTGGTCCAATGGTCAAGCAGAGTTGGTTCCCTCGGTTCATCAGCTGCAAGAGAATACACGTGACAGTGTTACAGATATCTGCAGGAAAGAGGTCCTGGTATGAAATCACACTGCAGACTTACAGTTGACTTGTCCTTATGCTGAAATATTGCACTATTCCTATAAGCTCCAGACTTAACATGCTCAAACTAACATGCAGTTAATCTCAAACTACCCAGGGTCTGAATCTCGAAGCCCTTGCAAGACTCCCAGACACTTAGCACAGCATATTATTTCCCTCAAGGTATGAAACTTATCCTTTCATTCCCTTTATTGTTCACAAGAAAGAATGTGCCACACTTTGTACAACAGCAGGTTTGTGTTTGTGTCTCTGGAGTGGGACTTGTACAAATACCTGACCGAGAGGGTACTCAGAAGGGCACTCAATAGGGCAGAAAATCAGCCTGGGAACAACCCCCGGGCTCTGTCCACCTTCTCAAGTAGGGATGCATGCAGTGATCTCCGCCAAAAACAATTCAACCCTTTGTAAGGTCTCCATTTTGAATCCTAATTCTGGTCGTCCTGTGGTATTTACCTCTGCTGGAACTCATGTTCTGCCAGCTCTGCCCATATGTGGCACACAGTAAGGAGCTGTTTGAGGTAGTTTCTTTGTCTATACTGTGCCTAGGGCCTGACTAATGATCAGTGATACAGGACAGATCCTTGATGAACCCAAACAGAAGGGGCACTCATCTTTGCTAACAAGATGTCACAAAATACAATGAGTGCAACTTGCATTGCTCGTCGGGCTTAATTACTAAGGACTTTCAGGAGTTGTAGGGAGTACATTTGTTCCCTAAGGTACTCAGGTAGAATTCCTGTCTCTACCCAAAGATTGTGTGTGTGCTACATCACTAGATTGGGTGGAGCTAATGCCATTTTAACACTGACCCTTTCAGAATCATTGAATTCTGGATTAGTGGTGCTGGAAGAGCACAGCAGTTCAGGCAGCATCCGAGGAGCAGTAAAATCGACGTTTCAGGCAAAGGCCCTTCATCAGGAATACAGGCAGAGAGCCTGAAGGGTGGAGAGATAAGCTAGAGGAGGGTGGGGGTGGGGAGAAAGTAGCATAGAGTACAATGGGTGAGTGGGGGAGGGGATGAAGGTGAAAGGTCAGAGAGGAGAGGGTGGAGTGGATAGGTGGAAAAGGAGACAGGCAGGTAGGACAAGTCAGGACAAGTCATGAACCATTACCTTGTGCAACACATTCCTGTCTGCTTTCAATACAAACCTGTCACTATAGCCTTTATTGCCTCCTAGCTGAAAATGTGTTGCTGGAAAAGCGCAGCAGGTCAGGCAACATCCAAGGAGCAGGAGAATCGACGTTTCAGGCATGAGCCCTTCACATCGATTCTCCTGCTCCTTGGATGCTGCCTGAATTTCTGAAGAAGGGCTCATGCCTGAAACATCGATTCCCCTGTTCCTTGGATGCTGCATGACCTGCTGCGCTTTTCCAGCAACACATTTTCAGCTCTGATCTCCAGCATCTGCAGTCCTCACGTCCTCCTTTGTTGCCTCCTAGACTTGAATACTCCAAAGCACTACCTCACGGCCAACCACGTTCCGTCCCTTCTATAGACATTTAACTCCTCTCAAATTCTGCTGCCCCCTTTATCCCAACTCACCAAGATCCCTGCTCCTCCCTCAACTACTGCGCCCACTGGTCCTACCCAGGCTTCTGTTCAGACAACTCTGAATTTCCTATCCTTGTTTTCAATTCCCTCTGCGACCTCAGCTCCCTTCGTGATTCTATAAATTCCTCCGGTCGCAAATCCCTCCAAAATTCCCGTGGTGTCCTCAGTCTGGCCCCCTCTCTGACCCTGATTACGGTTGCTCCACTATTCCCGGGCATCTCTACAGCTGCTAAGACCTAGACTCTGAAACTTGAACTCTAAACTTTGTCACCTTCCTGTCGTTCCCTGAAATCTCTCTGAATGGTGAAGCAGGACTGATGGGCTGAATGCCAACTTCTGCTCCTACTAGTTCTGGTTTTATGAAGCCTGTAGTTTTGACATGGTATTGGGGGGTCACCTGTTTGAATATCCACCTTGTGGCTCAGTGTCACTTCTTATGCTGTTGGGACATTTTGCGACATTAAAGGGGCTACATGAATGCAAGTTGTTGTTTTGAACTGACACAGTGAGCTTCCACAAACCATGCTGCAGCGGTTTCCAACATTCAGGAGTTAACGATCCTGTGACAGTCAACTCACTAATAGGTTCGTTGTCTTGTAGATGGCTGGTATGAATAGCTCAGGGTAGATGTTGTTGAGGTACCAGGTGAAATCCTTGCAACGCAGCCTCTCTCTGATCCGTTTCCTCTCAGATACGTCACCAAACAAACCCTGAGAGAGAGAGAGAGAGAGAGAGATCACAGATTACTGTCCTTTACTCCACTATGACCTTCAGCGTCTCCTCCCTCATGCCCAAGATGCGGATATCCTTTCCGAAATGGCATTCCGTGATCTCCACAGGAGACCGTACTTGGTCCCACTAAGTCTTCACCTTAGGTTCCTTGGCTGTCTGCTCCTGGTTTACTATAATTTGCAATTGTTTCACCAAAAGTAAACAAAGAAACGCAACTGTTTTATTAATGACCTCCTGTTTCTCCTAGATTTGCCACTGCAATGTCCTGCACGCTCAACATACAAGATAGCTTGGCTGCAGCCCGTAGGAAGGAGGCCATTCAGCCCTTTGCTGTACTATTCACTGGAACGGTGTGCTAACTTGCCTGAGTTCCATCATTGCCCTAACCTTGGCTGATCCCAACTCTGTCCTGTTCAGCCCGTCTGCTTCCCACATTTTCTCCCCAGTGATCTTCACCCTGTCTGTATATCACACTGTTCCTTTGCCTTCATATACCTATCAAGATTCCCCAGAAATTCATCAACATTACTTGCTTCAGCTACTCCCTATGGTAGCCCTACTTCCAGGTGTTGTGAAGATGTGTCAATGGAAAGACTAACTTAGAATATCACTGATTGAATACCTTTGGCTTTTGAAGGTGTTATATCTTGGACTCTTTAAAAATAACAACCTCCAAAAACAAAGATAACACAGAAATAATGTATTTGTAAAGAACACAAGCAGCTGGATGGAGAAACCAACTCTGCAGAATTTTAGAGGGTCACACGGCTTAGTTTGTGGGTGAAAAAAGCTATTGGACTTCAACACAGATAATCAAACACATTTTCCCTCAGGAGCTTTGGGAAGTTTTGCTTTCTCCTCTGCTATGAAACTATTCTCATCAAAGTCTGCGAGATGATAGCCGACTGGAAAACCTTATCGCCTCACGTAGAAGATTCCTAAAAAAGATTATTCAAATTCTGCACCACTGTCTCCAGAGAGGTATTGAGCAAAATGCCATTGGCTACAGACATTTGGACAATTTGTGAATAATTCTCTATTTGGAATTGAACTTTACTTGGCCGAGGTTATGCTCAGTAGTCTATGTTTAGATTTTGCAGACATGATATTTTTTGTGTGTGTGTGTTTATTTGCTGTTTATATTTGCACAGTTTGAACCTTTTATTGATAATCCTCACATCTTTGTCTGAATAAATCTTGTTTGCAGTAAACCAGTTCTTTACTAGTTAGTAAAGGCACCCAGCTGATTAGTATCTGATGCTGAGCTCTATACAGGGTAAAACACAACTGGCAATATCACCTTCCTTTTAAATTCAAACTTTGTTGCGACCATTGGGGGAGTGGGGCAGGCTAAGAAATCAGTTCATCCCTATTACTCAGTCTTAAGATTAGATTCCCCACAGTGTGGAAACAAGCCCTTCGGCCCAACAAGTCCACACTGACCCGCCAAAGAGTAACCCACCCAGACCCATTTCCATCTGCCTAATGCACCTAACACTGTGGACAATGTAGCACAGCCAATCCACCCTAACCTGCACATCTTTGAACGGGGCGGGGGGTGAGCGGAGCACCCGGAGAAAATCCGCACAGACACGGGGAGAATGTGCAAACTCCACACAGACAGTCACCCGAGGCTGGGATCAAACCTGGGTCTCTGGCACTGTGAGAAAACAGTGCTAGCCACTGTGCCACCTCAACTAAGAGTATTTTTTCCTCCCCATCCATTATTAACTGCTCTCAAAATTCCTCTAAAGATGACCCTGAGTCCTCTCAGATTAGATTAGATTAGATTACTTACAGTGTGGAAACAGGCCCTTTGGCCCAACAAGTCCACACCGACGCACAACCCACCCCTACATTTACCCCTTGCCTTACACTATGGGCAATTTAGCATGGCCAATTCACCTAACCTGCACATCTTTGGAATGTGGGAGGAAACCGGAGCACCCGGAGGAAACCCACGCAGACAGGGGAGAACATGCAAACTCCACACAGTCAATCACCTGAGGTGGGAATTGAACCCGGGTCTCTGGCGCTGTGAGGCAGCAGTGCTAACCACTGTGCCACCGTAGTTTACGTCTTCCCCAGCCACGCCACAGCTCCCCGTGTGATTCTGACTTCTTCAGTGAAAGTCACCTTCTGCGCAATGTCTGCTGCTTCCTGGATCCGATGATAAAAGATGTTCTTGTACTCATCCATCCATACCTCAGCCACTCGCACCAGGTTGCGATACACGACCTGCACTCCATCTGGGAAGGTGTACGGAGTGTCGCTGCGAAACACGTGCCCCACGACAGAGCAGGGTACGATCTCAAGTTTCCCACCACACTGCCAGACCTGTGAATGAGCAGACATTTAGTCATGGTCAAGGTGAACAGGAAGTGTGAGGGTATTTGGTTAAAGTGGCCATCAGCATATTTGGGTCCGTTTTCGAAATGATCTTTGGGTGTTAGGTCTTTTAAGCTTCAGACAAGGAGATAAGGGATACATGATACATGAATACACAAATACCAGTGGCTAGTGAAGCATTTGACGCACTGCTTTTAATTTTGCAAAATTTACTAGATTCAGGGAAGGATCGATTCGATAGAAATAGCAAATGCAACCCTTTTACTCAAAAGAAAAGGATGGAGACAGAACGTGGGAAACAATAGGCGACTTATAGAAGATATTGGAAGCCATGTTAAAACGGGGCACTTAAAACATTATTATGAAGACGTGGGTATACTGTACCTTGAAGAGAGGTAGCAGAACTACGTGGCAGTACCAAGTGTTCTGAATAAGGCACCAATGTAACACTTGGTTGGAAGCTAGATTAGCTGGAATGCATGGAAACGACAAAACAGATTTGAATTGGGCCAATGAATTTAAATTATACCCCAAAAAATACCAAATTCCAATCACGTTTGACTTTAGTATATTGGCAATGACAGAATCCAATGCTTTGGGGGTCTAAGATAGGGGAAAATTGAACAGTTGGGAAGAGAACTGCCAAACCAATGACATCTGCAGACTGCCCAGAGAATAGTTCTCATATCGATGCGTGACCTGTGAAACATCTTCCCAAAGAAGAAAAGAAGATACAGGAAGGTCTAAATAAAAGATTCGACAGCTGGCTGGTTTTGAAAATTTGAATTTTTGGTAAATTTTAATCGGGGATTTTATTGGATGAGTATTGTAGAAGAGAAGAAAAAAGATAGGTTAGAAGAAGGAGTTGTAAATTGTTGTTAATTAGTTATTCTCTGTTATGCTTTAAGAAATAAAGTTGTTAATTTTTACTTTAAATAGTTCTTGGCCTCTCGAATTTTCCGATTATTGCACAAGATAAATCTTTTCTGTATTGATGGTGTAAATTAAGCAGGAGGGTTTAGCCATGTCAAATCTGGCAGAGTCATCATGGTTTTGTGAAAAAGAATGGAGTTTTGTTAAGGAAATAACATGTAACATAGATAAAGGGGAATCGGTGGATAGATTGTACTTAAGATTTCAAAAAAACGTTTAATGTGGTGTCACATTAAAGGTTACTGTTGAAAATAAAGACCCATCGTCTCAGGGATAATATATTGGCATAACAGAAGATTCACTGATGAACAGGAAACAGAAAGTGGATAATTTTCTGTCAGCAAGATGAAATAAATGATGTGCCACAGAGATCACTAATGGGTCTTCAACACTTTAAGAATTATATAAATAACTTGAACAAAGAGATCGAAGTTATGGTTTTTATTTTGCCAATATCAGACAGATAGGAAAGTAAATTATGAAGAGGACATAAGGTGGCTAAAAAGAGATATAGATTGATGAAGTGAGTGAGTGGGCAAAGACCTGAAAAATTAAGCATAATGTAGGAAAATGTGAAATTGTTCATTTGGGCAGGAAGAGTTATATTATCTAAATGGTGAGGGATTGCAGAGTATTGAAGTAGTGAGGTGTCTGAGTGTCCTGATGTGTGAATCACAAATGTTGACTATGTAAGTACTGCAGGTAATGAGGGAAGCAAATAGAATATTATCATTTATTGTTTGGGGTGTCGAATTCAGAAGTAGGGAATATTCAGAAGTACGCTTTGGTACTGATTTCCTCTGACTGCACCTTTCAAACCCACAGCCTCTACATCTAGAAGGACAGAGGCATGGGAACACCATCCAAGTTTCATTCCAACCGCACACCATCCTGACTTGGGAGTGCATTACCGTTCCTTCAGTATCACTGGGTCAAAAACATGGAACTCCTAATATTACTTTGGATGCTGCTTCGCTATAAGACCTCAGTATAAGCAATGGAGTGAATTTGAAAAGAAGTTACACGAGGCACTGGTGAGACCACATCTGGAATACTGTGTACAGTATCGTTCTTCTAAATTAAGGTGTGGGAGGATGCAAATGCATTGGGAGCAGTTATGGTTGTCTCGTGAGGAAAGGTTGGAAACGCTAGGCTCATCCGCTGTAGTTTAAGAGAGTAAGACAGGTGGACATGGAGATGATGTTCCCTCATGTGGGGGTATCTAGAACTAGGCGCTTTGAAACATCATCTCAAAATAAGAGGCGCCCATTTAAGACAGGGATGAAGACATTTCTTATGTTCACCGTGGACCTCCTCTTCAAAAGGCAATGGAAGCAGCATCTTTCAGTATTTTTAAGAAAGGTAGACAGGTTCTCGATAAGCAATGGGGGTGCTGAAAGGTTATCGGGGTGTTGCCTGGAATATGGAGTCACGATCTTACACGATAGTGAAGCTAGCTCAACGAGTGGCCTACTCATTCTCCTCATTCCTATAATTGTATCCCACATCACCGCGCAGAAACAGTTTCCTCATGCTGCCTTGAGATCATTATCTTAAGTCAGAGAGATGTACAGCACGTTAACAGACTCTTCGGTCCAACTCGTCCATACTGACCAGATATCCTAACCTAATCTAGTCCCACCTGCCAGCAGCCAGCCCATATCCCTCCAAACCCTTCCTATTCATATACCCATCTAGATGCCTTTTAAATGCTGTAATTATGCCAGCCTCCACCACACCCTCTGGCATCTCATTCCATACACATACCATCCTCTGTGTGAAAAAGTTGCCTCCTAGGTCCCTTTTAAATCTTTCCCCTCTCACCCTAAATCTATGCCCTCTTGTTCTGGACTCCCCCAACCCAGGGAAAAGACTTTGTTTATTTATCCTATCCATGCCCCTTGTGATTTTACAAACACCTATAAGGTCACCCCTTAGCCTCCAAAACTCCAGGGAAAACAGCCCCAGTCTGTTCAGCTTCTCCCTGTAGCTCAAATCCTCCAACCCTGACAACATCTTTGTAAACCTTTTCTGAACCCTTTCAAGTTTCACAACATCCTTCCGACAGGAAGGAGACCAGAACTGCACGCCATCTCCAAAAATGGCCTAACCAATGTTTTGTACAACTGCAACATAACCTCCCAACTCATGTACTCTGACCAATAAAGGAAAGCATACCAAATGCCTCCTTCACTATCCTATCTGCCTGCGACTCTATCTACTCTAGCTAGACCTATCCTGTGGTTTTGAGCAAAGTAAATCGTCCCTCAACCTTCTCTGCTCTGAGAGGAAATACAACCCAAGTCCTTCAACTCTGGAACTACTCTCCTCAATATTTTCTGCACCCTCACTAAAACTTGCACAATTCTCCTGAAGTGTGATCCAAGAACTGGACACATTAGTTCACTTTAGATTGAACTAGGGTTTTATAAAGGCTCATTGTGAGTTTCTTGCTTTTCTGTGCTGCCCAGGATTCTGTTTGCCTTTCCAACTGCCCTGCCACCTCCAATGATCTACGCACATAATGCTGTCAACTCCCTTGCTCCATTTAGAATCGCACCCTGTATTCTGTACTGCTTGTCTTGATCTTCCTTTCAAAAGGAATCACTTCACACTTTACTACATAAACTTAATCTGTCACATGTTCGCCAGTTCCACCCGCCTGCCTTTATCTTAGCGTCATAGTCATACTGATCCAACCAGTCCGTGCCAAACATAATTCGAAACTAAACTAGTCCAACCTGCCTGCTCCTGGCCCATATCCCTCCAAACCTTTCCTATTCATGTACTTATCTCAGTGACTTTTAAACATTGTAACAGTGCCCGCATCCACCACTTCTCCGGGAAGTTTGTTCCACAGGTGATCCACCCTCTGTGCAAAAGATTTACCCCTCATGTCTTTTTTTAAAATCTCTCTCTTTTCACCTTAAAAATGTGACCCATTGTCTTGAAATCCTACACTTGCAGCACCTGCTGCACTCCAGTGAAAAAGTCCCGGCCTTTATCTGTAACTCAAATCTTCCATACCTGGCAACATCCTGATAAATCTCTTCAGAACCCTCTCCAGCTTAACAATATCCTTTCTATAACAGGGCAACCAGAACTGGACACAGTATTCCAGAAGATGCCTCACCAATATCCTGTATAACTTGAACATGACTTTCCAATTCCCATTCTCAAAGGATAGAGCAATGAAGGCAAACGTGCTAAATACCTTTTGAGCCACCTTGTCTATATGTGACGCAAACTTCAAAGAATCATGTACCTGAATGTCCAGGTCCCTCTGTTCTACAACACTATCCAAGCCCTGACTATTAATTATATAAATCCTGCCCTGTTGTTGTACCAAAAATCTTGAAGTCTGATGAATATCTTCCTCTCAGTTCTCAATAATTTGAAGCTTTGAGCCATCTGCAAATTTTGAGAATGTGTCCTGTACACCCAAGTCTTTGCTTATTATAATAATACATCAGGAAGAGAAGAGGCGAGAGCCAGAAATATTTACAGACGCCATTGCACAGCTCACAGGCAGTCAATGGTGAGGGTGAAGGAATTCAGGGATGTACAAGAGACTAGAGTTGGAAGTAGTGTAGCTATGGAGAAGGTTACAGAGATAGGGGAGGTGAGGGCATGGAAGGATTTGAAAGCAAGAAAGTAATTTTTAAAGGTTTGGGACCAGGCACCAATATAAGTCAGCGAATACAAGGTCACTTTAAGTATCTAATGCTAATCAGCGTCATGAGATTCCACCACGTTCACTTCCCACATGTTTGAGCAATGTTGTGAGATGACACAGTGGTGTTAATTTTATCTTATTTACAGAGGCTTACGTTACCCGGAAAGACAGCTCCAAGTTTTCTCCACCCCATATCTCCAATTGGGGATCATAGGTCCCAATGTGTTCAAAGTAGGCTTTAGAAACAGCAAAAAGTCCGCCAGAGATTACTGGTGTCCTGCAAAATAAAAAGCAATAAAATTTTGCGTACCTGATTGATGAACCTCAATTTGTGTCAAACTATTTTGTTCTACAGTTTAACAAAGCCATTCAAAACCAACAAATAAAAAACAAAGAACTGCACATGCTGGAAATCACAAATAAAAGAGGGTTCTGAAAATGGACCACTGGACCCGAAACATTAATTCTGCTTTCTCTCCACAGAGGCTGCCAGGCCTGCTGTGTTTCTCCAGCAATTTCTGATTTTATTTCTATTCAGAGTCATAGAGAAGTACAGCACAGAAACAGACCCTTAGGTTCAACTCGTCCATGCCCAACATATATCGTAAATTAATCTAGTCCCAACTGCCAGCACTTGGCCCATATCCCTCTCAACCCTTCCTATTCATATACCCACCCAGATGTCTTTTAAATGCTGCAATTGTACCAGCCTCCACCACTTCCTCCCACACACACACACACACCACCCTATGCAGGAAAGAATTGTCCCTTTTATATCTTTCCCCTCTCATCCTAAACCCATGCCCTCTAATTCTGGACTCCCACAAACCGGGGAACAGATCTTGTATATTTACCCTATCCATAACCCTCATCAGTTTATAAACCTCGATAAGGTCACCCCTCAGCCTCTGACGGTCCAGGGAAAACAGTCCCAGCCTATTCAGCCTCCCCCTGCAGCTCAAACCCTTCAACCCTGGCAACATCCTTGTAAATCTTTTCTGAACCCTTTCAGGTTTCACAGCACCCTGACGATAGGAGGGAGACCATGCTGGATGAAGAACAAATCCTGGACATCAGGGAGAACTCTCCTGACTCTTCTTCAAAACAGCAGTTTTCTTTCATGAGCACAGCGGGAAAGGGGCACCCCTGACTGTGCAGCACTCCCTCTTTCACGTATTGAAGGGGTCAGCTCAAATTACGGGGTTGAATGCCTGAGGTGGGAGCTGGAACTTTCTGACTCCAAAGCCGCAGCGTGCCACAGACAGAGAAGCTCCCGTGGAGTTGCTCTGACGCATCAGCCGAAGGTACGGGCTCGAGACCGGGACCTCTGTCTGCGAATGAATGAAAAAAAACACAAACCGGACAAGGGGTGAAAAATGAGAGAGGGTTGAGACCCCCCGCTCCCCCCACGCCAGTCGCCGCTGACCTGAAAGGGAAGCTCTCATCCTTCCTGGCATCGTTCTCGTACGCGGGCAGCTCCTCCCAGTTGAAGGACAGTGACCAGTCGAAGGTGCCACGGGAGTGGTTGCGCTCGTCCGGAGACGGTTTCTCCACCTCAAACGTGTGCAGGTTGATGGAGGTGATCTGTGGGCTGACCACCACCTGCTGCAGCTTCACAATTCGGGCCAGCAAGGGCTCCAGCCAGCCGTCGAAACATTCGCCTACAGGGAGGAGGGAAAGGCACACTCAGCGGCTCTGACACGGGACAACACGGGACGGTGGAAGAAGCTCCCCCTCCCAGTACCATACCATCCTGGTACCTCACACTGCCCCCAAACCTGAAACACTCACCATCTCGACAGGGTTGGGGACACAAATCGCGGGCCCCTGTGTAGCTCCTTGCCCAAGCCCCCCCGACTGAAGCATGACGTCCCCTGCCCGGTACTGAAGGGTACCTCGGGCCACTGGATATGTTTACCGAATCCCGATTTGGGTGACACAGTGGCTCAGTGGTTAGCACTGCTGCCTCACATCGCCAGGGACCCAGGTTAGATTCTGCCCTCAGGCGACTGTCTGTGTCTCTGCACGTTCTCCCCGTGTCTACTTGGGTTTCCTCCCACGGTCCAGAGATGTGCAGATTGGGTGGATTGCCTATGCTAAGTTGCCCAGAGCATGCAGGCTGGGTGGATTAACCATGGGAAGTGCAGAGTTACAGCGATAGGGTGGAAGGGTGGGTCTGGGCGGGATGCTCTTCAGAGGGTCAATGTGCACTCGACGGGGCCAAATGGTCTGTTTCAATATTGTGGTGACTCTTTGATTTACCCCATTGTATCCTGGTACCTCACCTTGATTCCTCACAATACCTCAGCCGTAACTCCATACCCTCACAGTACCTTGGCCTGTCCCCGATTCCTTACCCACATTTCATTGACTTCCTGACATCTTGCCCTCTGAGCACCTCTCCCATGATTCCTCAGTCTCCCAATACCTCGCCCTTCTAGTATAATGTCCACATTACACCCCTTCCCCTTCCATTTTCTAGTGCAGGGGCGTTTCACATTTTCACAAGAGGGGCCGCATTTCATTCCTATACCTCAGGCGCTTTCAGGCACGGGGCAGCTTTCTGAAAAATTTGGCATCTTGCTATCAGTCAAAAACAATGTGCATTTTTATGAACAAATGAGCAGACCAATTAATGAGTTTACTTTCTGTTCACTCCATTGAGCACCAGTCTGTGAGATATTTGCTGTGCGCTTGCTTGCACGAGTCTACCCATACATGATGTTGGGTTTTGTGGATTGATTAAATGAGAGATGCACCAACCTCCTGTACCCCAGCAAGAATCAAACGTGCAGACTGCGCGCGGGTTCAATAAATTTTGAACGGAATTTGCAACAATTTGTTTGTCCTACTCTCAGTGAGCATCAGCCATCAATGAAGACAACGCTAAGATACTGGCAATGTGCCTTTTCTACAGGATCGAAGGGTCTGTTTCCATGCTGTACATCTCTGTGATTCTGAGATAGCAACCAGAGAGCCCGGCGAGTTTGTTTAATTTCAAGATCGGTTGAAAAATGGCCTCTCTTTTACAGCGTTCCATAATTGGGAATGCTGCCTGCAGTAAGCTGTTTGATTCTAAACAACAAGACAGCAGTCCAGTGCATTCAACTGAGAAATGGCCTGTGAATCATGGAATCTCTATAGTGTGGAGGCAGGCCATTCAGTCCATCGAGTCCAAACTGACCCACCAAAGAGCCACCCACCCCTGTAACCTTGCATTTCCGATGGGTAACAGAGTTAGCCTGCACACCCTCAGACACTATGGCCAATCTCCCACGGTCAATCCAGCATATCTACGGATAGTGGTAGGATGCGGGTGCACCCGGAGAAAACCCACGCAGACAGTGGCCCAAGGGTGGAATCAAACCGGGGTCCCTGGAGGTGTGAGGCAGCAATGCTAACCACTGTGCTGCCCAATTGCAACTTTAACACTTCCCAGCCTCTGTGTGCTTCAATGACAATCGTTAATCAAACAACAGAGGGGAGAAAATCATAAATTAATTACATAGAAGATGCACTTAGGGAAGGGGCATACTCCCCCATTGAGGTAAAATCCTCTAACACATAAAGTGAGTCAAGAACGAATTATGGGTGGGCATTTAGCACATTTTTTGTTCACCCATGTGACCAAATCCAATAGGAAGAGGCTGTCGGGCTGGTGATTGACAGACCAACAGTATAGCTGGCCATTGCAATAATGGCCAATATTCCTTTTAAGCTTCATGGCCACACAGCCGCTGGGACAGTCTGTGAATGCCACTCGGTATGTGAATACATTGACTTCCTTTTCTGGAAGCTGTTGCTAAAGCACAGATCTCGGCCAGTCCTCATAGCAGCTGGAAAAATTATAGAGGTTTATAAAATCATGAGGGACATGGAATAGGATAAATAGACAAGGTCTTTTCCCTGGGGTGCAGGAGTCCAGAACTAGAGGGCATAGGTTTAGGGTGAGAGGGGAAAGATATAAAAGAGACCTAAGAGGCAACTTTTTCACGCAGAGGGTGGCATTTGTATAGGATGAGCTGCCAGAGGAAGTGATGGAGACTAGTACAATTACAACATTGAAAAGGTATCTGGATGGATATATGAATAGGAAGGGTTTAGAGGGATATAGGTCAGGTGCTGGCAAATGGGGCTAGATTAATTTAGGATATCTGATTGGCATGGACGGGTTGGACCGGAGGGTCTGTTTCTGTGCTGTGCAACTCTATGATTCTCTGAAAGGGTGAGGGATCAGGGAAAAGGCCAAAAACCGTGGATAAGGTTACAGGGGTGTCGGGTGAACAGAAGGAAAGCACAAGCCTTTGTACTTACAGTGCGAGTCGAGGAAGGCCAGGACCTCTCCTGTCGCTACGGAGCTCCCCAGCAATCTGGCAGATACTAATCCTTTCCTCTTCAGCTGTCTGACCACCTTAACCCTCGGGAGATCCTTGATGTAACTGTCTAGCTGTTCCTTCAGGTAGACTGCAAGCAAGAACGTGGTGCCTTTAGACTTGACAACTCTGACTAAACGCACCCCTGGGGATTTGTGCCCAACCCCAACATACCGTCTCCCCAAACCCAGACACACTTTGGCTGTTGGTCACCTTGGGTTGCCCATCCTCCCCACTGAACCAACACTCCCACACCAACCCGAAAATGGCTGCACGGTTTGTTAACCAACCGGGAGACACTCAACTGAACAGCCATTTTGCCCCCTCTCGGTTGGTGAGCGATACAGACAAAGAATCCGCATTTGTGAAGCGCTTTTCATTACGTCAGGACATCCCGAAGCAATTCACACAGACAATGAGTAGCTTTTGAACTGGAGTCACTGTTGCAGGCTAAGTGAGACTGCAGCCAATTCACACAGCGTGAACAGCAACAGGATATGTGAGCAGATCCTCCATTTTACAGAAGGATAATGGTTGGGCAGAACACCGCAGAGAAACCTTCAGCACACGACAGTGGCCGCGGAATCTCTGACACCCACCGTGAGGTGGCAGACATGGCCTTGGGATAACATATCATTGGAAAGATGGCTCCTCTGATGAGGCAGCACACCCTCAGGCCTGCACTGAACACAGAATTTGTTCCACTCAAGTCATTGAACTCAAGAGCTTCTGAATCAGAGTGCACCCACTCAGCCACCGCACCCTTTTCCAGCAAAAATCAGGGAGAGCTTTTAGAGTCTGGGGTCCTTGGGTGGTTTTTTTCATCATCCTCTAAACTAAACAGAAACAGACCCTTCCACCCAACCTGTTCATGCTGACCAAATATCCTAATCTAATCAGGTCCAATTGCCAGCACTTGGCCCATACCCTTCTAAACCCTTCCAATTCATATACCCATCCAGCTGCCTTTTAAATGATGTTATGGACTAATTTGCAATCAACACCTCGGGTCAGAATCTGGTGCAACCCTCAGCTAAAAGGATTCAACGAACCAGCAGAAGTTCAGCATATAAATAGTGAGGTGGCAAGAGCAGGTCAGAGGTGAGGAATACTGCAGCAAGTAACTCACCTCGTACTCCCCAAAGCCTGTCATGGTACAAGTCAGGAATGTGCTGGAATACTCCCATGGGTTGGGTGCAGCTCCAACAACACTCAAGAAGCTTAGCACCATCCATGACGAAGCAACCCCCTTGATTAGCACCACCTCCACAAACATCCACTCCCTCCACCACCGATGCTCAGGAGCAGCAGAGACTACTATCTCCAAGTTATCTCCAAGACAGCACCTTCCAATTCCACGACCACTTCCATCTAGATGGACAAGGGCAGCAGATTACACGGGAACACCACCCTACGTGCAAGTTACCCCCCAAGTCACTCACCATCCTGACTTGGAAATGTATCTGTTTCTTTACTGTCGCTGGATCAAACTTCTGGAATTCCCTCCCTAACCGTATTGTAGGTCCACAGACTGCGGCGGTTCAAGAAAGCTGCTCCCCATCACCTTCTCAAATACAATAAGGAGGGACTGTCCCGGCCAGTGACACCCACTCCCCACAAGTAAATAAAAGGGATCAGAGGAGATGGCAGGCTGTTCTGCAGTGGCATCCTTTTCCAGGAAAGGAAACATCTCCAAACACTAACCTGGAATCAGTACGTGATCCATCTTCAAACTGTGATACCTGTTATACCTTTCTGATCTGCTCCTCTTGTTATTAAACCTGGTGGTGTATTTAACCAGTTGAGAAATCTGTGCCTCTGTGACCTCCAGTCTCAATTATCCCAGTGTTCTCCTAACAACCTCACAGTTACCATGAACCCCATCTCAACTAAAACTCTGCTGCCCGGATTCCAACTCACACTAGGTCCAGTTTCCTTCTGTTACCCAACCTATGTTAGCTACCAGTACAGCAATGACTTATGATTCGGAGATGCTGGTGTTGGACTGGTGTGTACAAAGTTAAAAATCACACAACACCAGGTTATAGTCCAACAGGTTTAATTGGAAGCACTAGCTTTCAAAGTGCTGCTCCTTCATTCTAGCGTTTCCAATTAAACCTGTTGGACTCTCACCTGGTGTTGTGTGATTTTTAGCAATGACTTAAACATATCATTCTCATGCTTTCACAGAAATCCCTCCAAGACCTTAACTGTTTCTCTCTCACTGTAATCTCCACTCAGCCTGCAACCGTCTGAGGTATCCTTCAATTCTGACTGCTCCAGCATCCATGACTTTAATCGCTCCGCCTGGAAGCCATGCCTGGAAATAAGGTCTGAAATTCCCTCCCTAAACATCTCTACCTCTCTCTCTCCTTTGTAAAACCCCGATGAGACCCTTGGTCGCCTGTCCCAGAATCTCCCTCACGTACGGCTCTGCATCAAAAACCGCTTGGTGTTCCTACTGTGAATGGCCGCGGGATGTTTCCACAGGTTCAGAGGCGCTACAGTAATGCACACGTTTCTGAGGGATGGGTTTGATCTCAAAGCGATACTAAAAAGCCATTGTATTCTGACCTTCAGTGCTGGCATCATCCACAAGAATCACTTCCCTCAGAACCAGGGCGGGGACTGTGTAGAGAACGCTGTGCACAGTCCGCAGCAATGTAGTCCAGGCCTCATTATGGAAGGCAATGATGACACTAGTGGGCGGCAGGGGAGGGCAACGCTTGAACCTTTGACTGATACACCTGGGGCGGGTGGTAAAGAAACAGAACTTGGTCAAGAAGTCAGAGAGTCTCTCACTTCTCCCTTTCACCATCAGTTAATTAGATTTCCTCAAACTTACGAATGCCACTGAGGGCATGCCACCTTTAAATTCTTTTCCAAGCTGCAGAACATCATGTAATTATCCCTTGAGCTTTGGGTCTCCATTCAGATTTCCCCAATAGACTTGTGATCAGAGGATCTGGGAGTTCTCATGTGTATTGAGTGCTGCAAATAATTGGGAAGATAATTTGCCAAATGACACATTGGCCCACATTGTGAGAATTCAACAGCAAGGATCTTTAGCTAAATTGCATAGGGCTTTGGTGAGACCACGCTGGAGTACAATGTGCAATCATAAGGCTCCCGACTGTCCTTACTTCAAAGAGGGTATAGCTAAGGTTCACAAGATGATTCAGAGAGCTGTCTGCAAGATTCTCTGACATTTAGAAGAAGGAATTCATATTCCAAAGGGTCATGTTAAACATGAAACAGATTAGAATACAAGTTCGATATGAAGGATATTATTAAGCTGGAGAGGTTTCAGAAAAGATTTACCCAGCAGAACTGGTGGGTTTGAGTTATAATCAGAGGCTGTTTAGGGTGGGACTTTTTTCACTGGAGGTTAGGAGGTCGAGGGATGACGTCACTAAGATTTATAAAATCATGAGAGGCATAGATAGGGTGAATTCCAGATGTCTTTTCCCTCGGTTGGGGGATTTCAAGACTACGGAACATTTTTAAGGTGAGAAGAGAAAGTTTTCGGATGACACCAAAATTGGAAGTGTAGTGGACAGCAAAGAAGCACATTGGTTAGGCCACTGTTGGAATATTGTGTGCAATTCTGTTCTCCCTCCTATAGGATGTTGTGAAATCTAAAAGAGTTTAGAGAAGATTTACAGGGATGTTGCCAGGGTTGGAAGGTTTGAGCTATAATGAGAGGCTGAATAGGCAAGGGCTGTTTTCCCTGGAGTGTCGGAGGCTGGGGTGCGACCTTAGAGAGGTTTATAAAATCATGAGGAGCATTGACAGGGCGAATAGACAAGGTCTTTTCTCTGGGATGGGTGAGTCCAGAACTAGAAAGACCAGGTTTAGGGTGAAAGATTTAAAAGGGACCTAAGGAGCAACTTTTTTCACGCAGAGGGTGGTGCAGGTATGGAATGAGCTGTCAGAAGAAGTAGTGGAGGTTGGTACAAATACAACATTTAAGAGTCATCCGGGTAGATATATGCATAGGAAGGGTTTAGAGGGATATGGGCCAAGTGCTGGCAAATGGGACTACATTAATTTAGGACATCTGGGCAGCATTTGGACCGAAGGGTGTGTTTCATGCTGCACATCTCTGTGACTCTATGAGAAAAATTTTAAAAAGGCACGAGAGAGGCAACTTCTTTACACAGACAGCAGTTCGTGCGTGGAATGAACTTCCGGAGGACAGTACAGTTGCAATGTTTAAAGACATTTGGATAAGTACGTGAATAAAAAATCTTTGCTGGGGATATGAGCCAGGTGGGACGACAGGTCGTTCTGCTATAATGCACGTTTCATCAGCGTGAACTGGCTCCAACACGACTGACGAATTGTGGACATTGTTTGGATAATGCGAATACTGAACGGGCGTAGCCATTCTCTATTTGTGATCTACTAGAGCGTGATTTTCTGTAGCGGTTTTCCATAGTGTGATTTTTCTGTAGCACGAGGTCGCAGGGGAACACAGGTGTCACATTGTAGCAGAGCAACCTGTTTTTTAGGTTTGGGATCATGGTTGGCATGGACGAGTTGGACCAAAGAGTCTGTTTTCATGCTGTATGACTCTATGATTCAGAGTAAGGGCCATGACTCACAGAATGGGGTGAAAAGTGGAGAGCAAAAATAACACAATACAATGAATGACAGCATCTGGGAGTGGTTTTGCATCGGGAAAGGATTATGTCTAGGAGATGGATCCTCCATCTGTAGAAGGGGGAGATTTTGTAAGCATATAATCCTGACAGGCAGCAAAATCCATTTATATTTAACTGGAAGTGGGTGGCGGGCATTAACTGCTGATTCAATTGAGACCTTAACAATACTGACATTGACATTGCTGAGCTACCCAGCACCCCCTTCCAACTTTGGCTGGCAACTGCCCAGGCACAGGGACATTTCCACCCACCCACCCACCGTCCAATGCCAATGCAGGTCCTTACTCTGGAGGTCTGGGGTCAGGTCCCAGTCCGCGGTGTATCGAGATCCTGTCGCTGACAAAGACGTTGAAGCCGTGCTTCTGGAAACCAATGGACCGTTCGGTCGCCTCCTTGAAGCTGAGGCCGTCCAGCACCAGACCATCTCCCTGGGCACCCGGCATTCCCAGGTCCTCCTGGCGCCGCCCCACAACAGGCCCTAGCTCCACCTTGGAGTAGTACCCGGGTTGGCAGCGCCGGTCGACGCTGGCTGGTCTTCTGCTGGGTGCCTTGGGAAGGATGAAGCTGGTGCCCACCTGTGACTCTTCCTTTGACCACTCTGTCGCGGCCATTTTGGATAGACAGTACGCCAGAAACAGGACGAGGGCACAGGTGGTCAGAACCACCGCAAACTTCTGAAGTGAAACTACTTTCACTCGCCAAGCCATTCCTTCCTGAGTGACATAAAAAAACAAACCAGTGTCAGAATTAACCACTTGGTGCATTTTGCTTTTCGAAAAAGAAATTTCCTGGCCCAATCTGAGGGAGCCATTGAATTTGCATGTATAAATATTATGTAATTATTACTGTTGTGCAGCAGGACCTCCCATAAAGCTTAAACAGAGTCAACTCATTTCAAAAAGTCCTCACTGTTGTCATGGAGGTACCAGTTATAACTTTAAGGGACAGTGAGGAATGCGGATGTTGGAGATCTGAGTCTAGAGTGTGCTGCTGGAAAAGCACAGCATCCAAGGAGCGGGAGAATAACGTTTCAGGCATAAGCCCTTCATCAGGAGTCCCAGAGTCATAGAGATGTACAGCATGAAAACAGACCCTTCGGTCCAACCTGTCCATGCCAACCAGATATCCCAACCCAATCCAGTCCCACCTGCCAGCACCCGGCCCATATCCCTCCAAACCCTTCCTATTCAGATTCTCATCCAAATGCTTTTTAAATGTTGCAATTGGACTAGCCTCCACCACTTCCTCTGCCAACTCATTTCATACATTTCACCCTCTGCATGAAAGCGTCGCCCCAAAGGTCTCTTTCATATCTTTCCCCTCTCACCCTAAACCTAACCCTCTAGTTCTGGACTCCCCCACCCCACATAAAACTTTGTCTATTTATCCAGTCCATGCCCCTCATGATTTTGTAAACCTCTATAAGGTCATCCCTCAGCCTCTGACGCTCGAGGGAAAACAGCCCCAGCCTATTCAGCCTCTCCTATAGCTCAAATCCTCCAACCCTGGCAACATCCTTGTAATCTTTTCTGAACGCTTTCAACTTTCACAACATCTTTTCATAGAAAGGAGACCAGAATTGCACGCAATATTCCAACAGTGCCTAACCAGCCGCAACATGACCTCCCAAAATCTGTACTCAATACTCTGACCAATAAAGGAAAGCATACCAAATGCCTTCTTCACTCTCCTATCTACCTGTGACTCCACTTTCAAGGAGCTATGAACCTGCACTTTGTTCAGCAGCACTCCCTAGGATCTTACCATTAAGTGTAACGTCCTGCTAAGATTTGCTTTCCTAAAATGCAGCACCTCGCATTTATCTGAATTAAACTCCATCTGCCACTTCTCAGCACATTGGCCCATCCAGTCAAGATCCTGTTGTAATCTGAGGTAACCTTCTTTGCTGTCCACTACACCTCCAATTTTAGTGTCATCTACAAACTTACTAACTATACCTCTTATGCTCAAATCCAAATCATTTATATAAATGAGGAGAAGCAGTGCACCAGCACCGATCCTTGTGGCACTCCAATGGTCACAGGTTTCCAGTCTGAAAAACAACTCTCCACCATCACCCTCTGTCTTCTACCTTTGAGCCAGTTCTGTATCCAAATGGCTAGTTCTCCCTGTATTCCGTAAGATCTAATCTTGCTAACCAGTCTCCCATGGGGAACCTTGCTGAACACCTTACTGAAGTCCAAATAGATTACAACTATTGCTCTGCCCTCATCAATCCTCTTTGATACTTCTTCAAAAACTCAATCAAGTTT
Source organism: Hemiscyllium ocellatum (assembly GCF_020745735.1). Lineage (NCBI taxonomy): Eukaryota > Metazoa > Chordata > Chondrichthyes > Orectolobiformes > Hemiscylliidae > Hemiscyllium > Hemiscyllium ocellatum. The sequence goes on from NC_083435.1 coordinate 14,111,804, forward strand.
GTGAAACATCATTTCCCAAGCACAAAGCCATGTTGACTATTCCTAATCAGTCCTTTGCTTTCCAAATACATGTACATCCTCTCCCTCAGGATTCCCTCCAACAACTTACCCGCCACTGATGTCAGGCGCACTGGCCTATAGTTTCCTGGCTTGTCCTTACCACCCTCCTTAAACAGTGGCACCACATTAGCTAACCTCCAGTCTTCTGGCACCTCACCTGTGAATATCGACGCTAGAAATATCTCAGCAAAAGTCCAGCAATCACTTCTCTAGCTTCCCACAGAGTTCTAGGGTACACGTGATCAGGTCCCAGGGATTTACCCACTTTTATGCGTTTCAAGACATCCAGCACTTCAAGATGTCACCATCTATTTCCCAAAATTCAATATCCTCCATGTCCTTCTGCACAGTAAACACTGATGCAAAAGACTCGATTAGTATCTCCCCCATCTCCTGCAGCTCAAAGACCCCCTTGCAGATCTTTGGGGGGCCCTATTCCCTCCCCAGTTAGCCTGTTGCCTTCAATGTATTTGTAAAAACCCTTTGGATTCTCTTTAATTCTATTTGCCAAAGCTATCTCATGTCCCTTTTTTGCCCTCCTGATTTCCCTTTTAAATAAACTCCTACTGCCTTTATACTCTTCTAAGGATTCACTCGATCTATCCTGTCTAAATTTGACATATGCTTCCTTCTTTTTCTTAAACAAACCCTCAATTTCTTTAGTCATCCAGCATTCCCTATACCTACCAGCCTTCCCTTTCACCCTGACAGGAATATACTTTCTCTGGATTCTTGTTATCTCATTTCTGAAGGCATCCCACTTTCCAGCTGTCCCCTTACCAGCAAACATTTGCCCCCAAACAGCTTTTGAAAGTTCTTGCATAATACCGTCAAAATTGGCCTTTCTCCAATTTAGAACTTCAAGTTTTGGGTCTGGTCTATTCTTTTCCATCACTATTTTAAAACTAATAGAATTAAGGTTGCTGGCCCCAAAGTGCTCCCCCATTAACACCCTGGCTTATTTCCCAGGAAGTTAAGTTTTGCAACTTCTCTAGCAGGTACATCCACATTCTGAATAAGAAAATTTTCTTGTACACACTTAAGAAATTCCTCTCCATCTAAACCCTTAACATAACAGCAGTCCCTGTCTATATTGGGAAAGTTAAAATCCCCTACCATAACCACCCTATTATTCTTACAGATAACGGAGATCTCCTTACAAATTCGTTTCTCAATTTTCCGCTGACTATTAGGAGCTCAATAATACAATCCCAATAAAGTGATCATCCCTTTCTTATTTCAGTTCCACCCAAGTAACTTCCCTGGATGTATTTCTGGGAATAGCCTCCCTCAGTACAGCTGTTATTCTATTCCTTATCAAAAGCGCCACTCCCCCTCCTCTCTTGCCTCCCTTTCTATCCTTCCTGTAGCATTTGTATCCTGGAACATTAAGCTGCCAGTCCTGTCCATCCCTGAGCCATGTGTCTGTAATTGATATGATATCCCAGTCCCATGTTTCTAACCACATCCTGAGATCATCTGCCTTCCCTGTTAGACACCTTGCATTGAAATAAATGCAGTTTAATTTATTCGTCCTACCTCGTCCCTGCTTTCCCTGACTGTTTGACTTACTTCTGTTCTCAACTGTACCAGTCTCAGATTGATCTCTTTCCACACTATCTCCCTGGGTCCCATCACTCCAGTTTACTAGTTTAAATCCTCCTAGCAGTTCTAGCAAATCTCCCTGCCAATATATTAGTCCCCTTCCAATTTAGGTGCAATCCATCCTTCTTGTACAGATCACTTCTACCTCAAAAGAGATTCCAATGATCCAAAAATGTGAATCCTTCTCCCATACACCAGCTCCTCGACATGAATTCATCTGCTCTATCCTCCTATTTCTACCCACGCTAGCTCATCGCTCCGGGTGTAATCCAGATATTCCAACTTTCGAGGACCTCCTTTTTAAACTACTGCCTAACTCCCTGTAATTTCCCTTCAGAATCTCAACATTTTCCCTTCCTATATCATTGGTTCCAATGTGTACAATGACCTCCAGCTGGCCCCTCTCCCTCTTGAGAACATTCTGCACCCTCTCTGGGATATCCTTGATCAAGCAACACACCATTCTGATTTTTCGCTGCTGGCCACAGAAACGTCTGTTTGTACCTCAGACTAGAAAGTCCCTTAACACAATTGATCTCTTGGAACCCGATGTACCCCTTATTGCATTAGAGCCAGTCTCAATACCAGAAACTTGGCTATTCGTGCTACGTTCCACTGAGAATTCATCACCCCTCCATTTTCCAAAACAGCATACTTGTTTGAAATGGGGATAGCCACAGAAGACTCCTGCACTAACTGCCTACCTCCCTTACCTTTCCTGGAGTTAATCCCTCTCTGTGACTGTATCTGCCAATTGTCCCCCCTTCCTATAACTGCCATCCATCACATCCCCTTGTTCTTTTAAATTCCTCATTGCCTTGAATTGTCTCCCCAACCAATCCATTCAATCTGATAGGATTCGCAACCAACAGCATTTATTGCAGATGTAATCTTTAGTAATCAGTAAACTCTCCCTAAACTTCCACATCCAACAAGAACAGCATATCACTGTACTAAAGGCCATTTTTGCTCCTTCACAATCTGCAGACCCAGAAAAAGCACCGTCTTATTCTTCTACAAACACTGCTCCAGTTAAATTTAATAGTTATCGTTTATATTTTAAGTTTAATCAAGAGACATACCTCAATAAAACATATAATCTAGAAAGAACCCCCTCTACTCGCTATTGCAGACTTACTGTAAGGCCACGCTTAAATATTCACTTCTGTTTCTGTGCTGTGACCTCTCCCGAATAGATTCCTCCAAGGTTAGTTTTGAATTTCACTGTTTGTTAATTTTCCCGGACGCACTCTGATGTCCAGTGATACATGAATTCAAACAGCAAAGGCAGTAACTGTGCAGGTTCACTGCTGTCAGTTCCTTTCTCTCTCTCTTTCTCTTTCCTGCACTAATGTTGATGAAGGCTTATGCCCAAAATGTTGATTCCCCTGCTCCTTGGATGCTGCCTGACCTGCTGTGCTTTTTCAGTAACACACTCTTGACTGGTACAATTTTACCAAGCGTCTGATCTTCCTTTATCGTTCCTTCATTGCTTCGAGGGAGCTCAGATGAATAACAGAGGCAGTGGTTCAGATCAGCCCAGATTTAACTGAATGGCAGAACAAGCTTGAAGGCCTGCAGATTAATTTTAACCTTTCTTCATAGGTATAAGATTCCATCCGACATTCAGAATTATACAGATCTCACGCCAAAGCATACGTGAAAGGATGCAAAATTGTGAAAAAGGTATACTGTTAAAGTCGTACCAACATTGAATGGTCTTTGCAGGGCAAACAAATCATTTGACATCAATGACAACCTCTAGCTAGACGGTGCTGTAATTTTAGTGATGAATTGGGACTTATAACAAAGGATATTTGAGGACAGGTGACTAAACATTTTATCAGAGGTAGATCTTAAGGTTATCTAAAAGGAAGAGAGGTGGAGAGGGGAGGGGAGGAGGGAAGGAATTGCAGAGCTCAGGACCCAGAAGGCATAAATGTCACAAATAAAAAAAGGTTTGGAGGGATATGGACTAGTTTAGTTTGGGATTATGATTGATATGGACTGGTTGAACAGAAAGGTGTGTTTCCATACTGCATGATTCTCTACCAAAGCATGGGGTGACAGAAATGGTGGAAGACCGAAGAGTCCGAATTGGAGCAGCACAGAGATCATAAAGATGTTAAATGTTACAGAGGTCCACAGAGCGATTTTAACCCGACGATGAGAACTTTAAAACAGGGGTGTTACCAAAGTGTGAGACAGTGTGGTTCAGCAAGTGCAATTACTGAGTGGTAAACTGGACTTAGAACAAGTCAAGAAACAAGCAATTCGGAGGGATTTATTTGGTAAATTTTGAATGCCACAATTTTCAGGTTTGCAAATTGAACCATAAACGTAGCAGTAAAATAATGGCTCACTGACCACTATCTCAACTACACTGAAAATAACTGGGGAGAATGTAAGGAGAAAACCTCCACATGAATAGCTATTTCTGTGTTCAACAAAAGGTGACAACATTTTCATTTGAAAGAAGATTGTTTCGAACGGTCATGTTTTAACACAAGGTGTTCTCTTTGAATTCAGTTTCAGTGCTCACTCCCACATGTAGACTTATGTGCGGGGAGGTGATGGCCTAGTGGTGTTATCACCAGACTTAATCCAGAGACCTGGGTAACGTTCTGGGGACCCGGGTTCAAATCCCACAAGGTCAGACAGTGGAATTAAGAATCTAAAGATGACAATTAAACCATTGCTGATTGTCAGTTAAAAACCTATCTGGTTCACTAATGCCCTTGTCTTGCCTACATATGACTCCAGACTGACTATCAGTGATATTGTTGACTCTTAACTCCCCTCTGGGCAATTAGGGATGGACATAACCAACAATGCCCTCGTGCCATGGATTAATAGAAAAACACTGCAATCAAAGTGCTCCGTTTCTGAGTACAAGTTTGAAAAACCTCTCACATTGATGTGGGAGTGGAATACTTCGCTAAGTATCGGTCTGTGTCAGCCATGGCTCACATTAGCAGCATGTTCACCTCCGAGTCAGATGGTTGAGGGGATCAAGACAACCCAACGCAGCAATTTCAGCACATTACCAGGCTGAAACTCCCAGTGCTGCCCCATCAATGCTGCTGACTTCAAAGGGGATGTTAAACTGCTGCTTCTGCCCTCTCTGATGGATGGAAAACAGGTCCGTGACAACACTTTGATGCCTCAGTTAACATTTAGCTCTGATCAATGTTCCTGAGAAATGAATAATCTGGTCATTGTCACATTGTCATTTGTGAGACATTTGTGTGCAAATTGGATGTTGGTCTTTGTACATTACAGCAGTGAGAACATTTTAAATGCACTCCATTGTCTGTAAAGCATTTTGGGATATTGAAATGTTGCAAAATAAATGTTTAAAATATTTATTCAACCTGCCCAATTTTGCTGCCCCTTCCCCCAAAGCCTTTAAAATGGCTCCCCTCCTAGTCCACTGACACATGGAGAATACCAAACTATATTCATCATCAAACAGTTAACCAACTATTAATCTGTACTCTGCTACCCCTAAACTGTGTTTAAAGTCACAATTAGCAGCTCTTGATGCCCTCAGGCTGACCTTTATACATTCCTTTGTTTGTCCGATTGTTTTTTTTTCTCTCTCTTTGGACTCTATCTCCACCTCATTTTCAACAAATAAACCAACCTTTTCTGAGCTACAATCAGTTCTGAAAAGGGTCACTGGACCTGAAACAGTAACTTTGCTTTCTCTCCACAGGTGCTTACAAACCTTGTTGAGTTTTCCCAGCAATTTCTGTTTAAATTCATCTATTTCCATCACCATAACTTCCTCTGCCCATAAAACAACTCTAACCATTCTGTTTCTTTGACACAGCCTCGTTAGCCCCAAGTAGTGTCATATTAGTGTTGTACCTTCAACAGCCCAAACTCAATGTAGAAGTTTCTCTCTTAATCCCTGCAAGCCTCTCCTGGTTAACCTTCCTTGAAACCAATCCCCTTAACCAAGTTTTTGCCGCCCTCCTTGGCTCACTTTCCAGCAGTAGGGATTTTTTTTCAATGTTAAAGGCACTACATCAATGTATGTATGCTGTTGTTGTGTCTGTACGATCAATGTTGAGTCTAGAAGACTTCAAAATATTTAATTGAAGTCTGAGGTGCTATTCTGCACTCAGTCCAGACTTCAACTATTTGAGACCAGTCTCTACCCTGAATGTTTCCCTTTCTTTGCATATTTTGGATTATTTCCTTATTTTTGGCTTTCAGCTCTCAACAGATTTTTTTTTTCTTTTCTTGTCTTAGCACCATTCCATTATTCCAGACTGGAGGACTAACAATTCTGACATTCTGGAGAGCACTTCATGATAGATAGTGAAATATTAATTTCACAAACACCCAAACCGAAATCTAGCCTGAGGGTGACTACGTATCTAGCATCTACTGTTGTGAAAACCCATCTGGTTCACTCATGTCCTTTTCGGCAAGGAAATCTCACCCCTCCTGGCCTAATGTGACTCCAGACCCACAGCACTGTGGCTGACACTTAACTGCCCTCTGGGCAATTAGCTATGGGCAATAAACTGGAGGAAAGCCTTCAACACCCACATCCCATGAATTAATGACAGAAGAACCATCACATCTCTGTTACTTTCCCCTGTCCTAACGAAAGGACACAAACCTGAAACACTAAGCCTGTGTTTTTTCTCTCTCTCTCTCTCTCCATACTAACCCAGCTGCTGAGTATTTCCAGCATTTTGTGTTTCTGAGTTTACCTTGCATTGACTTCAGGAACCCTTGGCTTATTATTCTTGGTATACAGAACAACGTCCTTCCCTTACTACTTTTCTTTCTGTTTGCATTAAGAAAATGAAACACCTTGTTTCAAATAATCTCACAGTGGTCAAAGATGTATTAATGCCAAGGGGAGCTAAACGTCTTGGGAAAGGGGGGAAAAAAAGGCAGTCTCAACCTCTTCCCCATCCTCTGAAGCCTCAAGACGGTAAGGCGCATGCGCAGACACGGGAGAGGCCGTTGGGTGTCGGGTACGCATGCGCAGACACGGGAGAGGCGGTTGGGTATCGGGCACGCATGCGCATCCCCGGCCGCTCTGTCCACCATCTCCTGACTACGCGTGCGCACCAAAGGACTTCCTCTGCGGAAAGTGGGCGGGCGTTTGCGGGGGGGGGAGGAGGGGAGTGGCGACAGCGTGTCACCAAGGCATATGCGTTGGAACGAGCGGCCGCCCGTCCCGATTGCGCCTGCGCAGCACGGGGGGGGAGGGTCGGATGAAAGGGAGGGCGAGCTCAGCTCAGCTCCCGGCATGGCGCATGTGCAGTTGGTGGGCCTTTTGACGTCTCCCGCCGCTGGAAACCCGGCGGCGAACCAAAAAAAGGGGGAGGGGGGGAAGCGAAAAAAAACCCCCGGTAAGGGCTGTCCGCTCAGATTGCCTCCAGTCACCAAGGCAACGAGTGTCCAGCGGGGTTGAAAGACGGATTGGGTGGATGGGAATTAACCTCCTTCCGACCCGAAAAGACCGTTTGAATAATAATCCTCACGGGGAGGATTATTATTCTGTAAAGCCCAGAGCCAACGCAGGGGAAGGAGTTTCCTCCGAGATGAGAAAACCGGCGCTGGGGAGGCAGCTTCCACTCTCGGGGTCTTGAGGAGGACGAGCGGAGGGGGTTGAATGGAGTCGGTGAAAGCCGAGTGAAGACGGACGAGGGATCGGCGATTTGTGCCCCGTTATCCAGTTAAATATATATAATATAATATATACATAAAACACACTCCAGGTGTAGGTTCCGCGGAGGTAGGTTGAGGACACGGCGGGAGGGATACGGCCGGTTTAGACAGTTCTCCGCGCGATGGGTCGGAAACGCGGCGGGTGGGGGCTGGGACGTGAAGGGGATATTCCCCCCCCATCCCTTTCCCTCTCCCCCCCCCCCCCCCATCCCTTTCCCTCTCCCCCCCCATCCCTTTCCCTCTCCCCCCCCCCCATCCCTTTCCCTCTCCCCCCCCCATCCCTTTCCCTCTCCCCCCCCATCCCTTTCCCTCTCCCCCCCCATCCCTTTCCCCCTCCCCCCCCATCCCTTTCCCTCCCCCCCCATCCCTTTCCCTCTCCCCCCCCCCATCCCTTTCCCTCTCCCCCCCCATCCCTTTCCCTCTCCCCCCCCATCCCTTTCCCTCTCCCCCCCCATCCCTTTCCCTCTTCCCCCCCCCATCCCTTTCCCTCTTCCCCCCCCATCCCTTTCCCTCCCCTCTCCCCCCCCATCCCTTTCCCTCCCCTCTCCCCCCCCATCCCTTTCCCTCCCCTCTCCCCCCCATCCCTTTCCCTCCCCTCTCCCCCCCCATCCCTTTCCCTCCCCTCTCCCCCCCCATCCCTTTCCCTCCCCTCTCCCCCCCCATCCCTTTCCCTCCCCTCTCCCCCCCCATCCCTTTCCCTCCCCTCTCCCCCCCCATCCCTTTCCCTTCTCTCCCCCCCCCCTTTTCCCTTCTCCCCCCCCCCCCCATACTCACCTCCGCGCTCCCCGTGAGGAGCGGAGATGGTACAGTCTTCCTCCCCCCCCCCCCCCCGGATGGAATGGTACCCCAACCGCTCCCACTCCGTGTTGTGGTGGGGGGGGGGGGTGGTGGTGGTGGGGGGGGGGGTGAATGGAACGTTACCTGGGATCTCGCGCCCTGCCGCTGCCGGAGAGAGGGGGACGGGGTTTGAATCCTCTTCCTCCTCGTCGATCTCCATCGCCTGCAAAACCAACTGGTCTGTTTTATCCAGCGTTTGCTTTTTTTTTGTTGATGTTGCACTCTCTTCATCTTTCTATCCCGCAGCCTCCCTCGGTTTTTCTCCCCACACACCCCCCCCCTCCCATTTTTTTTTTGCATAACTTTTTGTTTTCGAATTTTCCAATATTAGCCTCGGCTCCTCGATCTAACATGATCTCTCACTGCTCGTTTTGTGGTGAGGGGGTGAGATGGTGTTTTGAAAGACAGGGCCTTCAATATGTTGTGGCCTGTTGCGCCGATCGCGTGGGTGGGGGAGAGGCCGACAGTGCAAGAAATAAAAGGCCCCATCAGCCCATCGCGTCCGCGTTGGTGAAAGATAGCTCTTGATTTCTCACGTTAAGTGCTTGACCTGATGAAAGTGTGTCACTCAGAAACCTGGGGACTTCGATTGAAGTATTTTGGAAGATGTTAAGGGCTGATTTTCACTACCTTTCCTTTCATATCAGGTGCAGGAGTGGAAATGTTGCTTTCGTTGCCAAATGTCAGAATTTTACACATAGCATATGACTTCCCCATTGTTTTTGTTAATTCATCCACTGTGGGAATTTGCTTCTCTGTATCTATCCCATCGAACACTTTTTATATAGTTTTTTAACATATAGGGGTAGAAAGGTTGCCACAACCGACCCCCTCATCTCTGAACCAGTGTAACATAAGACTGTTACAAGGAAGTTTACAGGATTGGAGGGTTTGAGCTATAGGGAGAGGTTGAATAGGCTGGGGCTAGTTTCCTTGGAGCATCAGAGGTTGTGGGGTGACCTTCGGAGTTTACAAAATCACGAGGGGCATGGATAGGGTGAATAGTCAAGGACTTTTCCCCAGCATAGGGAGTCCAAAGTACAAGGCATTGGTTTAAGGTGAGAGGGGAAAGGTTTAAAAGGAACCTGTTATAATTGTACCAGCCTCAACCACTTCCTTTGGCAACTCATTCCATGAGGGATATTGGCCAAATAGGACTCTATTATTTTAGGCTATCTAGTCGTCAAGACGGAAGTTACACCAAAGGGTCTGTTTCCAATCTGTATGAGTCTATGACCTGTCAGTGCATCTTATTTCCTCTCCTTCTCTCGTTGTCCCCCACTCCCGAAAGCTGGGAATAAAGTATTAATGGCTAATGATGTGAGGGTGAAGCCTCTACATCAGGCCCACCCATGTTGATGGCGATAGATCATTATCCCAGTCAGATACAATGTCTTTGAAGAGAGAGAATTTGACAAAGAAACAGGGGAAGAATGTCAGGATATAGAACAAGTCAGGAGAAAGTGAGGACTGTAGATGTTGGAGATCAGAGTTGAGAGTGTGTTGCTGGGAAAGCTGAGGAGCAGGAGAATCGATGTTTCGGGCGTAAGCCCTTCATCAGGAATGAGGCTTATGGGCTGGGGCTGAGAGATAGTTGGGAGGGGGTAAGGTGGGGAGGAAGAAAGCTGATAAAACGATTGGTGGATGAAGGTGAGGGTGATCGGTCTGGAGGGTGGTGCCATGTTGGAGGCTTGGGACTGGGATAATGTGGGAGGAGGGGAAGCGGGGAAGCTGTTAAAAATCCACATTTATTCCATGTGGTTGCAAGGCCCCAAGGCAGTATGTGAGGTGTTCTTCCTTCAGGTGGCAACCATTTGGCGGTGGTGATGGTGGCCCAGAGATGTTTTCTGAAACGGTCCGTAAGAAGGTGTCCTGCCTCCCCAATGTAGAGGAAACCACAGCAGGTGCAACAGATGCAGTAGATCACAATGTGGTCTCCCTTACATCGGAGAGACAGAACATCTCTGGGACACCCGCATCGCACCATGGCTGAACACTTCAACTCCCCCTCCCATTCCGTCAAGGACATGCAGGCCCTGGGCTGCCTCCACCACCAACCCGTTACGACCCAACGCCTGGAGGAAGAACGCCTCATATTCTTCCTTGGAACCCTGCAACCACAGAAAATAAAGGTGGATTTCAACTCCTTCCTCATTTCCCCTCCCCCCACATTATCCCAGTCCCAAGCCTACAACTTGGCACTGCCCTGCGGATCTGTCCACCATTCCCGCCTCTGACCTATCTCCTTTTCCCTCATCAATCATCCACCAACACCCCCCGCACTGTTTATCTTTCAGCCCCAGCCCACAAGCCTCATTCCTGATGAAGGGCTTATGCCCAAAACATCAATTCTCCTGCTCCTGCGATGCTGTCTGACCACCTGTGCTTTCGCAGCAACACACTTGACTATCGAACTACACAGATCTGTAGTGCTGATGCTGGATCTTTGAAAATGATGTTCAGTTAATTCCATCACCTCCACTTTGTGTCCGCTTTATTTTTTGTCTGTTTTGTGATTTTAAACAATGTCATTGCTTGTAATTACTACAGAATTAGATCTATAGTGTGATTTTCTTTTTCTTATTGCATTCAGGATTTGGTACAAACTCCTGATTGCAACAAATGGTGGCTTACTCAGTTCTACCTTTTGATCGCTTCATTCTCTGCATGCTAGCACTAAACTACAATGCAGTCAGTATCATAGTATAGACTTTTAGTTAATACGAAGCCAAGAAGGTATATTTACGTTAATGTCAATCTCTGTCAGCAGTTTTGTTACTATGGTTGCATGACCCATTGATGCCCTCCAATCAATCTCTTTGTTACTATGCAGTGAGCAAGCAGTATGCCCCAGAACGTTGAGAAATGATGAGCGATTATTCTGTTCTTTCAACCTCACCTTGGCAAAGCATCCCGCTTCACAGCAGAAAGCTACTTCAACTCTTTGTGTACAGATTCTGCACAAAATGAGATAAATGGATAGTACAAACTTGCATTCCAACACTATGTTTTCCACGTAGCTCTGATGTCATTATAGAATCACAGAATCCCTACAGTGTGTAAGCAGGTTATTCGGCCCATCCAAAGAGCATCCCACCAGATCCACCCTATCCCTGTAACCCAAAGTTTCCCATGGCTAATCCACCTGACCTACACATCTCTGGACACTTGAGCCCATTTTTGCATGGCCAGTCCACCTAACTTGTACGTCTTTGGATTGAGGAGAGGAAACCAGAGCACCTGAAGGAAAGCCACGCTGTCAGTGGATTATATTGTTTCTGATTGTTTTTTTTCTTTATTAAATCCTCCCTATATATGGGAAGTTGCTCTGTTCCTCTGCCTCCTGATGTGCCACCTGAGTGATCTTGTATTTATTTACGTTGAGCTAATCACCGCAAGCGTCAACTCGGTTGGGAAGAAGCGGGTAGGGTTGTGGATAAGGTTCGCGTGTCTTTGACTAAGGCAGTAAAGGGTTAGTGCTTAGGAGTTTTAAGAGATCTTGGCATTCCTGCATCACTAGAGCAGGGTCTGATCCAGCGTGACCAGATTTTCTAATTTTGAAGTTAAAACTCTCATATCCTTCCTTTCTCCTCCTTCCCCCTGCTTTAGAGAAGGGCAGCTACATTTAACATCACAGAATGGCGGAAAACGATGTTGACAATGAGCTCTTGGACTATGAGGATGATGAGGTCGAGAACCAGGCAGCGGGTGATGCGTCAGAGGTGCCGCTCAAGAAGGATGTGAAGGGCTCATACGTATCTATACACAGTTCTGGGTTCCGAGATTTCCTGCTGAAACCAGAGTTACTGCGTGCCATTGTCGACTGCGGTTTTGAGCACCCCTCTGAAGGTACAAGTCTCTAAGGCCTATTTTTTTCAATTTTGTCGAAGCTCCCCTCCCCCCAAGCAGGCAGTGATCAGCAGAACAGTGACTTATCCAAAGTCCTGTTAGCTGTCAGCGCCATCCAGATTCCTGAAGTGCACAACACTCCTGTAGAACCCTCAACTCCTGTAGTTTATGCAGGAAGCTTCAATATTTTCTTTGATCTTCTCTCTTGCTCTCTCCTGAGTCACTCAGGTCACATAACATGACAATGGAGTGCCTGCAACCCTGGTTTTAAAAATAAAATCAAGGTAAGGCATCTGATGACCCTTCAGTAGAGTCATAGAGATGTACAGCATGGAAACAGACCCATCAGTCCAAACCGTCCATGCAACCAGATATCCAACCTAATCTAGTTCCATTTGTCAGCACTTGGCTCATATCCCTCTTAAACCCTTCCATTTCATGTACCCATCCAGATGTCTTTTAAATGTATCGGCCTCCACCACTTCCTCTGGCAGCTCATCAACTGCAGCATTTAAAAGGCATCTGGATGGGTATATGAATAGCAAAGGTTTGAAGGGATATGGGCTGGGTACTGGCAGGTGGGACTAGATTGGGTTGGGATATCTGGTAGGCATGGACAAGTTGGACCGAAGGGTCTGTTTCCATGCTGTACATCTCTATGACTCTATTACTCCTGGAGTGGCTCACATCAGAGCCACACTACCCACTATGCTGCTAGTTCAGTCTCTTGGACTGGAGGTAATTCATCAGGCATTATGATCTGAGAGCATTCCATGTTGGAGGGATATTTTGTGGGTGAGGAGAATCGACAAAGGTGACAGTTGACCCTGATTAGGTTCTTGCCTCTTCAATCCAGTCCATTTATCTTGCAGATTGACATCAAGAAAGGCAACAAAAGCTAACTTCTCCCTACTCTGGAACAGCATTACTGCTACCTAGTGTTTCTCCTCCCTCTCTTGGGGCATTGCAATCATAGAATCTTTCAGTACAGGAGGATGCCATGCATCGCTTTGTGCTGCTTCTTTGAAACAGTTGTCTAATCCAGCCCCACACTGCAATCCTTTTCCCTCAAACTCTTCAGAATCAAGCGCAAGGGCAGATGCTTTTTAAAAATGATGAGACAATCTGGTTTCACCACCTTGTCGGGTGATACATTCCCGAGGAATGCTGAAGAATTTTCTGCTCGCCACCGGGTAACCCCCTTTACCCCACCCAACCCTGTTCTTTTGTGATTATTTGAAATCTGTAACCCAACTGGTTAATGGACCATCACTGCCATATCAAACCCACTTCAGTCAGTTTCTGCCTGTGAACCTGATCCACTATTCAGGAAGACAGTGACTGGTCTGCTTGTAGTCTCAATTCTACTTTCACACCTCCAAAAGACTTCACTCCCTTGTCTATCAAAAATCTCTTTAATTGAGCATTGATAAAATTTAAAGGATCAGCCTCCACTACCTTCTGAGGAAGACAATCTGTACTCTTTTGTTTTAAGTAAAAGAGCAAACAAAAATCTTTGTCTTGATGAGCATTTCCACTGGTCCCTTAATGTAACTAGACGGAGGTAAAGTAGTTAAGGTCAGCAAGGCGGCCTTTGTGTGGAGCCGCAGAAAATGGAGGAGATACTAAATGAGTATTTTGCATCAGAACTTACTGTGGAAAAGGATATGGAAGATATAGACTGTAGGGAATTAGATGGTGACATCTTGCAAAATGTCCATACAGAGGAGGAAGTGCTAGATATCTTGAAATGGATAAAGGTGGATAAATCCCCAGGACCTGATCAGGAGTACCCTAGACCTCTGTGGGAAGCTAGAGAAGTGACTGCTGGGCCTCTTGCTGAGATATTTGTATCATCGATAGTCACAGGTGAGATGCTGGAAGACTGGAGGTTGGCTAATGTGGTGCCCCTGTTTAAGAGGGGTGATAAGGACAAGCCAGGGAACTTTAGACCAGTGAGCCTGATGTCAGTGGTGGGCAAGTTATTGGAGGGAATCCTGAGGGACAGGATGGGCATGTATTTGGAACGGCAAGACTGATTAGCGATAGTCAACATGGTTTTGTGCATGGGAAATCATGACTCTCAAACTTGATTTGAGTTTTTTGAGGAAGTATCAAAGAGGATTGATGAGGGCAGAGCAGTAGATGTGATCTATATGGACTTCAGTAAGGCGTTCGACAAGGTTCCCCATGGGAGACTGGTTAGCAAAGTTAGATCTCTTGGCATACAGGGAGAACTAGCCATTTGGATACAGAACTGGCTCGAAAGTAGAAGACAGAGGGTGGTGGTGGACGGTTGTTTTTCACACTGGAGGCCTGTGACCAGTGGAGTGTCACAAGGATCGGTGCTGGGTCCTCTACTTTTAGTCATTTATATAAATGATTTGGATGTGAGCATAAGAGGTGCAGTTAGTAAGTTTTCAGATGACACCAAAATTGAAGGTGTAGTGGGCAGCGAAGGCGCTTACCTCAGATTACAACAGGATCTTGATCAGATGGGCCAATGGGCTGAGAAGTGGCAGATGGAGTTTAATTCGGATTAATGCGAGGTGCTGCATTTTGGGAAAGCAAATCTTAGCAGAGCTTATACACTTAATGGTAAGGTCCTAGGGAGTGTTGCTGAACAAAGAGATTTTGGAGTGCAGGTTCATAGCTCCTTGAAAGTGGAGTCACAGGTAGATAGGATAGTGAAGAAGGCATTTGGTATGCTTTCCTTTATTGGTCAGAGCATTGAGTACACGAGTTGGGAGGTCATGTTGCAGCTGTGCAGGACATTGATTAAGCCAATGTTGGAATATTGCGTGCAGGTCTGTTCTCCTTCCCATCGGAAAGATGTTGTGAAGCTTGAAAGGGTTCAGAAAAGATTTACAAAGATGTTGCCAGGATTGGAGGATTTGAGCTGGAGGGAGAGGCTGAACAGGCTGGGGCTGTTTTCCTTGGAGTGTCGGAGGTTGAGGGGGTGACCTTATAGAGGTTTATAAAATCATGAGGGTAAATAGGCAAAGTCTTTTCCCTGGGGTGTATGAGTCCAGAACTAGAGGGCATAGGTTTAAGGGTGAGAGGGGAAAGATATAAAAGAAACCTATGGGGCAACAATTTCACGCAAAGGGTGGTGAGTGTATGGAGTGAGCTGCCAGAGGAAGTGGTGGAGGCTGGTACAATTGCAACATTCAAGAGGCATTTGGATGAGTATATGAATAAGGAGGGATGTGGGCTGGGTGCTGGCAGGTGGGACTAGATTGGGTTGGGATATCTGGTCGGCATGGATGGGTTGGACCGAAGCGTCTGTTTCTGTGCTGTACATCTCTATAACTCTAAGAAAGCATATGGGATACTTGCCTTTATTAACTGAGACACAGAATTGAGAGCAGAGAGGTGATGCTGGAACTGTATAAAATATTGTTAGCTTAGAGTATTATGTGCTGTTCTAGGATCCACCGTGTATTGGCAGGATGTGAATACGCTGGAAAGGCTGCATAGGGAATTTACCAGCATGTTGCCTGGGCTGGAGAGCTCCAGTTATGAAGATAGACTGGGGTCATGTTCCTTGGAGTAGGGGAGACTGGGGTGTGGCCATGAATGAAATGTATAACATCGAGGAGCATAGAGAGGGTAGGCAGGAAAGAACACTTCCCTTTGGGTGGCATTCATGACCGGGTCACACAGGTTTAAGGTAATTGGCAGCTGGTTCAGAGACAGTGTGAGGTAAATTTGTTTCACCCAGTGTGTAACAGGAATCTGTAACATTCTGTTTGTAAGAGTGGTAGAGGTAGAACCCTTCATAACCTTGAAAGAGTATGTATGTATGTATACACCTTCGTGCTGAGGCATACAAGGCTATGGGCTAAGTGTTAGAAAATGGGGTTAGAATAGTTAAGTTGTTTTTCACCTGTAGAGACTCGATAGGCCATTTTCTGTTCTCTTGGCCCATGTCTATAAGGAAGACTTTTTGTTTTAAACCCCCCTTTTTTCCCAGTTTTAGTCTCACTAGCAAGAAGCTGTATCCATCTAGTCAATTCCCTTCAGGAGCGTGTATGTTTCAGTAAGAACATCTCTCTTCTAAGCTTAATTGATCTCTATCCAACCTGTTCATGTTTTCTTCATAAGGTGTAGCCCTTGCATCTCAGAAATGAGTCAAGTGGACCTTTTTCTGAAGTACTTCTAAGGCAATTGTGTGATTTTTTTTTCAAATACTGTTAGGAGTGCAAAACTAAACACTCACCTGATGCAAATTTAAACTGAATTTGTTGAATTGTGACATTTGGGCACTAGTTTCAGGAATGATGATGAAAATGTCATATGTTATAAAAGCAAAACATTTGGCTCCCATGTGCCCTGTTGAAAGGAGATCTGAAGTCTGTATTTGACTGGCCCACGTGTGAGACCAGACCCACAAATTACAGTTGTCGTCTAGGGTGGCCCAAGCAAGCCACGAAGTTGTACCAAACCACTGCGGAAAAGCTGCATTGTAGCTATTGAAGAAGGCGGCCAACCGTCGTCTTCTGAAGGGCGCTTGGAAATGGTTACTAAATGTTGCGCTCACTCATGACACATCCGAGGAAAGGATTTTTTAAAAAATTAAATTCAGGACTGCTGACTGACTTGCTGTGAGAATTTTCTAACATCTCTTCAGCTTTCCAGCATTCTTAGCATTCACGACTTGCTGATTTGTGGGTGGTTTTGACTGACACCTTTTCTATTTATACTAATTGTTGCTTCTGCTCCCTTGCAGTACAACATGAGTGCATTCCCCAAGCAATTCTGGGCATGGATGTCTTGTGTCAGGCCAAGTCTGGCATGGGAAAAACGGCAGTGTTTGTCTTGGCTACTCTTCAACAACTGGAACCTGTCACCGGACAAGTGAGTTCTGTTTTGTATTATGGACTAGGTCAGGCCACTCAAAACATTCTTGAATGGGCGGCACAGTGGTTAGTACTGCTGCCTCACAGCGCCAGAGATCCAGGTTCAATTCCCGCCTCAGGCAACTGTCTCTGTGGAGTTTGCTCATTCTCCCTGTGTCTGCACGGATTTCCTCCGGGTGCTCCATTCCACCCCCCCACCCCACAGTCCAAAAATGTGCAGGTTAGGTGAATTGGCCGTGCTAAATTACCCGTAGTGTTAGGTGAAGGGGTAAATGTAGGGGAATGGGTCTGGGTGGGTTGCTCTTCGGAGGGTCAGTGTGGACTTGTTGGGCCGAATGGCCTGTTTCCACACTGTAAGTAATCTAATCTTAAGTAGGCAGCCCAGACCATAACTTTGCAACTTTTTCCAGTTGGTGTATGGTGAGAATTAACTGGAGTAAGCTAGCTAAGTTGACTACCACGTTTTAAAACAGACAGAAATTGATGAATAAAATTATACAACGCAACATAAAGAACAGAATAAAGAACCCCTGCAGAATTCAGTCTATCCAAACTAGACTTAATTATGCTGTTCTGAATATACACAACAGTCCCAATAAGCAAACCCCCTTTAAAAAAAAACAGCAAAACATGGAAGAAATGCTTACAGGTTGAAGATAAAGGGCACAAAGAGAGAGCGCCTGTTTCCACACAGCTGAACTCCTAACTGGTTCAGGACTGAACTGCTCAACTAGAGAGCTGACCTTTTCATTATACAGATCACTTCTAAAACGCTACCACTTTGGCCAGAAGTCTCATCTGTTTACAAATAACCAAAAAGGCCCCTCAATACCCTTTAATCTCTGGACCAAACCAGTCTAATCGGCACCAAGAGCGGTTTTTTACCCCTCTGAAAAGATCCAAGGACATAGTATCCTTGGAAAAAGGGACAGCTTTTAGAAAAAAGAAACCGGCTTTGTGACATTTGCTAATGATTGGCTGTGAGTGGGGTAGGTGATCTTTGCTTTTGTTATGCATATTCTTAATGTGAAAGCAGTAATTGCGATTTAAAAACAGGAAACCTTTGTCACAGACCAGAGGGAGAAATGAATTGAATTATTTCATTGTTCTCTTCTGTCCACAAGTAGAGGTGTTTTCTTATTTCTTTACCCATTTTAAAGTAAACTGTGTTGTGCTTTCCCCTTCTTCGTCCAAGTTTTAAATCACATAATAAATGCTTTAAGCTTAATTTATGCTTTCAAACCTGAGAACAGATTGTCATGATGCATACGTGTGCACACCTATAAATGCAGGCGTGTACACAAATGGTCCTTTTCCTAACTTAGTCCACAAGTCAAAAGAAAGAAAATTTTTAAAAAACAGTCTAGAAAGATTTGTGGGCGGCACGGTGGCACAGTGGTTAGCACTGCTGCCTCACAGCGCTTGAAGACCCGGGTTCAATTCCCGACTCAGGCGACTGACTGTGTGGAGTTTGCACGTTCTCCCCGTGTCTGCGTGGGTTTCCTCCGGGTGCTCCGGTTTCCTTCCACAGTCACAAAGATGTGCGGGTCAGGTGAATTGGCCATGCTAAATTGCCCGTAGTGTTAGGTAAGGGGTAAATGTAGGGGTATGGGTGGGTTTCGCTTCGGCGGGTCGGTGTGGACTTGTTGGGCCGAAGGGCCTGTTTCCACACTGTAAATCTAATCTAAAAAAAAGTCAGTGTCAAATGAAGCGCTCTATCTGCTTTTGAGTTAAGGGGCTGCAGTTGGCAAAAGTTGCAGAATTCCTTTGAAGTTGATAAGGGCAGTCACTTCAAATTGGTGTCCACTTTTGCAATGGTCGCAAGATTTTCTTCTGGATCTCTGTTTCGCGAAAGATTTAGCCTGGAGGAGCCAATTACTGCAGATGCTGATACCTGTACTGAAACCAAAAATTGCTGGGAAGTGTTCTGCAGAGCAGTCATGAAGTCTCTTGTTTGATTTCTAAAATCTGGAGTCTGCCACATTTAGCCTTTGGATTCTGGCTATGATGTTTACAAGTCCATTTCTTAGCACACTAACTCAATGTTAGCGGCAAACTGTTTCTTACCAATCAGGAACAAGGCATTGCATACAGACTCTCCAGGGAGGGGTTGGTAATGTGACTGTCTCGGTGCATGTCGAGTTTG
The DNA here is from genome assembly GCF_020745735.1 of Hemiscyllium ocellatum. Classification (NCBI taxonomy): domain Eukaryota; kingdom Metazoa; phylum Chordata; class Chondrichthyes; order Orectolobiformes; family Hemiscylliidae; genus Hemiscyllium; species Hemiscyllium ocellatum. The sequence goes on from NC_083435.1 coordinate 14,130,863, forward strand.
GCATAATGATGAGTTTCTATGGATCCACGTGTTGTCAAGCCTAATCAGGATAGCTCGAAACATTTTTATACTATGACAATAGTGTTCTGATTTTGGTTGACAACTAGATACTGATTCCGTCAGCTTGGCGAATGCACCAGTCCATTCAGTAGGCTCTTAACAATCTCTTCACACTGTTTCCCCCATGCATTCCAATTTCTTGTGAACTGTCCTGATTAATCTAAGACAGAAAGCTTTGCTGTAATTTCTTTTTCTCAGCAATATTCAAGTTCTGTACTACCTAGCACCTTTTTTGACTTTCTATGTCGCTAGTGCATTGTTAGTGGGATCAAGAACGAGCTGTTATCACCACTCAGTGTGTAGGAGTTTGGGACATGCTGCCAGGAATGGTGCTGGAGGCAGCTAAGATGGGGGCATTTAAGAGACATTGACAAACACATGAGTATGCAAGGAGTGGAGGGGTATGAACCAAGGGCAGGCAGAGGGAGTAGTTTAATTTGGCGTCCTATTCGGCCCTGTGTGGGTATATGAATGGAAAGGGTTTAGAGGGGTATGGGGTATGGGACTAGATTAATGTAGGATACGTGGTCGACATGGACACTTTGGACCAAAGAGTGTGTTTCTGTGCTGTATATGTCTAAGATGCTATTTGTGAGATTTCCCCTGAGCCTGTTGTAGCTCCGACTTGTTTGCAAGGTGCCTTGTAGAGATGAGTGTGGTTGGCCTACCATTGTACTCTCTCCAGTGCTGGGATGCCTCCATTGTGTGCTCTAATTGTACAAAGTCTGATGGTTCTGTGCCAGGGATGTTCATTGTTTGTTTGTTTTTTAGATTTCAGTCCTGGTGATGTGCCACACTCGAGAACTGGCATTCCAAATCAGCAAGGAATACGAACGGTTCTCCAAGTACATGCCAAGCGTGAAGGTAAGAGCAGGCTGCCGAGTGTGTCGCTTTCTTTATTCCTGTGGTTTTGTATTTTGTTTTGATTTCCCCCTCCTTGCCCTGGGGCATCCATTCTTCTTTGAGATGTGTATTCTTTTTGTTTCTGTTTTTGTTTCGCGGGGGTAGGCGATGACCTAATGCTGCTATTGTTGGGCTGCTAATCCAGAAACTCAGCTCATGTTCTGGTGACCTGGGTTTGAATTCCACCATGGCAGGTAGTGGAATTTGAACTCTTTTTTTTAAAAGAAAAGCTCTAGAATCTGCTGATGGTCATTTAAGCCGTTGCTGAATTTTGGGGAAAACTCATCTGGCTCACTAATATCCTCCAGGGAAGGAAAGCTGCCATCCTCACTTGGTCTGACCTATGTGTGACTCCAGACCCACAGCAACGAGGGTGACTTTCAACTGCCCACTGAAATGGCCTAGCAATTCATTTGGTTCAAGGGCAATAAATGCTGGCCAACTGCGATACTTTTGTGGAACAAGTAAATAAAACAGCTGTGGGGTGTAAATCTCTTTGGCAAGGCCAGCATTTACAGCATTGTGCTAGTGTCACTCAGACTAATGATCCAGAGGTGGAGACTAATGCTCTGGGGACACGATAGATGGAATGGATCCTGAGAAAAGTATAAAGGCAGGAGGAGTACACTTAAGAGGGAAGTCAGGAGGGCAAGCATGAGGTAGCTTTGGCAAATAGAGCAAGGAGAATCAAAAGAGTTTTTACAAATACATTTAGGACAAAAGAGTAACTAGGGAGAGAATCGGGCCCCTCAAAGATCAACAGTGGTTTATAAAATCGTTTGGGTCATGGATAGGGTAAATAGACAAAGTCTCTTCCCTGGGGGTGGGGGAGTCCAGAGCTAGATAGCATAGATTTAGGGTGAGAGTGGAAAAATATAAAAGGGACCTCAGGGGCACCTTTTTCATGCAGAGAGTGGTGCATGTATGCAATGAGCTGCCAGAGGAAGTGGTGGAAGTTGGTACAGTTCAAACATTTAAAAGGCATCTGGATGGGTATATGAATAGTAAGGGTTTGGAGGGATATGGGCCGTGTGCTGGCAGGAGGGACTAGTTTAAGTTGGGATATCTGGTTGGCATGGATGAGTTGGACTGAAGGGGCTGTTTTCATGCTGTGCATCTCTATAACTCTGGCACAGTTCAAATCCCACCACAGCAGCTGTTAAAATTTCATTTCAGTCGCTGCATGTGAAATGAATTTGTGGAGTGGGAACCATCAATTATTTGAAAGACCTGTATGGTTTATTAAGTCCTTTGAGGAGAAAATCTGCTGTTCTTACATATTCTGGCCTGCACGTGACTCCAAATCTATAAGAAGATAGCCCCTGAAGCAGCCTACCCAACCACTCCATTCTCTGGCAAGTAGGAATGGAAGACAATTGCTGACCTTGTCAACAATGTCTGCATCCCGCAAATCAGAACTCGGCAGCTGAGGCAGCATCCATGGAGATTTGCAATGTCAGTACAATGTGTTGATGACATGACCTGGTGAAGAGAAGGTCTTCGACCTGCGGAGTTTTTATTTCTGACATGTTTTGTTCTAATTTCAGTCTCAAATAATTTGCGCTCCAAGCCAGGAGCAAACCCTCCAACAATCCCCTTCAACCTCATTCCCCCGGAATTGGAGACGGTTTCGGCTGCCCGAGCCAGAGGATGTGACTTAGTTGTGTCTCTTTGGCTGCCCTAGGTTGCGGTGTTTTTTGGTGGGCTCTCCATTAAGAAGGACGAGGAGTTGTTGAAGAAGAACTGCCCGCACATTGTGGTGGGCACCCCTGGCAGGATCCTGGCACTGGCTCGCAACAAGTCTCTGAACCTCAAACACATCAAGCACTTCATCCTGGACGAGTGTGACAAGATGCTTGAGCAGCTCGGTAAGTAATGAGTTTTATACGTATACAATGAGAAGTAAATAGCTAAGCAAATATCCTTTTTATCTGAAATTCCGTCGATCCTGAGGTTTTCAGATAGAGGATTCCCAAGCTGTAGTGCTGTGCAAGCGTACCGGTCTCTGGCCAATGTCAGTAGTTTGCAGAGTAAAGGCGATCACTGGTGCAGACTGAAGATAACGGGTAGGGAGTTTACAAAGTATCTCCTAACCTTACTCTCACTTCCTTTCAGACATGCGTCGAGACGTCCAGGAGATCTTTCGCATGACCCCTCATGAGAAACAGGTCATGATGTTCAGTGCCACCTTAAGCAAGGAGATCCGCCCTGTTTGTCGCAAGTTCATGCAAGACGTAATTATCCTTCTAGATTCTTTTTGGCGTTAAGGGCCTCCATGTAAAGCTGGCCACACCTCCGTGCCATCAAAACCTAAGTTTTTATCCCTCCCCATTTTCCCCCCCCCTCCCTCCCAACCCAAGTCAAGAATGTAAATTTACAAAGAGATGTGCAGTAACTCTTTAACACAATTAGTTTGAGTCAGGTTAAAAGTTGGTGAAACCTTTTTCAGCCTCCCCTTGGCACCAGCTTAGCGACAGTGAGGGTCAGAGAGGACAGAGATGTGCGGAAGACTTGGCGGGAAGACTATCTTGGGCGAACACTTGGGTTCCGCAGTGTGGTGTGGGTAGAAATAGTTTCTCCTCCCACCCGCCACAAGGCAGCTGTGGCAGTCGAATCATGACTGGCCAACTAGTGGACAACATAGTGAGAAACCAGCAATCACTTGATACAGACATGTACAGAGAGATCATATTATCCACAGACATTGACACCACCCATCTCCTCTTGTCCCATGCAAGCAGCAAAGTGCAGCCTCCCTGTAGGAAGCCTGAAAGATTAGCAACACTTTTTTTTGTCAGATCCTCACTGGGAGCGACTGCAGTTTACAGACATAAGTGGGCACAAACCATCTTTCAAAAAGAGAGCGATACACAGCAGAACAAACTGCTAGAGGGAGAAGAAATTAGTCTTTCTTTTCCCTCCTCCATACATCCACATACACGCGCACACATTCCCAGCACCCAATAGCTGTTGGTGTGGGGAAGGGGGGAAATATGGCACCTAGAATACCTTTCGAGGCACATCACACCACTGCTCCCCAACCCTACTCCCAAACCCCTACCCCTACCCCTTCCTCCCAGTGCAGCAGAGAATCTCAGCCAGTGCGGCGGGCGAGAGCGATGCGGATGGCCGAGTGCAGACCCCGTGCGCGGAGATCCGTGATGACATTCGATGTCCGGAGACCTGGAACTGAGGAGGAAGATGACACCGCCGGCCAGCAGTGGAGCAGGAGGAGCTCTATCCTTTTCCGTGTTGGCTTTGGGTGATGGTTCCAGGGTTAAGACCGACTGCCTTGTTGATAGTGCAGAGGGGAACAATTGCTTACTCTTTTCTTGCTATTATTGGGGGAGAAGTTCAGTGCAGAGAAGACCAAGCTGAAGGCTTTGCTAACTGGTGATGAATGGCTAGGTTGAAGAGACAGCAGCATCCCTTCGGCCGACCCTTCAAACTCAGAAATCCTTTAACTGTGTTAATTGAGTTGAAGTGGGCAGTAGTCTGCAAGGAATTCAATAGAAATTTAAGGAGCAAGGAGTAATCTCAATGCTGTCACGTTTTCCCAGATGTAAACTCGTATCTAGAAATGCCCCCCAATTCTCTGAAGCTTATTTGGACTATCTGCTGCAGTGCAGAGTTTTTACTTTACCACCCTTGTTTCTGCAGAAAAATTCAGTTTCCTGATTTTTTTTTTTCACTGCCTTCTGAGGTATGCAAGTCACTTCAGCAAGATGACTTGCTCTTCTTTCGGGTTCCTGAAAGGCTCCTCGAAGCCCAGGCTGAGACATCAGGGCAGTACTGCCCCTGTCAGAGGGTGCCTTTTTTTCAAATGTGCTAAACCAAAGCCTGTTTTGCCCCCTGAGGTGGATTAAGAAGGTTCTGTGCCTTAATGGGTTAACTCCCTAGGTTAATATTTATCCCTCAACCCCACATGTCTAAAATTGTGATTTTCACTAAGTTGATATTTACAAATTAGTTGTCTGATTTCCTACTTTATAGCAAAGACTGCACTTTTCTTTAAAAAAACCAAATTGGCTGTAAAGTTTGAGGGCATCCTCTGGTCCTGTAAGGGCAGTGTAGGATTACAAGACCTGCTTTCCTTTCTTTATTCCAAAGAAAGCAAGCTTGACCTCCTTACATTGCTTCGTAAACTTCAGCTGCACAGATTTTAATTTAAATCCCCCCCCATGTCATTGCAAGTATATGTTTGGTTTGTAATGGCCAGGTGATCTTTTAATGTCAATTTTCAGCACTTTTGACAGTGCAGTACTCCTCCAGTCTCATACTGGAGTGACACTTGCGGTTCTTGTGCTCAAAATTGTCTTGAAGTGCAGCTCGAATCCGTAACCTTAGTGGCACAGTCGCTCAGTGGTTGGAACTGCTGCCTCACAGCACCAGGGTCTCAGGTTCGATTCCAGCCTCGGGCTGTGTGGAGTTTGCACATCCTCCCTGTGTCAGCGTGGGTTTCTTCCAGGTGCTCCAATTTCTTCCCACAGTCACAAAGATGTGCAGGTCAGATGAATTGGCCATGCTAAATTGCCCATAGTGTTAGGTGCATTAGTCAGAGGGGAATTGGACTAGGTGGGTTACTCTTCGGAGGGTCGGTGTGGACTTGTTGGGCCGAAGGACCTGTTTCCTCTCTGGAGGGAATCTAATCTAATCAAAACCCTGACATCAATTTGCCTAGTCAGCCAGTGCTGAATAAAATTGTTCGTCCTTCAGATTTTCAGTGGGAATTCAACTTAGATTGTGGGTAGAGCAGCTGTCTCTTAACCGTAACTTTACATTACTTTTACAATAGCTTGGCATTGTGGAAAAACATACCAGCAGCAGCAGGGCATAAAATTTCAACTTTACACACCATCCAATCTCCTCGTGGCAATATGTCCTTTTGTTCAGATGCAGACCAGGGCAGTAGCCAGGCAGTGGGATTGGTTTAGCCTGGTAGGTTAAACAGCAGTGGTGGTAAAAACCCTCCTACGGATATGTTGTATGTTGGAAATGTAATCAAAAAATTGCTGGGGATGTGCTCAGCAGGTCAGACAGCCCTGGTTAAGCGAGACAAAGTTAATGTTTCAACTTGATGGACTTTTGTCATATATGGGGAGACTTGGCAGCCAACCAACAGTCTCGCGATCGGACATAAATTTATTGTTGTCCAGGTCACTTCACATCATTAAATGATCACTGAAATTTGGCAGTTATTTGGCTTACATACGGTATCATCTTCCCAGCTTAAGTTATTGTTTTTAAGAAAGTTTTGTTTTTCTACTTTTCATTTCTAAAAATGGAATTAATTTGACAAATGGTTTTCCACTCTGATCTCAAGGTATTAGATCCTCCCTTTCTCGCAGCTTAAATTCACCCAAGTAAATTTAACTTTTTTAAAAAAAATGTTATAAATATTTATCGACCCCGTTCTATCCTAAAAATGCTGGCTCCTGTTAGTCAATATTCAACCAGATGCCAACCTGCATCATTTCAGAACTAAGGCAAGTCAAGGTGGAGATTGTCCCGATGAAATAAGGGAGCACCTCTTCTTGCAAGTTCCTCCCACACCATCCTGACTTGGACAATATCGTCAATCCTTCGCTGTTTCTGGGTCAGAAACCTGGCACTGCTTTCCTGAAAGCACAGTGGATGTAACTGCATCACGTGGGCTGCCAGTTACTGAAAATGGCACTTCACCAGAATTTTAATTCCTCTATCTCGAAATAAGAATCTAGTGATGACCGTGAATCCATGGTTGATTGTAACTCATCTGGTTCGCAAAGTCCTTTAGGGAAGGAAGCGACCATCCTTACCTGATGAGGCCTACAAGTGACTCCAGACCCACAGGAATGTGGATGACTCTCAACTGCCCTCTGGGCAATTACGGGTGGCAATAAATGCTGGCATAGCCAGTGATGCCCTCCTCCTGTGAATGAATAAAGAAAAAAAGACCTGCTTGTAATGGCAATTAGGGACGGCCAGTAGATGCTGGTCTGACTACCTAGCTCTTGCTCTTTATGCCCACTTCCCATGAATTCATAAATAGTTTTTAAAATGATCAAGTTAAATACGGTAACAGGCTTAAGAGACTGAATGGCCACCTCCTATATTCAACTAGTAATGCTGCTTTAAAATGCCAAACTTGTATTGTCTGTGAAAACGTATCTGGCCACTTTGCAAGCAGGGTGTAATGTAAATTCTGCCTCATTAACACATGGGAAAGAGATGTAGAAACTGGTCTACCTTGAACAGCTGAGGGTGAAGCAGTGTCCATTTTGGTTTGGCTGAGTTCCCCATTCCTAGCCCTCGGGTTGTGCCAACATGAGATTGTATGGTGTTTTAGATGCATTTGAGGTTTGAAAATATGGAGAGAGAGAGAGTATATAGAATGTTATTATTTTATGCATTGAATGTTTGTATGTTCTTTTTAACCATTTGACTGAGAGTTGCGTTCTGGAGGGAATTGGTTTGCAGTTAAGAATGGGTTATTTAGTACCGCAAACTGATTTCGAAATTCCCAGTTTATGGTTCAGCTTAAAGTATTCCGAAGCAGGCTTAAACCCAAATGTCTTAAACTTAAATCCATATCAGCATTGCTTTGCAGATCTGTTGTGGTTGTTTTTTCAATAATAGAGGCATTCAATTTACATTTGCTTGGGAAGTGAATGAAGTGGTGGGATGGGAAATAAGTAGCGACTGTTTTTGTTTGAATCCTGTCTTATCATTTTATGTTGATGGGGGCTGTTGAGCACAGTTTACACAGCTAATCCTTGTTAATCCAGTCTGCAAGTGCTTTTATCATTATGAATTTTGAGCCGGTTGGGCTGTAGGCCTGCTGGTGAAGACTGAAAGGGTTTCCGTATAAAGATCACGAGCTCTCCCACGAGATATAGCAATATGCTGCTAATATGCTTCAAACCTGAAACATGCCCTCCATGTAAGATGTAGAAATGGTGGGTTAGGGAAGTGGCATTAGTTGTCAAACTCAGCTTCCTGCAGGTTCTGTTCTGTAATTACTGGACCACACCCCGTTCCTCCCCTTCCCCAGTGTTTCCAATTAAGTAACAACTTGGTTTTAAGTTTCCCATGCTTGTTTTCAGATCTTTCCCTGCCCTCATCCCTCCCTAGCTTGTAATATCCAATCCTACAAATTAGTGGGGTTTCCATTGGCTGTGACATCTGCGGCTAGGACCCTAAACTCTGGAATTCCCTCCGTAAACCTCATTGCTACTTTTCTGCTGCCTCAGGATGCTCCTTAAGCCGTTCATTTTGAGAATGCTTTGTGAGGGTTTACTGTATCAAGTGGGCTATGTTTGTTTTGTAGTGTAGAAATTGAGTATTGTTGAGAAAAAGACCCATTTTGTCAAAGCTTTTAGACTTCAGCTCATCAGGATGATTGCAAGCACACCAATGACGTTTCATATTGTATGAGACAAGACTGCTGACAAGTTGGTAAGTGGGTGCTGGTAGAGACTTTCCCTTGAGTACATTAGTCAGATGATGACTGACAGTTAACTGCTAAGCTCTTTTAGAATTTACACCAGTTATGCTAGCTGCCATATTACAATTCGCTGTCAGTCATCAACTAACTAGTGTAATCTCCATGGCAGGTCCTTAATCAGTCAGAATCTCCATATCAGCCAGTCAGCACTCTCTTCTCATATAGTTTGCCTTTACGTAGGTATTCTTGCAAGTGGCCCAACGTGGGCAAGATAAAAAGTTTTAGCAAAACCTTTTTTTCCAACAATGCAAAAGGCAGTGTTGTGGAGGTTTGAAACTCTAAGTAAGTAGTTGTCAACCTGTCAAATCTTCCATCTCTATATTAGATGTTAACCCCAAATTCCCCTTTTTAAAAGCTCTAATTCTCTTAAATGTATTGTAAATACTGATAGCCGATCCTGTTAATTTTGCCCTGGTAGTGTTCTTAACAAACAAAAAATTAAAAGCCATCTGTTTCATATGGAATTCTGTCTATAGATTGCAACAGCTGTCATTGACTGATTCAGTTTGGGGGAAAAAGTTGCAGAAAATGTGCAACAAGCCTGGCAGAATCTGGAAGTGGGGCTGAAAGGTTTCTTCGTTACTGTCAGGTCTGAAATAAGAGAATTGACAGGACCCCTGACCTTCCACAGTCACCTGAGTTAAATGAAGTTTGGTATTGGGCATGACGGGGTAAGTGGTAATGAGGCTGTAAGGAGGATTCTGGGTAGGTGGTAATGGGGTGGCCTGGAGGATGCTGGGTAGGTGGTAACGGAGCTGCCTGGAGGATGCTGGGTAGATGGTAACGGGGCTGCCTGGAGGATGCTGGGTCGGTGGTAACGGGGCTGCCTGGAGGATGCTGGGTAGGTGGTAACGGGGCTGTCTGGAGGATGCTGGGCAGAGTCCTGGTATGCTGACCTCTTTTATGGTACTGCTGAGCAAACTTTCCTATTCCTGAACCTTTGGGTCAACCAGGCGTAGCTCATTTGGCTATATTGGACAGCAGGGGACGCATGTCCACTTGTCAGTGGACGGGGCTGATTTTAATTCCACTTAATTTAACAGGAGGGAAACTGGCTACAGTGCTCCTTTCAGGTCATCTAGCAATCCAGGACAGGAAACCTTCATGCTAAATTGAATGCCTTTTAAAGAAATCCTTGGCTGATTGTAGTGAGTGATCTTATTTTTCTTCTTAACAGCCACAACAGATTGCTTTGCTTTTTTCCTGGTATTAATTGTTTTCCTTTCATCGCAATCCTGGTGGGCTTGAAATTCCTCCTGTCGGTCATTTTTCAAATTGCATTTCCTGCAGGAGGCATTCCACCTCGTTCTTCTCTTTGGACTGGTCTATCATCTGAGAGTCTTGTATTGATGTTTATGGAAATGAGGGTAGGGGAAAATACTTCAAGATTTAAAAAAAAAATTCATATCAATTCTGGTGGCTCAGTGGTTAGCATCAGAGGTTGCCTCACAGGGCCAGGGACTCCGGTTCAATTTCAGCCTCAATCGACCATCTGTGAGGAGTTTGCACGTTCTCTGCGTGGGTTTCCTCTGGATGCTTCAGTTTCCTCCCACAGCTCAAAAATGTGCAGGTCAGGGCGAATTGACCATGCTAAATTGCTCCATGTTCAGGGGCCTGTAGGCTAAGTGCATTAGTCAAAGGAAATGTAGAGTAATAGGATCAGGGAATGGGTCTGGGTGGGTTACTCTTCGAAGAGTCGGTGTGGACCTGTTGGGCCAAACAGCTTGTTTCCAAATTTAGGGATTCTACATATTCTGTGAATTTCCATTGATTGTACAGCACAGAAACAGTCTATTCACCCAGACTGGCCCATGCTCACATTGATGCTCCACACAAGTCTTGTCATACATTAGTTGATTTAGCCATAGCTTCATTAATTTCTTCTACACTCTTGTCTAACTTCCATTTAAATGCATTTGCCTGCCCATTGTTATTTAATGCCTTAGTGGTAGGTTCCCTTGGTAATGCTACAGGGCAAGTTGCGTTGGTGTCAACCCAGCTTACCATTGCAGCAACACATGCACAACGCAGTGTGTCGAGAGATATGGTCCAGATGCTGGCAAATGGGACTAGATCAGTTGAGGATGTCTGGTCGGTGTGGGCAAGTTGGACCAGAGGGTCTGTTTCCATGCTGTCACGTCATGTGTACTCAAAGCTGCTCCTGAATGTCTGCTCATTCTTAATAATTAAGACAGGCGGCTTTCGAGACATTGGTTCTTGAAGACTAGTTAAGTGGACTCGTTCCCCTTCGCTTCCTTCCTCCACAGGATCCTAAAACCCCCTCATGTAATTCCCAATGTGCTTTCTGAAACAACTAGCACCTTTGGTGCCTTTACTTTGGGAACCCTTTACTCCCTTGTTTCTGCCATTTGTCTGTAAACATTTTTGACACTCCAGTGTTTCTTGAATTCTAAGATACGACTGATGCACTTTGAGGATAGATGAATGTGTAAGAAGAGGCTTATGTTGATTGGCCTGTGTTTGTGCTGTAACTTGTAAGCAAAGATGTTCAACCTGCCAGACCTTTCGAAGAGTATGTTACTATTACCCAGCCCACAGGCGTTTAATTTAGCTCCCTGTTTAAGTCCCTGTCTAAATCGTGACTTTGAAACTATTGTTTGCTGAGTTCTATCATCTCCTTAACAGTTTAAGCAGTTTGCAGACATTGGACCGGATTCCAGACTGAAACCAGTTAAAGGTGCCACCCCTGTCCAGATTGTGGTGGCCTTGGGCATTTCATGGAATCGTAAGGAGTTACAACACAGGGGGAGGCCTTTCAGCTCATCGAGCCTATGCCAGGGCTTTGTAAAAAAACAAAAATCTAATTAGTACCACTCCCCTGCTTTTTCCGTAGATGATCTGCCGTTTTTTTTTGGTCCTTTTCTAAGTGCATATGTGTATATATAAATATATACGTGGTTTTCTTTTGAAAAGTTCTGATTGAATCTGCTTCCACTGCCTCTTCAGGCAGTACAATCCAGGTGCAGAAACACATTTCTCCTTGTTTTGCCTCTGGTACTTTTGTCTAGGGCATTAAATCAATGTTTTCGAGTCCTGCTAGTTCTTATCTAATGTCCCTTTCAGTGCATTTGTTCAACCCTGGTTATTATTTGGCCATTATGGTGGTAAATGCACTCATAAAATTGCTCTCACATTATCAGCTTATGTTTAATAATGAAGAGTTTTGGAGACTGTCATGAAGTAGTCTCCAAGTTGTTAATTAGTATTTCCTTGTCCAACCCACCCACCATTACCACCACCACCGCCACCCAGTCACACCATCGAATAGTAGGCCTATTGAATCAGCTCTGCCATGTCATGAGGTCATGGCAGACCTGATAATCCTGAACTCCGATTTCCTGTGATTTCTCCATCAGTCTTGATTCAGATGAAAAATCTATCTCCCTAGAATATACTGAACAACCCAGCTTTGACTGCCCTCTGCAGTAAAGGATTCCAATGATTCCTGACCGTCTCAGAAATGAAGTTCACCCTCTTCTCTGTCTGAAATGGGCAACCTCACACTCTGAGATTTCCCCTTTCTGGATTCTTCCCAAATGTGGAAGTAACATGTCCACATCTAATGTGTGTAACTCCCTAAGAATCTTGTACATTTCAATAAGGTCACCTCTGATTCTTCTAAACTCTAATCGGTATAGGTCCAACCTACTGAATCTCTCCTAATCGAACAATCCCTCCATACACATGATCAGCCCAGTGAGCCTTCTCTGGACAGCTTCAGTTGCCAGTATATGTTCCCTTGAATAAGGAGGTCAATACTGTTGCATGTTATTTTGTAATCCCTTCTATTTGAAATAAAGGCCAGAGTTCCACTTACCTTCCCTATTACCCACTAAACTGGATGTTTCTTTTTAAGATTTAAAGGGCTCCCAAATCCCTCTATGCTGCAGTCTTTCCATATTTAATTAATAATCACCCCTTCAATTTTTCCTGCCAAAGTGCATAACCGTATACTTTCCCACATTATATTCCTTCTGCCAAGTTTTTGTTTACTCGCCCAACCTGTGTATGTGTCCCTGCAGACATTTTGTCATCCTCACCACTTGCCTTCTCACCTAATTTTGATTGTTTCCCCTTAACCCTGTCTCCTCTGGAAAGAACAGCTCCTGTTTTCCCCAGTCAGTGTCTCCCTCACCTCACCCCACCCTGGCTCCATTCTAGTAAGTTTGTTACACACCCTTTCGCAAAGTCTCAGCGTCCTTCTTGAAGTGTGGAATCGGGGCTTGACCACACTGCTCCAGGTGAAGTCAAATCAGATTCCATAACGTTTCAGTGGAACTTCCTTGCTTTTGTATTCTGACTGTCAACATAAAATCAAGGATCCTGGCTGATTTGTGTTTTGAAAGACATTTTCAAACCCAAAAATTTGTGGATCCAACTGACCACCCAAAGAATGGTATCCAGAAATGGAAAAATGTATTCCGACTGGGCCCGACCAGTAATTTATAATGGCTCAGTAGAATCCGCTGGTTTTTGTGTTTTGTTTTTAAGTTAAACCTCTTAATAACTGAAGTATTGGTTGTGTTTCTAAACCTGCTAGATTTCTCCACACTCCCCCCTCTCATGCTGGGGAAGTTGGAGGATTGATTTGCTGTGGAGTGTGTCCTGTCATCGACTGCTGATTGCAGGAGATCTGCTTTGGCATTTTCTTTTGCTGTCCTTCCGATGTTGAGGGTTCTGATGAGTTGTTGTACCCCACAGGGTTGGTACCTTGCTCATGTGACCGGTTGAGATGTGCAAATGCAGATGATCAATGAGCACGTTGTCTGACCTCGCACAACAACTAGCCACGATTTTACTTTGGTTCACAGAGCTCCAAGAACAACAGATGCCCTAAGTGGATAGAGGCAGAAATCAAACCTGTTCTATTTTCCCTTTTCTTTTGCCAGCTGTAAAAGCCATGATACTTTTGAGACTCTGTTAAGTTGAACAAATCTCAGAATGTTCATACCTGGGAACAACAAGGCAATCAATATTTTATTGGCAGTGTGTTGGAGTACAGGAGTCAGGAAATCTTGCTGCTGTTATGCAGGGTTTTGGTGAGGTTCAAGTACTATTACAGTTTTGATTCTGCCTCGCAAGGAAGGAGTTGGTCTTTCAGGGGGTTCTCATGGGAAAGGAGATGAATGAAATGGCTCAATACTCTCTCTTTAGAAGAATGAGAATGATCTCATTGAAATGTCTAAAATTCTCAGTGGAGTTTAAGGGGCTATGGAGACTGTTTTCCCCAATTTGGATAAATTGGCAGGGACGGGAGCAGGCATAATCTCAGATTAAGGGATCAACCACTCCATACTGTGAAGGGACATTTCTTCCCTCGGCGTTGTGAATTTTTGACATTCTCTCCAGTGGGTGCCCCCATCACTATGTATATTTAAGACAGAAGGGTAGAGTTTTGGTCAGTAAGGGAATTAATGGCTGGGGTGACAGGGCAGCAAGCTGAGGTAAAAGACACATGTTTGGGTGGTGGGGGAGGTACTCCAAGGAGGGAGGTACTGAATAACATGCACCTCGCTCTCGTATTTTAACTTTAGGGAGTTATTGTAGCAAAGCCCTCCCACAATCTACCAATCCTGAAACGCGGACAACTTGGCACGTGCCAGGAACAGAGATCCTTTCTCTACATAATCTGGCTGCACAATCGATGTAGAAATTATGTATCCGTTTAAAATGGCAACAATGTGGTGACTCCAGGTTCCTTCCACGCCTGATTTGGCTGGGTCTTCCAGAATATTTGGAGAGCAGGAGGTCATTCATCCCCCTTGAACCTGTGGCCCCATTAAATTTGGTTACAGCTAATCCGAATCTTAACTTGGTCCATCCACCTTGGGCTCGTCACTCCTTAACTATCCTACCATTGCCCTTAACTGTCGGTTCCAGCTGAGTTAGCCTCTTCATTCTGTGATCCCAGTCGTTAATTTCTAATTGCTGTTAAGATACAAAGAAATGAGGAACACAAGGAATTTATATTCTTTTAACTTCCCAACCAGAGGGAATCGCTTGTAGACTTTGACTTATTTTCAGCCCTTGTTTAGAGCATCTTTTAATTTGTTGTGTGGCACAAGAAGCAGTGTTTTGTTGCTTTGTAGGAAAGTTATTTGAGGTGTAGAGAGGATTTCAGAATGGTGTGACCTTGTTCTTGAATTTTAAAATACGGATGTACCTTTCTCAAAGAGTCAGTGACCTTCCCCTTGGCACCTTTTCATTTGACATCAATACAAGACTCTATCTGTCATTGCTTCTGCTTTCAGGACGATTGGAAAGGGACAGGTAGGGGTTTGGAACTGCCTTGTGCGGTCAGGCTGGGCCAGGTTGTCGAGCGGGAATGTCTCAGATCGGGAAAGCTTGTGGGGGAGAGGCGTGCCAAGAGGGGGGCGTGGATTTAACAGCGGGGTAATTTGCTTCACAGCCGATGGAGATCTTTGTGGACGATGAAACCAAGCTGACTCTGCATGGTCTGCAGCAGTACTACGTGAAGCTGAAAGACAACGAGAAGAACCGCAAGCTTTTCGACCTGCTCGATGTTCTGGAGTTTAATCAGGTACCCACGGTTCCCCATAAAGCCGAGGGTGGGGGTGGTGGAGGCAGCGGCACTGCTAACACTTGTGTACGTTTGTACCAACATCTCAATGGAGTGAAAAGGCACATATCGCCTTTAAGAAGGAGCTGCTGTTTACGTCTGGCATTCTGCTTTCTTTTCTAAACGAGTTGGTTAGCGGTTCGGTAAACTAATTGACTTCCTGAGACGTTTTGCATTTCAGGGGAGGGCTAGTGTTAGGTTTGGTTGTTTTAAGAAGACAAAAATACCCCGGTGAGTGGAATTTCCATGGAGTTACTTGGAATGTAGGTTTCTGTCTTGCACCCATTGGTATTGCTAATTGACTTCAATGCAAGGTGAAGTTGCAGCACCACATTAAGCAAGTGTTACACCCTGCTTCTGTCAGTTGTGTGTGTTAGGAAGAAAGACTTGCAATTATATCGTGACTTTGCAATTAAATGATGTCCTAAAATGTTTTACAGCAAAGAATTAGCTTTAAAGTTCAATTTCTGTTGTACTGTCGCAGTCATTTTGGATGCGGCAAGCTCCCATGAGGTGCAATGTGATAACAATCAAAAGAACTTTTAAGCAGAGTTTGCTGAGGGATCAATATTGGCCAGGCCAACATAGGTAACTCATGGGGTCCTGTCTTTTACAACCACGTGCTTGGATGGGTTTCAGATTGACATTCATCTAAAAGTTGGCTCATCTCCAACCTGCAACATTCAGTGTCAATACTGCACTGGATCACCAGCCTAGATTTTTGGGCTTGAGTTTCTAGAGTGGAACTTGTACCAGCAGTGGTGGTAAGGTTAAGATTGAACTTTGAAGAAGAAAAGTTTTTTAAAATTTGCATTCATTGAAAATGCTGACAAATCGTGTCAGATTCTTCTCCCAGTAGCCAGGCTTATCTGTTTGGTGCTCGGTCATGTTGACCAGATTGGACCCCTGGTAATTAAGATCCTGGAATTATTGTCAGTGCAAATTAGCAAAGTTTTCCACACCACAATGTATCTTGTGACCTGTAGAGGAAGTGAAAGCATGTGTAGAGGCTTGACTGTAGTGCCCTTACAGGCAAATAATCTGCTGGCACTGCCTGTCTAGTCTCTGATGTGTAGAATGTCCACTTCTGCTGAAGTGGCACAGAGCTGCCACTGTTTGTGAAACGACAGCCCAGCCAAGGGAGAGGAATGTCATATATCCATTAATTAAAATAGAATAAATATTACCAGAAAGAGTAGAAAACTAAAATTATACAAACAGAAGTTGATCCATATGGGTCATCTTTACATTAAGAATATTCAAGGAGAAAGTGAGGTCTGCAGATGCTGGAGATCAGAGCTGAAAATGTGTTGCTGGAAAAAGGCAGCAGGTTAGGCAGCATCCAAGGAACAGGAAATTCAGGAAGAAGGGCTTATGCTCGAAACGTCGCATTTCCTGTTCCTTGGATGCTGTCTGACCTGCGCTTTTCCAGCAACACATTTTCAGCTTTTATAATATTCAGTTTTGACTGGATTTTGGTGGCAAGGCTGGCATGAATAGCTGTAAGCTGCCCTTGGCAACTGGACATTTTTGAGCCATAATGATAGTATTCCCTCATTAAGGGAGTGTGGACGCAGATATAAAAATGATGTTCAATGGGTGGACATAGTCCCACTGAGATTGCTGCATTATCCAATTCTGGCATCTGGCACTGCCCTACTTTTTGCCAATCTACAATTGCAAGCCACGCTTTCAGCTGCCTGGGCCCCACGTTATGTAATTCCTGCCATGCCCCAACCCCTCTGCCTCTGCTCTTGTCTTTTAATGCTGAGAAACAGTGAGAACTGCAGATACTAGAGATCAGACTCGAAAAGTATGGCACTGGAAAAGCACAGCTGCTCAGACAGCTTCCGAGCAGCAGGAATATTGATGTTGACTAAGGGCTTATGTCCGAAACGCCGATTCCTGCTCCTAGGATGCTGCCTGACCTGCTGTGCTTTTACAGTGCCACACTTTTTTCAACTTTTAACACTGAGATTCAGTTATCAGTCATCTGCCCTGACAACGTGATAGCTTTAACGTTAAATACCACATGGCCCTCACTCCCTATAGGATGCTTCACTGCATAAAGGTGCCATGTAAATGCAAGATTTTATTGTGGTATATTGGGGAACATCTGAGATTCTCGATCACCATCCTCTTGCACTTCAGACTTGAGCCAAAGCAGTACAATCCTAGACCGTGATTGTACAAACTTTGGCTGTTTCTCAGGTAGGCACTTTAGAGATGAATTCCTGTTAGTATGTACCTTTACTGTGTACAAGATAGTGCGAGCCTGCTATGCTGTTTATGTCACGTTTTTGCGGAAACCTGCAATAAATTGCACTTTCTTTTTATTTTTGAAAAGCAGTGTGAGAACTGAAATTAAATTATTTAGTTTTTCTTTTATGACCAGGTGAGATAATTGATTTTCCCAACTTAACGCATCAAATTCTCTTTCTCTGCAGGTGGTTATTTTTGTGAAGTCGGTTCAGAGGTGCATTGCCTTGGCACAGCTCCTGGTTGAGCAGAACTTCCCCGCCATAGCCATTCACCGGGGCATGCCCCAGGAGGAGAGGTTTGTATAGCACTTTTGTCTTTTAGATGGTCATAGGAGAGTGGTCTTTAGCCCAGTGCTCAGTCCAGAAGGGAACTGAAGGTTTACCTTTTAGACCCACTTGAGAGAACCTGTGCTGACGTTTTGAAAAACTCTTGACCCAAACCCTTGCCCTTTCCCCCTTACCTTGCGCGAATATTCCATCTTCAAGTCTATAGCCAGTTTACTTTTGCAAGTTCCTATTGAATCTGCTTCCACCACCCCCTCAGACAGTTCATTTCCCTATCCGAACACACTAAGTAAATGTTTCTCCATCCCATCTAGCTCTCTGTTTCTTCTGCCAGTTTGTATCAGTCATTGGCTGCAGGTTACCACTCATCCTACCTGTGGCAGCAGTCTCCCAACGCAGTTTTTCTCAAATGTCAGTTTTGAGTAGCTGTTGTGGGATGTGGTCTTATCCTTTTCCACTTTCAGATAGCTAACCTTGGTTTATGTACTCAAGCGTGCAGAGCTGCGGCAAGGGTGAGAGAAAGGCCTTGTGACCTCAGGACCTTTTCAGGGATTCTTCCAGGACCAAAGGGAGGGTTTCACCACCAGTGGTACCATCTCTCTGTCCTTCCCACTCCTCCTGCCGCTTCTCTGTCTCGCCCAATTCCACCCTTGGCCAACTGTGTGTGAAGTTTGCACATTCTCTGATTCTGCATGGGTTCCAGTTTCTTCCCACATTGCAAAGATGTGCAGGTTCGCTGGATTGGCCATGCCGTTATAATGCCAGCTGCTTTTCATACAGATATCAATCTTCCACTGTCCAGTGGGTTTCAAATCCACCTCCCAACTGCTAGGCTGAGTAGTTTCCTTTCCTGGCTGGTGTCATAGTATTGTCACTGGACCAATAATCCAGAGAACTCAGGCCATGGGTTTGTGGGATTTAAATTTCCCATTTGTCCAGGGATGTGTAGGTCAAATAGACTAGTCATGGGATGTGCAGTGTTACAGGAATAGGGTAGAGGGCTGAGTCTGGGTGGGATGTTTTTTGGAGAGTCGGTGTGGACTTGTTGGGTCGAATGGTCTATTTCTACACTGAAGGGATTCTATGAGTCTGTGAAATTTGGGTCACAGAACCATAATTCACATTGCAATGAGCATTCACATGCTACCATCCATCTCCAGTTTTCTCCCACAACCCGCTCGTCTGACAAGTTTTGCTCATCTTTAATGGAACGTTTCTCCGTGCGCCTCACTTTACTTCACAGGTACAGGTGTAACTGCTGGGTGTCAGTGAGCTCTCCAACTATTGAGAACTTCCCATCGACCCCCATGGTGCATTGTTAATGTACCAATGACCACAGGTAGGGGAGCCCCTGGTTGAGTTTTGTTGCCTTTCTCTAACAGAGACTCTGAAGCAAATTGGAATGTGCCTTACTTCCTTACAACTAACTTCAGGGCCATTATACTTTTTTCTCTGCCCCAGGACCTGTGTGCTTTCTCCTCTCCTGCCACCAGCCTCCACCTGCCCCAGCCCACACATTCATGCGCACACACCGAGGACTCAATTAAAAGGTTGCAGCGAATTTGTTAAATATTTTCTTTTTTTTTCCTTTCTTTAGATTATCTCGATACCAGCAGTTCAAGGATTTCCAGCGACGGATACTGGTTGCCACCAACTTGTTTGGCCGTGGGATGGACATCGAGCGAGTCAACATTGTATTTAATTATGATATGCCAGAGGATTCTGACACCTACTTACACAGGGTATAGTGCCCTTTGATGCATTACTGAAGCAAAAGTGTTTTCTTTAACTGTGGTGAACTGAGTGCTCAACATGATAACAGTTTGGTGACTTAACATCTTTCAATTTCAGGTACTCCTGCCTGGAGATATAGGATCTATTTTAGTCTCCTGAGTTTTAGTAGCTGCACCATTTTTGGCTGGGTCCTAAGCACTGGTATTTCCTTCTTGTGCCCTTCTTTCTCTCTATCCTCCTCTCTCTTTCTTTAAGATGTTCCTTATGGCCTATATCTTTGACCAAACTTCATTGAACTAATCTGAAAATGTGTTGCTGGAAAAGCGCAGAAGGTCAGGCAGCATCCAAGGAACAGGAGATTCGATGTTTCGGGCATATGCCCTTCTTCGGGCTTATGCCCGAAACGTCGAATCTCCTGTTCCTTGGATGCTGCCTGACCTGCTGCGCTTTTCCAGGAACACATTTCCAGCTCTGATCTCCAGCATCTGCAGTCCTCACTTTCTCTTCACTGAACTAATGCCAAATTAAATCTTATGTAAGGCTTCAGCAAGTTTGCTATCTTAAAGAGGTTATGCAAGCTGCCATTATACTGATGCCAGCTGCTTTCCATACAGATATCAGTCTTTCACTGCTCAGACTTGGGATTCAAAGCCACCTCCTGACTGCTGGGCTGAGTAGTTTCTTCTCCTGGCTGCAAGTGAATGGAGATGGTGCTGTCGTGGTATTGTCACTGGACTTGTGCTTGTGCGATTTAAATTCTTAAGATCTGCAACTGAGTGTGCAAATCAACAAATAATGGACCATCGGAGGCTGAAGGGTGACCTTATTGAGGTTTATAAAATCGCAGGGGCATGAATAGGGTGAATAGACAAGGTTATTTCCCCAGGGTAGATCAGTCCAAAACTAGAGGACGTAGGTTTAAGGTGAGAGAGGAAAGCTTTAAAAGGGTCTGAAGGGGTAACTTCCTCAAACAGAAGGTTGTACATGTATAGAATGAGCTGCCAGTGGCTGTGGTGGAGGTTGGTACAATTGCAGTATTTAACATGGATGTGTATATGAATAGGAAGGGTTTAGAGAGACGTGGGCCAAATTTTGGTAAATGGAACTCGATTAATTTAGGAAATCTGGTTTGACCGAAGGTTCTGTTTCCATGCTGTACAGTTGAATGACTAAATCAAAACACATTTATTTCACCGTCCTTCAGTGAAGGTAATCCTTCTGTTCTTGCCCAGTTTATATGTGACACCTCCCCTCTGAAATAACCTTGCGAGGTACTCTGTTCAGGGGAAGTTAGGGATGGGCAGCAACTGCTGGCCTTGCCAGTGCTGCCCACACTCTGCGAAAGAGTAAAAAGACTTAAGGGGGAGATCCAGCGTGGAATGATCATGGAGCAATCTCAGCTCCGTTTGCAGTGGTGCCAAACTCAACCTTGTTCCAATGCTGTTTGCCACTATCACTCCAAAAAGACACAGGTTGTTGTTAATTACATAGTGTAGGGTAGGGGTGTGCTATGGTCTTTAGAGATTTCGAGTTGACTCCAGGGTGGCATTTCTGGAGATCATAGATAGGAAGGGCCTCATCTGTGAAAGGCTTGGGATCTGAGCTGGATGATTTCCTTGGGGTTACTGTCAATGGGGACTGTGATATTTTGTCCTCTACAAAGCAGTGACCTAAATGCTAAGTGCAGTCCTAACAGTAAAAGATGTGGCAGGTTTCTCGTTGCTGGCAAATGCCCCACTGGGTATTCTCCCGGGTTGAACTCTAGCAGTGTCCTCTGCATATTGATAAACTGCAGCTCTGACTAAGTAGCACTGAGATCACCTGGATGAAAAGCTCAACAGGCTGTGTTGGGTGGAGCGAATTTGCACTCACTCCCAATTGTATAAAACTGAGAGTTCTGCAAAATGTCAACCAATCAAGCTTGCCAGGAGGTCACCAACATAACGAGTGATGCATTGGCTCAGTGGTTAGCACTGATACCTCACAGCACCAGAGACTGGGCTAGATTCCAGCCTCTGGCGACTGTCGGGTGGAGTTTGCATATTCGCCCCATGTCTACATGGGTTTGCTCTGGTTTCTTTTCACAGACCAAAGATGTTCGGGTCAGGTGGATTTAGAGTCTGGTTTAGAGAAGTAGGGTGAGTCTCTGTGGGGTGCTCTTTGGAATGTCCGTGTGGACTAAATGGGCCAAATGGCCTGCATCCACACTGTATGATATGGGAAATTGCCATCACAAAGTTCAGTCTGATTTCTACGTATAGGATATCTTAATCTGCATTAGTCATTGGATGAAGATGTACCAATGCTTCACTATGTGCGAATATGCATACTCTCAGTAGATTTCATGTTCTCCCTGCGGGTCACTATAATAAGAGCTGGAGCAATGAGCTGTGCAGGAATGGGTTCTGATGATGGAGGAGTGAGCAGATCTAGAACCAGAAGGCCTTCAGGACTGCGGTGGGAACAGGACGGGAACTGCTCCCTGATGCTTTCCGTGAGCTCCAGTATTTTAACAAGTCAGTCCTGATGTCAGGTATTCCTGTGCAATCCTAACATCTCAGTCTCCGTGTTGCAGGTGGCGAGAGCTGGCCGTTTCGGTACCAAGGGACTGGCTATCACGTTCGTGTCAGATGAAAATGACGCCAAGATCCTCAATGATGTGCAGGACAGGTTTGAAGTGAACATCAGCGAACTGCCCGACGAGATCGACATTTCCTCATACAGTGAGTATTGAACACTACCTCTGTCAATGACTTGTTTCTCCCCCTCTGAATGCTCTGCAAGCTTAATGCACAGATTGGGTTTCATTTTATTGTAGTGGAATATTTAGTACAGTTCTAGTTCTGGTTTTGGTGTTTGGCAAATATTTCGGATATAATTGTTTAAATCGGCGTTTAGCACGCTTTCCTTCATTGCTCAGATCTTTGAACATGGGAGTTGGGACATTATGTTAAGGTTTTGCAGTATGTTGGTGAGGCCCCTTCTGGAGTACTGTGTCCAGTTCTGGTCTCCCTGTTATAGGAAGGAAAGTGTTAAGCTGCAGAGGGTTCACAAGAGATTTACCAGGATGTTGCTGGCAATAGAGCGTTTTTGAGTTGTTAGGAGAGGCTGGACAGACTGGGACTTGCACAGGAGAGTACGAGGTTAAGAGGCGACCTTTATAGAGGTTTATAAAATCATGAGGGGCATAGATAAGGTGAATGCAGATATCTTATCCCTAGGCTAGGGGATTTCAAGACTAGGGGTCATACTTTTAAGTTGAGAGGAGAAAGATCCTTTTTTTTTTAAAAAAAAAAGGAATGGGAGCAGTAATTCTTTTTCCAAGAGTGGTTTGTGTGTGGAAGTGAACTTTCAGAGGAAGTGGTGGATGTGGCTACACTTACAAAATTGAAAAGGCATTTTGATAAGTACATGAGTAAGAGATGTTTGAAGAGATGTTGGCCAAGTGCAGGCAGATTAGCCTAGTTTAGTTTGGGATTATGGTCGGCACAGACGGATTGGACCGTGCTGTATGACTGTAACTCTATAAATTTGGTTCATTTTAATAGCAGCTGATTGTCTTGTTCCAAAACATTGGCACAATGCAGCATAGAAATGCAGCATAGAAATACACCACTTGGCCCAACCAGTCTGTACTGGTATTTATGCTCCACATGCACCCCTCTATAATTCATGTCATCCCATCAGTGTAGTCTGCTCCTTTCTCTTGAGGTACATTTATCCTATTCCTCTCACACTCGTTGTGTTAGTGAGGCTCGTCGCTCCAAATGAAGATAGTCATTTGAATTGGATACAGGTCGTTCTTGTATAATGCAACAGTTGCGTTCCTCTGCAACCCGATGCTGTAGAAAACCGTGCTGCACAAGATCGTTACAGAAAATTACTACTCATGCAGGAGAAAGTTCACATTATCCAAACAGCTTCCATAATTCATCAATCGTGTTAGCCAATTCGTGTTAATGATGTGCATGTTATGCCAGAACGTCCTGAATTGCTTAAAGACCTATTTTGTTGAAGCTTTTTGTTTTGCACGCATTGGACCATTTTCTAAGAGCACCCATTCAAGGAAAAAAAGGGCCTAAGCCCTTTATTCATCTGGAAACTTGATGCTGAAATAGAGCCCCACCAATCCATCCTCTATAGTAATGGCTACTCTGATCATATCGTTTCTCATATATTGTACAAACTCGAGCAAGGCCCTATGGCAGTTACTGGAATGTTCCCGGTCTACCTCAGATCATCCTCGATGGCTAAAGTATCTCAAATATTTAAGCAACAAGTGAAGCTAACTGCTTCGTGCTGTTTCTATGCGGTGGCCAGGTGTGTGGTGTTCACCACTGTAAAGATGCTGCTTTCAAGCCAAAAGGACATTCTCCCATGAGTTTCTGTGCTAGTGATGCCAGGCATATGGGCCATACGTCCAAAAGGCTGAAAAATCGTACCACAGGGCATATTAATTTGGCTGTTCACCGTTCACAAGCAACATATTGACTGTATCCTACCAACCTATACTTGCAAAACTTTCAAAACCTTAAGAATTAACATATTCTATAAACTGGCAAAAATGATATATCTGAAACAGCGAAGTTTAATGTATTATCGCAATCTCTGCAATGTCCAAGAGGTTAGTTGAGGGTACCTGTGAGAATGGTAAGTTTTGAGGCATTATTATTTGTGATTTATGCTGTAAATAAAACACCACAGTGATTTGTACACTCCTTGCATTAAATTCCTATTCTTTTCGGTGTGTGTGGTTTTACGTTGATTATGTGGACCTCTTGATCAACCAGAATATTGGATCAATAGGGCACACTCCTGGTGCCATAGTTGCCAGGTGATAAAAAGTTTGCTGTATTTCTGAGAGGAGCGCGGGAGTTCTCCTGGTCTTACCAGTCAGTACTAATCTCATAACCTGATTGAGTTCTCAAAGTCCAACTATCTGGCTGTTATCACGTAGCTGAGTGTGGGAACTTATGTGACCTTGCTGTGGAAAATATTCTTTATTGGTTATGAAGCGCATTTAAGATGTTCTCCGGGTGTAATAGGTTTTGTAGGGAATATAAACTCAGCCATTGCTTCCTGGTTTAGGGCAGCAGATAGGCTCGCCTGATGCCAAACTCGTCAAAGCGTCTGATGACCCGTCACTGGCGCCTGGTCCGAGGAGTTAACTGACCTCAGTCCAGGCACTGTTACACGAGGAGAAGGAATGGGTGTGCATTGAGCAAAAAATACATTTTCAGTGTTCAAGGTATTGAACTATTTTCATTTATTTTCTCTCTTTCTCTCCCCTTTTTGTGTTGCAGTTGAACAGAGCAGATAGACCAGGAACTACAAGCCCAGCTTTTAGTGCCGTCGATTGTTGGCAGCCCTATGTCTGATCTGCACCATTTTACATTGATGCACATTCATTGGCATTGACAGTGCAAGTGGCTGTATGTAAATACTATGCATTTAGCTGCACTTGACAGCGATGTGACATTATTCCGTTACATAGAAACTTTTTAGAATTATTTTCCTCTTTCCTTTATCTTTGGTAAACCGTGTTTTGCATGGAAATTATGATTGTTCCTATAACACTATGTCACGCCAAATGGTACAATGTATTTGAGTAGAGAATCTGTTCCAGTGATAATTAAAAGAAAACACACACTCCTTCATACTAGGAGCAGAGTTTGTCGTCAGTCTTCTACTTTCTTCCACCCTTCCCCAGAAATGAGGTGCAATATCCATGTCACTTGTATGTGAGCAGCCACAGTGCATGCCTAAAGTAAAGGGGGCATCATAAATCAGTGTCACACTGCCCATCTACACAAATACTGGTGTGCACCTCCCTGGAAAGGAATGGGTCTCCGGGTATTCCTCCTCCCTCTTGCACGGAGCCTGTTTGGGACTTCTTGGCTGAGCTCAACTAAAGGGAACCAATCATCCAGGGGGAAGCTGAAAGGACCTGATTCAACGCCTGCATTACACTGCACTGGGAACAGAGGAAGGAAGGCAATACAAGGACAGTAGAGACAGGTTTTAAATGATATTGTCTGACTAAATCATACAGTACTACACAGGTTTGGCTACATGACAAAATAGAATGTCAAGTAGTCTGGACCCTGATCAAGGAGCTAACATGGTTTATATATGTAACATTGGATACCTGGGAGTGAGTTATATTCTGAACCCTAAATGAGGAACTAACATGGTTTATATATAGATTAATGGATACCTGGGAGTGAGTTACAGGCTGGAATCTATTCAAGGGGTTCAGATGGTTTATGTATACATAGGCAGAACAATGGATGCTTCTAGTATTCTCACTCTCACGCTCGCTCTCTGCCCTCCCCACTCCCACCCCCCCAGACTGGAATCCAATGGAAGGTTTCAAATGGACGACAAAATTCCCTTTATGTGACAAAAAAAACTGTCCTGACTTTATAAATCTATTTAAGAATTGCCACTCAAAGTCCAAGCTTTTATTGATGTTTTGTGTGACCATATTTAAGGTTGACGTGTTTCACGTTATTATTAAATTGAACTTGCAACACATTGTGCAAGATTTCATTTTTATTCCAATGCAGGAGGCATGACACAGTGGTATTGTCACTGGATTAGTAATCAGAGACCCAGCCAAATTTTCCAGGGCACGGGTTTGAATTCCACCATCGCAGAAGATGAAATTTGAATTAAGTTAGTAATCTTTGGAATTAAAAGTTTGTTGTTAAAACACATCTAGTTCACTGTGTCCTTCAGAAAAGGAAAATCTACCATGCATCTCTTGGTCTGCTCCACATACGATTTCAGAGCCACAGTGACACGGTTGGTACTTAAATGTTCCTCCGAAATTCTCCCTCATTGCCTTTGAGAAAGTGACAGTGAAGAGCTTTCTGAAGCTGCATTAGTCCTTGTAGTGAACATGTGCGTGCACAGATGGTGAGAGGGAAGGAGTTCCAAGACTTTAACTTACCAACAGTAATTATAATCTCAAGTAAGAATGGAGAGAAACTCTCAGATGGTAGTGTTCCAATGTATGCATTGCCCGTGTCCTTTGGGGTGATATACGTCACAAGTTTGGGAGATGCTGTTGAAGAAACATTGGTGAGTTGCCGCAGCACATCTTGTATGCGGTACACGCTGCGGTTATCGGTGAAGGGGGTGCCAACCAAGCAGGCTGCTTCGTAATGGATAGTGTTGAACCTCTCGACTGTTGGAACTGCATCGTCTAGGCAAGTGAAGAATGTTTCACAATGCCCCTGGTTCCATTCTGCAAACTTCTCAACCCAATTTCTCTAAATCCAGCAAACTATTCAAGTAGCAGTAAAATCATGCCAGGCAGCCCCTCAAGCCAGTTACCAGCTTGAGGTTCCAGTCGATGTTGGGAAAGTTGAAATCACCCGTAACAACAACCCTGCTACTTTCGCATTTTTCCAGAATCTGCTCGCCTATGAGATCTTCAATCTCTCGACTGCTGTTAGGTGGTCTATAGAAAGCCGCCAATGTGATGGCTGTTCCCTCGCTGTTCCTAACTTCCACCCATACTGACTCAGTAGACAAACCTTCCTCAACAATCTTCGTTTCTGTAGCTGTGATGCACTTTCTGATTAGCAATGCTACACCCCTGCCTCTTTTCCCACCCTCTCTATTCTTTCTAAACGTTCTATCCATAGAATATCATGCAACCATTCCCGCTCCTGTGAAACCCACGTTTCTGTTATGGCCGCAACATTGTATCTCTTCATCAGGATGAAGGGCTTTTGCCTGAAACATTGATCCCCCCCCCTGCCTGGCCTGCTGTACGTTTCCAGCACCACACTCTACTCTGATCTCCAGCATTTGCTACCTCACTTTCGCTTAATTGAGAATATGGCAATCTGCATATCAACTCCAACTTTGCTTTTTTTAAAATCGATCTGCAATTGCCTTAGCTGCTTTTTGGTGTTATCATAGCTTCATCTTGTTTTCTAAATAAAATTGACCTCTGCTCTTTTCCAGTGGGGACTTATCACAAGAGGTGCATAATCGTTGATAGTTGCATTGGGTTCAGAAGAGACTTACCAGGATGTTGCTGGGTATGGAAGGTTTGGGTTATAAAGAAAAGCTGGAGAGGCTAGCTTCTTACACTCCAGTGAAAGAAGTCCTGAGAGGTGACCTTATCGAAGTTTATAAAATAATGAGAGGTATAGAGTTAATGGTGGTAGTCTTTTGCCTAGGATGGGTGATTTCAAGACTAGGGGGCATATTGTTAAGATGA
Source organism: Hemiscyllium ocellatum (assembly GCF_020745735.1). Lineage (NCBI taxonomy): Eukaryota > Metazoa > Chordata > Chondrichthyes > Orectolobiformes > Hemiscylliidae > Hemiscyllium > Hemiscyllium ocellatum. Next base: position 14,158,432 of record NC_083435.1, read on the forward strand.
CAGGACAGAGATTTCAAAGAGACCTGAGCAAATTTCTTTTATGCAGAGGGTGATTGGCATATGGAATGAACTTGCTGAAGAAATGGATGTGGGTACAATTACAACATTGCAGAGGCTTTTGGCTAAGTACATGAATAGGAAAGGTTGGAGGGATAGGGGCCAGGAGCAGACAGGTGTGACCAGTTTAGCTTGGGATTATGTTCAAAGGTCTGTTTCTGTGCTGTATGACTCTATAACAGATTCTCGTTAAATGAGTCCTTAGAGAACTTGGAGATGAAAGGTTGTTCCAGTCCTTAATTGTCCTTATTGTATTGTAAACAATCATTGTGTTGTTGCTGTGCACTGACTATCCACAATATTTCACAAACTTCCAGTATAGACGCAAGATCTTTATTTGTTGCTCATTCCTAGTGAACAAAGGCACGTATGTACAAACAGTAGCTCGCAGTTATCACCAGTAATGTCTGAAATTCAATATTTTGATTCTCTACACTTCATAATGGGTTGCACATTTCTAGAGAGTGGATTCCCCCGCCCCCCCCCCCCAAAAAAAAAATAAAAATGAAATCAGGGTTAGAAGCAAACTGTTCCAGTGGTACACACACGGGTTGAGGTACACACTGAAAAAATGGAGTCTCTTGTTCACGTACCCATAAAAGAATGCACCTGATTTTTGCATCCGTGAACGTAAACTAAACGGCATCACACTGAGCAAAAAGCATCAGTTGTTTCGATTATGGGTGTGTTTTGCTCTGAGCTCAAATTTCCAAACTTCACCGCAGTTGCGTGATCCAGTTGGCTTCGGAACATGGAAAAGTGTCTTGTCGTTTTGGGAACAGCAAAAGAAAGTGGACAGGAAGGAAAATCGAACTCTTTCACCTAACCAGTGCATCTTTGGATATGGGGTGGGGGAGAATAGGAAGAGGGATAGGTGGAGGTGAGGTATGAAAGCAGCCAAGATTTTACTGAATAGGGCAGAGTGGCCTCAAAATGGCTGCCTCCTGGTCCTATGGCACTATATATGATGTGTGTTGAGAGCAGTCAAATTAATTGTCAGCGAACAAGATAAGAGTGATGTCCGATGCTCCATAAGGGGGCAAACCAATAGCATATGCAGAAGAGACAGTTCAGGAGTTGTACCCTCAAAGTCCTGATTTCCAAGGTCCTGAAGATTGGAAATTGTAACTCAAGATATCTCACAAGGCTCTGCAGGAGAAGGAGAAACCTAATTACTGCAATGTCAAAACGATAACTATATAGGATGAAGCACATTTTCAATACTTAAATCATTTTCAATAACTTTTTTTTGTTCATTTCATGGGATGCGGGTATTGGTGGCTGGGCCAGCATTTGTTACCCATTCAGAATTGCCCAGAGGGCAGATGAGCATCGACCACATCCAGTGGGTCTGACGTCACATGTAAGCCAGATCAGGTAAGGATCGCAGTTTCCTTTTCTGAAGGCCATAGTGAGTCAGATTGGTATTTCTGACAATTGACAATGGTTTCATGGTCATAGAAATGTACAGCATGGAAACAGACCCTTCGGTCCAACTCATCCACGCCAATCAGATATCCTAACCTAATCTCATCCCATTTTTCAGCCCTTGGCCCACATCCCTCTTAAACCCTTCCTATTCATATACCCATCCAGATGCCTTTTAAATGCTGTAATTGTACCAGCTTCCACCACTTCCTCTGGCAGCTCATTCCATACACACACAACTTCTATGTGAAACATTTGCCCCTAAGGTCCCTTTTATATCTATCCCCTCTCACCTAAACCTATTTCCTCTAATTCTGGATTCTCCACCCCACGGAAAAGACATTGTCTATTTATCCTATCCATGCCCTCATAATTTTGTAAACCTCTATAGAGTCACCCCTTAACCTCTGACGCTCCAGGGAAAGGAGCCTCAGTCTAAGTAACCTCTTCATATAACTCAAATCCTCCAGCACTGGCAACATCCTTGTAAATCTTGACTGAACTCTTTCAAGTTTCACAACATCCGTCTGATGGGAAGGAGACCAGAATTGCACACACTATTCCAGAGTCCTTCTGCAAGTATGTCTATCCCAAAGCACTGCTAATAGGAAAGTGGGTTAAGTCCACCAACATATTCTGCTCATCGTTAGACTTTTAATTCAAGATTTTTATTGAATTTGTATTCGACCATCTGCCATGGCAGGATTCAAACCAGATGCCCAGAACATTTCCTGGCTCTCTGGATTAGCAGTCCCATGTCTAGGCTGTCACTCCCCTGGTACTTGTCTTCAACTTAATCTACTGACCTTCCTACACTCCCAGCCAACCCTTCTCATCTTGTTTTGAAGGTTCTGACCTCACCCTGTCATTTCCATGGGCAGTTGACACACCAGCGGCTCTGTGATAATCTGTCGTTGACACATTCAAAATCCCACTGGTCTGATCCTATCTTTAATGATGTGATGTCTGTGCATTGGACTTAATATAGGGCTGGATCCTTTCTGATCTTGTAACACGCCAGATGTTGCCTTCTGATGGATGTGCACAGTGGCCCAATGGCTATTACTGTCTCAGATTAAAAGTTCACAGCCCCATTCCAGAGATTTGGCTGCCAACTCAAACTGCTGTACTGTTAGAGATTGCTATCTTCTGGACACAATGTTAGACTGAACAATCAAGTACACATAAAAGAATCCATAACATAATTTGAAGAACGTATGCAGAATTTTCCTCTTGTGTCAAGACAAATGGGTTATCATTGACCAGAAATGCAACTGGACTCAACACAAACACAGTGGCTACAAGAGCCAGTCAGAGACCAGGGACACTGCGGTGAGTAACTCACCTCCTGACACCCCAAAGTCTATCCACCATCTACTTAGCACAAGTCAGGAGTGTGATGGAATACTCTCCATTTGCCTGGATGGGTGCAGCTCCAACAATACCATCAAGAAGCTTGACACCATCTAGGACAAAGCAGCCTGTTTGATTGGCACCACATCTGCAAACATTCAATCCCTCCACCAGCAGTGTGTACTATCTACAAGATGCACTGGAGCAATTCACCAAAGATCCTTAATACTTTCCAAACCCATGACCACTTCCATCCAGAAGGACAGAGCAGCCGGTACTTGGGAACACCACCACCTGTGAGTTCCCCTCCAAGCCACCCTGACTTGGAGGTATAACGCTGGTCCTTCACAGTCGTTGGGTCAAAATCCTGAAATTCCCTCCCTACCAGCATTGTGGGTCAACCCACAGCAAATGGACTGCAGTGATTCAAGAAGGCAGCTCACCACCACCTTCTCAAGGGCAAATAGGGATAGGCTATCAATGCTGGCCAGCCAGTGATGCCCACATCCCACCAATGAATTTAAAAAATTATCCCTCATGCAATATTGCTGGAACAGATTACCTGGTCATTGCATAAATTGATTGTCGCTTTACCTACATTATAACATCGGCTACACTTCAGACATATTTCAACTGATGAAGCACCTAAGAACTTAAGAAATAGGAGTCGGTGTGAGTCACTTGGCTCCTGAAGCCTTCTCCACCATCTGACAAGATTGTGGTTGTGAGCTGATTGCAGCTGATACTCTACTTTTCAGCCTGCTTCCCCTCCCTGGCGTTTCCTGTCTGAATGTATTGAATGACCCATATTTGTTAACCTGACATATTTCTTTTAAATTCATTCACAGAATGTGGCCTTTGATGGCAGAGCCAGCGCTTATTGTCCAACCCTAGTTGTCCAGAGAACACAGGGTGGTACATAAGCTAGACCAAGTAAAGACTGATCTTCCTATTCTAAACATTATTGAACCAGATGGGTTTTTTCTGAAAAGCAACAGTGCTTTGATAGTCAACGTTACAGCCTTAATTCCAGATTTGTTCCGAATTCCGATTTCACATCTGCCATGGGAGGATCGGAACCTGTGTCCTCCAATCATCACCTGGGTCTCTGGATTAGTAGTCTAGTTTTGATTGACAAGTTCATCACTTCCGTTGCTCACTGTGGAAGAGGATCCCTAAGGTGAGGATTCCTAAATTACTTCGCATCTCGGTCATAGATGGGATACTCTTATTTTGTAACTCTGTCCCACTAATTCTCAATTCTTTGCATGAAAGGAAATATTCAGCATCTACTCTATAAAGAGTCCGAGTTGATTCATTAAGATCACCTCTTATTCTCTAAACCCAGTAATTATTGGCAAAATCTGCTCAACCTCTTTTTATGCAATGATTTCTTCGAGTCAGAAATCAGCATAGTGAACCTTCTCTGACCTGCCTCACCAAGGCAAATATGGGCTCAGCAATTAACACTGAGTCTCACAGCACCAGGGACCTGGGTTTGATTCCAGCCTCAGGTGACTGTGTGAAGTTTGCACATTCTCTGTGTCTGCGTGGGTTTGCTCCGGGTGCTCTGTTTTCCTCCCACAATCCAAAGATGTGCAGGTCAGGTGAATTGGCCTTGCTAAATTGTTCATAGCGTTAAGTGCATTAGTCAGAGGGAAATGGTCTGGGTAGGTTACTCTTCGAAGGATCGGTGTGGACTTGTTGGGCCGAAGGGACTGTTTCCACACTGTAGGGAATCTAATCTAATCTCATGTCCCCTTTAAGTGTGAAGACCATAACTATACACAGTTTGCCTCACAGTTGTTTGAAAACTTGCCTACGTTTATACTCCATCTTCCTTTCAATAAAGGTCAACATTTACTTTGCCTTCCTCATTATTTGCTGTACCTCATGCAAGCATTTTGTGCTCGCACATAAAGGACCTTATGATACATTCTCCATTTGAATGATATACTGCTTTCCTATTCTTTTGGCAAAGCAGACAAGTTCAAGTTTCGACTTACTCTTCATGTAACTTTTTCTGGGCCACACTTAACCTATATACTTTTTGTTTTGCTGATCCATTATGTCAGCCTCACAACCTGCTTTGTTGTCAACAATGTATCTACTGTACAATCTGTCTCTTCATCCAAGTTATTAATATGGATTGTGAATGGCTGAGATTCCAGCTGCGATCTCTGGCAGATCACTAAAAACCCATTTATCCTGTTTCTCTAGTTAGCCAATCCTTGATCCGTGCTGATATATTACCTCTAAAACCATGAGCTCTTGGTTTATGTGGAACCTTGTCAAATGCCATTTGGCAATCCAAATATGTTAATTTTTTGTTAGTTTTCCTTTGTCAATTGGCTTGTTACATGCTCAGAACTGCTAAACATGTCAAACTGGGATGATCTGAGGCAGTAAAAGTTCTTTCTTTTACCAACTAGCACCATTTTATTTAATTAAACAATTGAATAATATGTTCAATTTTCTGTTCTTACAAACCCAGCATCTTTCGGGCATAGAGCAAGAGAGGGCTTGAGAAAGGCAATGCCCTCAGTTACTAACCTTGGGCCTGCTCCAGAACAAAAATGGCAGTCAAGTTCATGCACTTGGCACGGTGTTCAAACTTCAGGCGGACAAAGTCAGTCAAGGCTGGAGATCTGCCTGTATTGAGAGAGAAGAGGAGAGTCGAGAAGATGGTGGGAGGAAGAACAGAGAAAGAGACACTTGAATTAGATGGCCCGTGTGTTTTGATAATTTGACAACAATCAATGAATACAATCTCTCCCATCCTTCTGACAACCCTGATACAAATTGCATGTTGGAGCTCCATAGACCAGTGCATTATCACCTGATATCTGGCACGAATGGAGACTTGTGGTAGGATCTATCCATCTGGACCAGGAGGCCCGGTTCAAGTCCTACCTGCCTTGGAGGTGTTTCATGCCATGTCCAAACAGGTTGGTTAAAAGAACTTTTCAAGCATCCTTTACATTGCCTTCAAATTGATTACATAATTGATGTTCTTGGCATAATGATAATGTTCCTATCTCTTGGCCAGAAAGCCGTATTCAAGTCCTCCTTACTTCAGAGATGTGTCATAACATGTCAGAGCAGATTACTTAAAAAATGATTATAACTAGCAGGACCCCTTTATACCAGAAGCCCTGGATTTTTAATATACCCTTTTACCATGCACGCATAGAAGAAAGTCATTCAATCAATTATGTCTGTACCAGCTCATGACAGAGCTGTCCAAGAGTCTCACATCTCTTCTGATCTTTCCTCTGCAAAGATTTCCCCTTTAAATGTTTATCTATTTCCTGTCAGAAGATTGTGTTTGAGTGAATCCATATTAAGTGCAGAAAGGCATTCCAGGAGCAGCACCAGGCATAACTCTACATGCGATACCTCATGACGTTACAACACAACTGCTTGCATGGTGAACACTGGTAACAGCATCCATTAGCAGAGCTAACCAATCTCTCAACCAATGGATTTAAAGCTCTGCTGTTCTTCACCCAGTCTTGGTCAGTAATGGACATGCTATAATAGGAGGAGCAATCTTCAAAAATATCCCATCGTCAATGGTATGGGAGCCCAGCAATTTGATGCAAAAGGCAGTACAGATGCATTTGCACTTAGCACCCACTGAATGTATCATGTCGATGATCCATCTCAGCCTCCTCTTGAAGTCTGCAGTATCAGAAATGCCTTAGTGAAAATGAGGACGGCAGATGCTGGAAAGCAGAGTCAAGAGTGTGGTGCTGGAAAAGCACGGCAGCTCAGGCAGCATCCGAGGAGCAGGAGGGTCAACGTTTTGGGCAAAAGGCCTTCATTAGGAATGCACCAAACCAGTCTAATCAGCATCGAGAGCGGTTTATGACGCCTCTGATAAAAAAAAACCAAGGACTCAGTATTCTTGAGAAAAGGACAGCCTTTAGAAAAAAGGGACCAGCTTTGTGACACCTTGTGAACCATCAATACCAAAAGATGGCTTCATTTTTAAAACCTTTCAAAGACCCGATTAGTAACCTAAACACACATATACACTATACTAACTATAAACATGCAAACATACATAACCACATGCAAATTCAGGCCGTGGCATAACCACCATTGAACATCTCCATATCTCATTTGAGCCTCAATAATGCATTGACAAACACGTTTTCGTGACTTGCCACATGCACAATTGTCAAACAACAAGCTACATCTAAACAGTCTGGTATCTTTGTCCTTAAATCTTTCCATTAATGTCAATGGGATATGATCAGTGTATACGATTGTGTTAGATGCATTGCTGGTAATATAGACACTGAAATGTTGTACTGCCACTACCAAGCTTAATATCTCTTTCGCCACCTTTGAATATTTCTGTTGATGAACGTTCAACTTCCTGGGAAAATACCCGATGGGTCTTTCTAGCTCCTTATCATCCTCCTGCAGGAGCACCGCACTGACACTGACATCACTTGCTACGATAGCCACCTTGAAAGGCTTTGTGTAATGCAGTGTGGCTCAGACCGGGGCAGTGGTGAACACAGCCTTCAGGTTGTCAAATGCCTTTTGACAGTCCACTGTCCACTGAAACTTTCTGCCCTTTCTTAACAATTCAGTGAGTGGAGTAGCCTCACTGCTAAAGTTCAGCATAAACTGTCAGTAAAATTTACTCAATCCCAGGAACCGTGGTACTGCTTTTTTCATCAATGGTGTGGGAATTTCCCCAATTACTTTTTGTTTTCGCATCCTGTGGGGCTATCTGTCCATGTCCAATAACATGGCCCAGGAAGTTGACTTGGGCTTTGGGAAATCCACTTTTATCCAGGTTTACCACCAAGCCTGCCTTCCAATCGAACAAGTCCGGGAAATGCTGTAAATGTTCCTTCCATGAGTGACTAAAAATCACCAGGTCATCAATGTAAACAACATAATTGGGTAATCCAGCAATGACCTTATTAGTCAGTCTCTGAAATGTGGCTGGAGCATTTTTTTTACATCAAATGGCATGACTTTGAACTGATATCATCCATTTGGCATTACAGCTCTATTTAATTGTTCTCTAAAATTTGACACATAGTCCAAATGGGTGGTCTCTGAATTTTTATTTATTAATTTCTCCTTCATCAATTTTAACGGCCCTCTTATTTCAAATGGACTGAATTTGATTGATTCTTTTGGTGCATCTTCTGATCGCAAAAAGTACAAATGGAACTCCCTTCTCCCAAGCATCTGGATAATCCTGACCATAAGCTCTCAACATGGTATTTAGTGTTTGGTGCCATCTCTCTAGCGTCCCCTGCGATTCCGGATGGTTCTCAGTCAATTTGAATTGCTTTATCCCAAATTATCCAAAACCTCTTTGAATAGTTTGGATGTGAAGTTTGATCCTTGATCTAACTGGATCTCTATTGGTAATCCGTATCTGATTTTTAAAAAATTAAATAATCCTTCTACAACCCTTTTAGCGGTGATGTTGCTTAATGAGATTGCCTCTAGAAATCTAGTCGACATATTTATTGTTATTTATTTATTGTTAATAAATACTTATTCCCACATTTTGTTTGAGGTAGGGGATCTACGCAATCAATCAAGACTCTTGTGAAAGGTTCCTCAGATGCTGGAATATGTATTAAAGGTGCAGGTTTTATTACTGCCTGCGGCTTTCCAATTAGCTGACATGTATGACACGTCTGGCAAAATTCAAACTACATCCTTTAGTAGTCCCAGCCAGTAAAAATGTCTTTGTATTTTAGCTGGTGTCTTCCTTACCGCAAATGACCTCCAAGTGGTAGCTCACACATCACTTGCAGCACCTCCTTTATATACCCTACTGACAAACAATTTGATGAATCTCTGCCCATTTCTCATCTGCTTGAATGTGTGATGGTCTCCATTTCCTTATTAAGACATCATTTGTTAAGTAATAACACACTGGAATGCATTCACTCTCCTTCTCTGTAAATGCCTTTTGATACAATTGTTTTAAGTTCTCATCTTGCTGCTGTAATTCGATAAGCATTGCAGAGCTAAAGATACTTCCATGTTTATCTAGTTGCCCTGTTCTGTCCCACTTACCTGATCAAAAAAAATCTTGAATGAAGCTATGTCAGTTTCCTTACCTGTGCCTTTTGATCTCTCCTGCTTCAGCTTGTGACTCTGTGATCTCGTGACCTCACAATCAGGGAAAATTCCTGAATAAAGATCCTTCATTTCTTCAGTTGCCTGCGCCTCCCCTGGCGTTTCAACTAGAGTAGGCAGCATGCTATGTCATTTGCAAGGACAAATTGTATTCCTGGAGCTGAGAGTTTGTCCAGTACTCCTGCCACAAATTCTCCACTCTTCTCTGGATTCCCTAGCCTCACTTTACATAACTGAGCACTTCTTGTCTCACCATGAATTTCTGTTACCAGTACCCTTTCTGGCAATAGACCCTCAGGAATACATGTCTCCTCATCCTTCAGCATCACAGAACTGAGAGGATCCTGTGTCTCTTAATATTGTAACTTCTTTACCTGCTCTTCCTGGCCTTTGAGAATAAACTTTACTCTTGCATGTATATTTTTAAGCAAATCTGGCACTTCCTCCTTAATCAATCTCTAATTGTCTTGTACACTCTGAGGCAGTTGTCTAACTTGCCTTGTGCTTTTTGTTACTAGTCCGACAAAACTCCCAGGATCGTCTGGTTTCCTACATCTGACTTTCTCCTAGCCCACCAACACTGTGATTTTGTGTGGCCCACTTTATAACAATGAAAACACCGGAGCTTCTTAACTTCTTTTTCCCCCTCAAGGGTTTCTTTTTTAACTCTGTAGTAAATGATCCTTATGATCTTCACTGAAATCTACCTTTCCCTTTCAATGTGAAGACTTCTCTTTGCCCCAATTTGCATCCCTCATGGACTGAAATTGAATCTGGAAGTCAAACCGTGTTTTATGGACCAGTTCAAAATCATCAGCCACTTCAGCTGCTAACCTTGCTGTTTTAATTCTCTGCTCTTCCACATGAGCTTGTATTACTTCAGGCAATGAATTTTGTGAATTCCTTCAAAATAATCTATGGGCATCATATAGGCTTGCTTGATTTTTAAAGCTCTTATCTATCGATCGAAATTATCCTGTTTGATCCTTTCAAACACAATGTAGGTTTGACCTGGGTCCTTCTAGATTCCTGAAACATTATCTATAGGTTTCTGGTACAAGCTCATTTGCACTTAAAATGGCTTTTTTCACCTCCTCACACTCCCCAGATACCTCCTCTGATAGGGATGCAAATACCTCACTAGCCCTACCTACAAGTTTCGTTTGGATCAACAAAATCCACATTGCTGCTAGCCACTGCATTTGTTTAGCCACCTTTTCAAATGAGATGAAAAAGACTTCCACATCCTTGTCATCAAATTTAAGCAACATTTGATCATATGGGTGCATGGAATGCACTGCCAGCAGTGGTAGTAGAGTCAGAGATATTAGGGGCACTGAAGCGACTGCTGGACAAGCACATGGACGGCAGTAAATTGAAGGGTGTGTAGGTTAGGTTGATCTTAGATTAAGATAAGTGCTTAGCACAACATCATGGGCCAAAGGGCCTGTACCGTTCTATGCTCCTCAACCAAGCTGTGGGCATAAGCTTAATCCAATTTAAACGCTGTGTTTCCCAGTTTAGTCTTAATTTTTCTTCATTTTTGTAAAGACTTGATAGAACAAAGAATTTCTACTTCAAGCATCCATATGCTTAAATCTCAGTGACTTCTTTTCCATTATTAAAAACCTTAGCAACTTCAGTTCTGACATTTCTCAATTGATCCCTCACCCCCCCCCCCCCCCCGCCCCAGTCTCCTCAATCGTTTTTTGTGTCAAGTTCCATATACTCAACAGCCTCCAGTTGAAGAAATATTTTCAGATTTCAGCCCAAAAGGAGCTGGCTGTAAAGTTAACGTATATAAGTTAACTTATTTGCTCTACGAATTCACTATACCTCCCCTGTTCGCCTTTTCAATTATCAGTGAAATGCAAGCTGTAGTCTTTGAAGCCAACTGTTGAAATATTAAAAGACCTAAATGAGGAAGGAAACTCTGAGATGGAAAAAGACTCTTGGCCTAAGCAGCCCACACTTCATTTATCCTCAGGTTTGTCACTGTGTGTGTCTCTTACCGTAAAGCATCAGCCTTCGGAACCTCTCTGATCCTTTATCTTGTGACTCCAGAAGCACAATATAATCGTCACCGTCTTTCACGAAGATCTCCGTCTTCTGATAAGGCCGGCCTCAAATAAGGAGACAAATGGAAAAGATCTGTAAAAATCAAACTGGAACCAATCTAGGGTTTTGACAAGTGTGGAGGCTCTTTCATTGATCTCGTCTAAACCGGTTGCCCTGCACAATCCCAAAGAGGGAAAGGATAGACCCACTGACCCACCCGGTCCTAAAAGGGTTCAGGACACTGTCTGACTCACTGTCCCACCGAATGGTAATGACATTGACCATTGTTTGGGTGTGGTGAGCTGAGATTCTTTGCCATTTTCATGATTTGCCAGCAGGGGTCTCAAATTCACTACCCTATCCCATCCTCTAGGAGGAAAGGACAGTTTCTGATGCACTGTCCTATCCGATTACAGACAGCAAAAGGAGAATAGTTGGCCCATTGCACCACCAAATCCCAGAAGAGGGAAAGGACAATATCTGATGGATTGCACCACCCAGTGCATGGGGGAGTTAAAACCATTAAATATTCATTGGAGGCAGTCATTTGCTTGCATGACACTTTCACAGCATGAATGGTGCTTGCAACTCCTGACTCTAGGTATGACTTTTTTTCCACATCTTGCTACACATGGGTATAGACTGCTTCTGACCTGAACACAGAATCACTGCAGTGTAGTAAGGCTTTTTACCATGGCTAGCCTGCACATTGTTTGAAACTATGGGGCAATTTTTTTTCAAGCATAGTCAATCCACCCAACCTGCACATCTTCGGACTGTGGGAGGAAACCCACCCAGACACGGGGAGAACATGCAAACTCCACAAGCGAGTCACCCAAGGCTAGAATCAAACCTGGGTCCCTAGCGCTGTGAGGTAGCAGTGCTCACCATTGAGTCATCCCAAATATCTGAGGAGTTGTGAATGGTACTGAACACTCAATCACCAATGGACTTCTCTAATGCCAGTTTTATAATGGAAGGAAGGACATTAATGAAGCTGCTGAAGATGATTGGACCTAGGACACAATCACGAGGAGTTCCTGTGGTGCTGGCCTGGGGCTGAGATAGTTAGCTTCCAATAATAATCACCACTGGCTCTAAATATCCTATGTGTATTCTATAACAGTACATTAAGCATGAGAGATTGTGTAAGCTAGTTTTATGTCACAAATATAAAATGTTAAGGATGTCCACTGGTGGATTTAATATGGGTGATGGTCTGTTGCTATTATGGAGAGGGGTTAGGAAATACTTATTCATGTAAAGGATAATAGATTTTAGAAACACCTTTTAAAAAAATGTTAGTTCATTTAGACTGTAAACAACCCCACAATCCCTGACACTTAGAGGGACAAGGGCAGCAGATAAATGGGAATATGACTCCCTGCAAGTTCCCTCCGAAACCACACACTATCCTAACCTGGAAATGAATCACCATTCCTTCTCTTAGGCAAAATCCTGGAACTACTTTCCTAACGGTACTGTGGATGTTTGTGTATCTCAGGGTCTGCAGTGGTTCAAAGAGGCAGCTCAGAACACTTCCTCCAGGGCAATCAGGGATGGGAAATAAATGCTGGCCCAGATTCTCTTGAACAACTGTTTAATAAATAATGTCAAATTGGTAATTTATAGGTTTGTGCAAAGACACAGATTAAGCAATTTGGACCCATAATCATAATCAATGATGGAACAGATTCAAGGAGCTAAATAGCTTCCTCTTGTCTCTGAGTAGAATGCTCCCACGTATTTAAGAGAATAACACAGCACTAATATTGAGAACTTATATGAACAAAGCTTTTGCCTATATAAATCTATGTTCTGTCTATGGCAATGCATCTGCAACTTTTTTTTATTCACTCATGGGACGTGGGCATTGCTGACTGGCCAGCATTTATTGCCCATCTCTCATTGTCCTTGAGAAGGTGGTGGTGGTGGTGAGCTGCCTTCTTGAACCACTGCAGTAGGTTAACCCACAGTGCCCTCAGGGTGGGAATTACAGGATTTTGACCCAGCAACAGGGAAGGAGTAGCAATATGTTTCTGAATCAGGTGAGTGGCCCAGAGGGGAACTTGTAGGTGATGGTTTCTCCATGCATAGGTTGCCCTTGTCCTTTTAGATGGGAGTGATCGTAGGTTTGGAAGGTGCTGCCTGAAGATCTTTGGTGAATTTCTGCTGTGTATCTTGTAGATAGCATACACTGCTGCTACTGAGTGTTGGTGGTGGACAGAGTGGATGTTTATGGATGTGGTGCCTCTCAAGCAGGCTGTTTTGTCGTGGATGGTGTCAAACTTCTTGAGTGTTGGTGGAGTTGCACCCATCCAGGCAAGTGGGGAGTATTCCATCACAATCCCGGCTTGTGCCTTTGAAATGGTGGACATATTTGGGGGAGCCAGGAGGTGAGTACTTGCCGCAGTATTCCAAATCTCTGATCTGCTCTTTTAGGCCACTGTGTTTATGTGGCGAGTCCAGTTGGATTTCTGGTCAATGGTAACAACAAGGATATTGACAGTGGGGAATTCAATGATGGGAACACTATTAAATGTCAAGGGATGGCGATTGGATTCTCTCTTATTAGAGTTGGTCATTACTGACATTTGTATGACATGAATGTTATTCAATATGAAGAGAAGGTTTGAGCTGCGAAGACACTGGTGGAGTTTCCTTTGTTGTATACTTACCTTCCAGGATCATCTCTTGTGTCTTGTTGTTGATGTGATAGATCCACTGTCGAGACAAACACTTCATTGACCTACAAAGCAACATTAAAACGTCATATTCTGTTAATTACGTTCTGTTAACACGCTGTTACCTCGCTCTTGCTCCTCGTCTATTGACAATGCTGAGACTCATTCTCTCCTCTCTAGCAAAGGCAATAATCACTCTCTTTCCTCAGTTAATAGCCTGATCACTATCTACCCCCATTCTCAGGATGAGGGGTTTCAGTTATCGAAATTATTCAAAGCTGAATTTGATTTTTTTTTATATAGACAAAGGATATGGGGAACCGACGAGAAAGTGGAACTGGGACTACAACCAGATCAACTATTATCACATTGAATATTGGAAGAGGCTCAAAGAGCCAAATGGCCTATTACTGGTTCTCAGTCCCATGCCCTATGTTCCTTCATCGAAGACCATGATCACTCTCTCTCTCTCTCTGTTGTCCTCTGCTGAAGACACTTGTCTTTCTTTCCTGTATGGAAGATCATGTTTACTCTTTCTAACTTTGTGGAGATTAACCAAAGCCAATGATACAGGAGGACAGAGTAATCAGTGACATTCTCCTGACTACATATGAACAAGGAATGTAGTCTTGTTTGAGTCTCCTCCGCCATTCAATAAGATCATGTCTGAACTGATTTTAACCTCAAATCAACATTCCTGCATATCCCAGATAATCAATAATCTATCTACCTCTGTCTTAAAAATATTTAAAGATGCTGCACACACTCCTTTTGAGAGAAAAACGTTTTTCATCATCTCTGTCTTACATGGGTGAATTCTTGTTTTAAGCTACGACCCCTAATTCAAGATTCTGACACAAACGGAAGTATCCTTTCCATATCTAACTGGCCAAGTCCTCCTAAGTGAAACCCCCTCATCCCTAGAATCAGCCCAATGAGCCTTCTCAGAGCTACTCCCAATGCAACCTGTCTCCCTTCTTAATTAAGTGACGAGAACTGGACACAGTACTCAAAGTTCAGACTCACCAATGCCACTTGCAATTGTAGCAAGATTTCCTACAATATCTTTATACTTAATTCCTCTTACAATAAAAGACAACATTCCATTTGCCATAATAAGGACCTTTATCAAAAAAGGTAGATGAAGGTAATGTCTTTGCAGTTGCTCTTTAGTTCATCTGGAAAGAACCGCAAAAACTTATGAACAGAATTCAATGAAACTTGGAACACAGAAAGGACCAGGCTCAAGAAAGATTGATTTGTTTTTCGTAAAGACGCAGATCCAGATGCTGGACTTGTTTTTAAAAAGATGATTCATTGACATTGGGAAATAGGGGGAAATGCTTATTTTGTTAAAGGACACGGTTGTTTTAGAATGTTATGGATTGTTTCAGCTTCTGTGCTCGGATTTGTCCTAAGTGTCAAAACGTGAGCAGGTTGTTGGATGTGGATTTGCCAGAGCCTTCCCAATTGAGATGGAGGCACATAACGATTTTTTCCCCCTCTCTTAGCATTCTAGTCACGGAACATCACTTGATCAGTTAAAAGCCTAACATTGAGAGGTACGCCTGCCCAGATGAGCAGCGAGTACGCACTGGCTGAGACGGATCTCTCCTCGGAGGAGCAGCTTCTGCTCTGCCTCCATGGGTGTGAGCTGGAAGATGTTGCTGTCCATGGCCCTGAACTTGAGCAGTGAGGCATCCGAGTCCGCTGCCATCATGATGAAGTACCATTTGCCGGAATACTGCAGAAGGAAAAGGACAAAGGAAAACGCCTTCAGGAAAAAGTCGGTGGTGATTGTAGGAAAATTTGTCTTGGCAACAAACAAAACTCACTAAGTATGACAAAATATCTCCAACCACAGTTTGTTTGGCTCAACAGTTTCCTCTTGCTATCTACGACTCACCCTCACAGACTGGCTTTCTATTAATTCCTTCCTGGTATACTCATCTAGGTTACCCCTAGATGTTTGCAACCATTACTTATCTCAACTATCCCTTGTGGTAGGGAGTTCTACATTCTCAGCACGCTCTGGGTGAAGATATTTCTTCCGAATTTCCTGTTGGATTTATGCGTGCTCCCTTATCTTTACGGTCCTCTCATTCTTGTCACTCCCTACTCCCCACTCCTCGACCTCCTCAAACTTGCCCTCATAAAGTTAAAACACTCTTCTTAGATTACTCCCAACCTTCTTTCTTCTGGAGAAATGAGTGCCGCCCTTTCCTGGGAAGAAGAATCCCTGGGTTGCAGTGTCATTCTATTAAATCCCACATGCACGTCCTCCAATGCCTCTGTCTGAGCAGGGATTCAAGGCCTTTAACAGAGGAGGGCAGGAACACATTTCAGAGGAAGGTTTGGCTAGATAAACTCTGAGACAGCTACTTCAACAACAACAAAAAAAAATGAGAAACACAGAAATGCCATAAAAATATAGGCCTGGAATTTTCATGGCAAACATAAGCAATGATCGAACTAGGGTGAAAGAGATATTCCAATGTCCTAATTTATTCCAGCACATAATCTGTGGCCAAGTATCTGTTACTCTACTATCTACCTACTTGATTAGCTTCCAGCCAAGAGGTCATTGCTGGATATTGTTATGAGAAGATACGAGTGAGGAGTTCTTGTGGTGCTGTGGTAGTGTCCATATCTCTGGTTCATTAGTCCTGGGTTCAGGTTCCACTTTAGAAGAGCAGATTGATTAGAAATAGTGCAATTTTTAAAAAAAAGGTTGAAGAGATGCAATCCAAATTGTAATGAACAATAGGTGGACAAACAGGTTGAGAGCAGAATATTTCAACCGGGAACTATGCATTGCACTTGCTATTATTTACAGGGTGAACTGCTGAAAGCCCAGTTCAGTTGTCCCGGTACAGCAACAGAGATGATTAGCAAGGTGAATTGTCTGTGTGATACCCCGGATGATTAGCCGGCTGTGTCACATCCACACTACCACAGCCCAATGGAGGATACACAAGCAAAGGTCTGCCAGGCAGTAAAGGACAGTGAAAGGTGAAAAGGATAGGGAAGATAAAGCAGGAAGAGGCCCGGACAATTCTCAAATTGAAACTACTACTGTTTGGTTAGTGAACACAACTATTAGAGAGACTAGACACTGTGCTGCCATATTGAGATGTGGTTAAAAATCACCTAACACCAGGTTATAGTCCAACAGGTTTATTTAGAAGTACAATGCTATGTGCTTCCCACCTCAAGTTTGTACCAAATTTCAGCACTACAGTTACTCCATTGTCAGACTTGTTACAGACGAAAACTGATCTACTATGTTCAGGGGAGTGACAAGCACCTTTTGAGAAGTTGAAAGCCAGCTTAGTATATGAACTGGCGTAAGCTGCCCCAAATTTCACAAAGTTTCGATGAGATCTATCCTCATCTTTCTAAACTCCATCATGTATAGATTTGGAGTTCTCAACCACTCCTTATATGACAAGCCCTTCATATCTGGGTCATTCTTATAAATCTCCTCTGGGTCCCCTCCAAGGCCAGCACATCCTTCCTTAGATAAGGGACCCAAAACTGCTCACAATTGTTTGAATGCAGTCTGACCAGAGCCTGAGACAATCTCAGCAATACAGCTCAGCTCTGATATTCTAACCCTCTTGAAATGAATGCTAACATTGCATTTGTTTGCCTACATGTTAACCTGAGGAGAATCCTGAACTAGGAATCATAAGACCTTTTGTGATTCAGACTTCTGAAGCCTCTATTCTTCCTACCAACGTGCATAACCTCACACTTTGCCACATTGTATTCCATCTGCCACTTCTTTGCCCACTCTCCTAGCATTTCAATGTCCTTCTTCAACTTCCTGACCTCCTCAACACGACCTGTCCCTCCACCTATCTTTGTGTAATCTGCAAACTTAGCAACAATGCCCTCAGTTTCTGCATCCGGATTGTTGATGTATAATGTGAATAGTTGTGATCCCAAAACTGACCCCTGCAGTGCTCCACTGGTCACCAGCTGCCATCCTGAAAATGACTCCTACAACCCTACTCTCTGCCTTCTGCCAGTTAGCTAATCCTTTATCCAAGTCAGTGACCTGATAGAGGTTTGTAAAATTATGAGGGGCATGGATAGGATAAATAGACAAAATCTTTTCCCTGGGGTGGGGGAGTCCAGAACTAGAGAGCGTAGGTTTAAGGTGAGAGGAGAAAGATATAAAAGAGAACCTAAGAGGCAGCTTTTTCACTCAGAGGGTGGTACATGTATGGAATGAGCTGCCAGAGGAAGTGGTGGAGGCTGGTACAATTGCAACATTTAAGAGGCATTTGGATGGGTATATGAATAGAAAGGATTTGGAGGGATATGGGCCGGGTGCTGGCAGGTGGGACTAGATTGGGTTGGGATATTTGATCGGTATGGATGGGTTGGACCGAAGGGTTTGTTTCTGTGCTGTACATCTTTATGACTCGATGACTCTATACCCCTAACACCATGAGCTCTTGTGTTTTTTAGCAGCACTCTGTGTGGCACCTTATCAAAGGCCTCCCCAAAATCCAAATAGATCATGTCCACTGGCTCTCCTCGATCCAACGTGCTTGTTACCTTCTCAAAAGATTTTAACAGACTTGCCAGGCATGACCTCACCTTGACAAAGCCATGCTGACTCAGCCCTATTTTACCAAGCACTTCTAAGTAGTCATCGTTAATAATATTACTAAACCTTACCAACAACTGAGGTCAGGCTAACTGACCTATAGTTTTCCATTTTCTGTCTCACTGCCTTTTTAAACAGGGATGCTACATTAGTCATTTTGATGTCATTTGGGACCTTTCTTGACTCCAGTGAGTCCTGAAAGATCACCACCAATGCCTCCACAATCTAGCATTGTTGTGGATTATCTGAACACTAAGATGGACAAGAAACACCACACTGCTCCTTGAAAATGGAGTAACAGGTAGACAGTGTGGTGAAGAAAGCTTTTGGCATGCATTCTTTCATGGGTCAGAGCATCGAGTATAGGAGTTGGGATGTTTTGATGCAGCTTAACAATACATTGGTAAGGCCACATTTGGAGAACTCAGTGCAATTCTGGTCACTCTATAGAAAGGATATTATTAAACCAGAAAGAGTGCAGAAAAGACTTACTAGGATGCTGCTTGATTGGAAGATTTGAGTTACAATGAGAGGTTGGACAGCCTGGGACCTTTTAGCTGGAGTGTAGGAGACTGGCGGGTGACCTTATGGAGGTCTGTCGAATCATGACAGGCACAGATGAGGCAGACAGCAGCTTTTCCTCATGGAAGGGGAGTCTAAAACTAGAGGGCATAGGTTTAAGGTGACAGGGGAGAGTAACAAAAGGGGTGGTGTCTCAAATGAACTGCCAGAGGTAATGGGGGAGCTGAGTACAATTTTGTCATTGAAGAAACATTTAGACAGGTACATGAATCGGATTGTTATGGTGGGATATGGACCAAACACAGGCAAACGAGACTATTTTAAATTGTGAAAACTGAGTGGCAGGGACAAGTTGGGCCAAAGAGCCTGTTTCCATGCTGTAAACCTCAATGACTCGATTAGTTGGACTGAAAGAGTGAATGATTGCACATGTGTTCCTTATTTTGTGTCTTCCCTTATATTTTGACACCTTGCAAATGAAACCTCTAAGCTAGATTGTGTTTCTTCCAAGGGTGAAAGTATGAAAAGGAGATGTTATCCAAATATTATTTTAAAATGTGGACCCATATAAATATGTATTTTACACTCTTAAACTAAAGGTGCTTCACTAAGGAAAGGCACTGGGTACAATAGCAACAATGCTGCATCGGTAAGGGAGTTCACATGGCATCGTGCAGTCTGGGGAACTTCCAGAGAGATGACCCATGGACCAGTTTGTAAGCAGGATCAACCTTTCTGAATGTTACAGTAATATCTGAGACCTACCTGCAAAGTAACAACTCAATATTCCCTTTCTCCGACCTTTGCAAATCCTCTCAGCAAAGTAAGAGAGCTGAAAATTCACTGACAGTCATCTTTACCACTCAGAGAGAGTTCCTGAAGCGAAGTTCCTACCCCACTGCCTGAAGCAAAGACCTTCTAAAACTGTTCTAGGAAAACATGCTTGAGGCAGCAGCTTGGGTATATGCAGAATGAGTTCAGAACCAGAACAACATTCAGGGCATTCCATGACACAACCTTTTTCCCTGAGGATTTGTTAATATTAATTCATGGGAATGAGGACATCACTGGCGAGGCCAGCATTTATTGTCCATCCCTAATTGCCCAGAGAACATTGCTGTCAGTCTGGAATCACATGTCGGCCAGACCACGTAAGGATGGCAGTTTCCTTCCCTGAAGGACATTTATGAACCAGATGAGCTTCTCCTGACAACTGATGATGAATTTGCGGACATCGTTGGACTCTTAATTCCAGATTTTAATTAAATTCAAATTCTACCGTGATGTAGTTTGAAACCCCAAGTTCATGTAATGTTACCTGGGTCTCTGGATTAACAATCCACAATAATACCACTGGGCTGTCATTTACCAATGACTTCACCTTTAAAGTTAACACTGACTAGAGTTTGCATTGTTCATTTTCCTTAAACGTGTGTCTGTGTGATGGTTATTCTTAAAAAGTAGGTATTATTTGCATAATCCAAACTATTAGCCAGCAATATTTGTATTTTATTTAAGTATGTTTGCTTTTGGTAATAAGCTAGTTATTTGTTTTTTTTACTAAAGAAGCCTGCTCCTCATACTGCTCCCCAACACAGTCTAAGAACTACATAATTGTCAAAGACATTGAGTTGATTAAAACTTGAAAACCATTTTGGCTGATAGAGGAGTGGGAATAGAAAGTGAAACATGCCACCTTGGTTGTGGCAATTTGTAGGACACAAATCTAGGAGTGTAGATACATCAGTCCTTGAAGCGGGCAAGGGCAAATTTAGAAGACAGATTCTTAAAAAGTGGGATCCTTGGCTTTATAAACAGAAGTGGTAGGTGTGGACCTTATAAAATTCCTGGAGTCGTATTTGGGATCACAGCCAATGTACATGAACTCTATTTAAGTATCATTTACTCTTTACTGCCACAACCGCGCCATATTGTGGCAACAAAACATTTTTCACTGTATCTCTCAAGATATTTGTGACAATAAATCATTTGTTCATTAAAATACCAAAGCAAGGCAGTCTTTCAAATTTTGTATAAATGAGGCACCCATTGTGACTATTCTGACAAATTCTGGACATTGCATTTTCAGAAGAAGGTGGAAACATTAGAGAGTGTTCAGATCAAATTTCACAATCAACACCTTGGGGAGTAACCATTGACCAAAAAACTGGACCAGTTGTATGAATATCATGGTCTCAGGATCAGATCAAAGACAAGGAATCCTGCAGCAAGTGATTCACCTCTTGACTCCCCAAAGCCTGCCCACTATCTATAAGCCACAAGCCAGATCAGAATGTGATAGAATACTCTCCACTCCTTCATAAATGCAGCACTAACAACACTCAAGAACAAAAACAGGACAAAACACCAACTTGATTGGCACCACGTTCACAAATCTTCATTCCCTCCACATCACCAACACACAGTGACAGGGGTATGTAGAATCTACAAGACGCACTGCAAACATTTACAAGGGCTCCTTCAGCGGCACCTTCTAAACTGATGATCACTACCATCAAGGAGGACACAGAGCGGCAGATACGTGAGGAGACCACTCACCACCCTGAGCTAGAAATATATCGATTGTTCTCTCAGTGTGACGAGATCAAACTACTGTTTGAGGCCAAACAACTGTTTGGGTATCCCTACACAAAATACATTGCAGTGGTTTAGGAAGACAGTTCACCAACTATTCTCAAGGGCAACTAGGGACAGGCGATAGCCATCCAGCCAGTGAAGTGACATACCATGAATAACTAAATAAAGCTACCACAATGACACTGGACATGAAGAACACCAGTTGTGTGGAGAGAAAAGGAAAAATGGGATTGTTCTCCTTAAAGCAGAGGGAGGTACAGTGAGATTTAAAATCTAAATCACAGAAGATTCTTCATAGCGGAAGTAACAGAAACTGTATTCAGTGGCAAAAGGACTGGTAGCTCGCGGACACAGATTTAAGCCCATTGGCAAAGTAAGCAGAAGGGAAAATATTTAATGCAATGGTTTGTTACAATATAGATTTTACTCACCTCACAGAGTGCTAGAAGCAGATTCAATAACAGTCAAAAGGAAATTGGAACAATACCTGAGAGATAGTAATTGGCAGGGATTTGGGAAAATAGCAGATGAGGAGACTAGCTGGACAGACCTTTCTTTGACCTGCGCAGCCACAATCACCTTTACATTATTCAAAAGATAATCATCTGAGCCCCTTGATTAAATTCCAGTCTGTGACCCACTCCCAGTTATCCATTATTCTATATATAAACCATTTGAACCCTCGATTAGATTCCAGTCAGTATCTCTCACACACACACACACACACACACACCGATTCTCTAGTTGTCACAGGTCCATGTAGCAAACCATCTATGACGTTATTTTGCT
Source organism: Hemiscyllium ocellatum (assembly GCF_020745735.1). Classification (NCBI taxonomy): domain Eukaryota; kingdom Metazoa; phylum Chordata; class Chondrichthyes; order Orectolobiformes; family Hemiscylliidae; genus Hemiscyllium; species Hemiscyllium ocellatum. The sequence continues at coordinate 14,180,671 of NC_083435.1, forward strand.
AGATGATAAAAAGGCATGCTTGCAACTATTGATAGCAACTCCCCCTCTATTTATAAGTAACTTATTGGATTGCTTTCTGTAATCAGCAGCTTAGAACCAGAGGTCACGCCACACTGTTGAAGACTTTGGAAGGTCATTCTGATCTGATTATAGTCTACACTAGTATCTCCTATTCCAAATATAGTCAGTAATTGGATGCTAAAACTAGGAAAACACATGTTTGAATCCCAATTCTGTATTCCAGGTACAGCATTGAAAAATATAATTTGAAGATTTAATGAAACTTCCTCTGGCCCTCCCGATAAGAAAAGTCTATCCTGCATTTATATATTGCCTGACATGACCTGAGAATATACCAGAGAGCTGCACAGTCAACGATTGCAGTGTTCAATGAAAAATAAAACACAGCAGAACACCTGAGGACTGCAAACTGTAACCCAGCACATCTGACAGTACAGCACTCCCTCGGTACTGCACTGGAATGTAAGCCTTGATTTCCCAGTGCATCCTCTCTTGAGTGGGGACCCCTCTGACTCAGAGGGGACAAATACCAGGGGAATGTAACGCTCGGTCCCTTTGCCAACACAGATCCTCCGTGACCTAACAGATGGGCCAGATGGCTCTTCATCAGACATAACATGGTCAACGCTTATCTTTCAATCAAGAAGTAGACCAGCCTTTGTCATCCTACCATCACAACATGAAGCCTTTCGGCCCATCGTTCCTGCAGCAGCTCTTCAAAGGAGCATCACCAAATAATCATCCAAAGGCCTCATGAATGCCTCCAACATTGTTGCTTTCTGCAGAGTGGAACATGGCCAGTGCATTTCCTACGGTTATTACAGTCGGTCTCCCTCCTGTCAGAAAGATGTTGTGAAACTTGAAAGGGTTCAGAAAAGATGTACAAGGATGTTGCCAGGGTTGGAGGGTTTGAGCTATACAGAGAGGCTCAATAGACTGGGGCTGTTTTCCCTGGAGTGTGGGAGGCTGAACATCTCTACGACTGCACTCCGAAGCCAAAGCACCCTACTGGATGTTACTTAGGCTGTGACCTACCGAGAACGTGTAAGTGGCTACACAAATGCAATTTTCGTTTCTGTCTTTCACTTCACCTCCACTCTCCAGACCAATCTCCATCGGTTCCTGATCAAGGGTTTATGCCCAAAGCATGGATTTAGTGGTCCTGCGTAAGGAGTTGGAATTCCCTCTCTCTGTCTCTCCTTTATGCTATTTCTTAAAGCCTACCCCTCAGGTCCCAGTCCTGATACTCGTGTGACTGGGTGTCTGCTTTTTACGAATGTCCAGCAACCTCTCCCCCTCAGGCGCCACACAAACATACAAAGTAGGGGAACAAGACGGCCGTTCGTCCCATTGGACCCAGTTTAAGGGATCATGGCTTTCAACACCACTCTCCCTCTCTCTCTACGCATCCCTTGAAACCTTCAGCCTCTGGAAATCTTATCTACTCTTTTCTCCAACACATTGACCCCCTCCAAGGGAGGATGGGGGAGGAGGGGGGGTAGTGTTGGTAGAGAATTCTGCAGGATATTGCCCCCTCCTGTCACTCAGAAGTGGCTCCCTTCCTGAGAACCAAGGCAATTGGAAAAGCCCATTCGTTCATTCCAGTCCCATCCAAAAAATGCAAGTTTCTGTCACCGTTACAAAACACCCAGACTTGCCCCCAGGTTCAATCCCTACCCTATATTTAATAAAACAAAAACAAAAGAACTGTGGGTGCTGGAAATCAGAAACAAGAACAAAAGTTGCTGGAAAAGCTCAGGTGGTCTGGCAGCAGCTGTGCAGAGAAATCAGAGTTGATGTTTCGGATCAAGTGACCCTCCCTCAGAACTGATGGGAGCTAGGAAAATGTAGGTGTAAATGCAGCAGACAGAGTGGGGATGAGCGACTAAGGACTAAACGAGAGGTGGGATAAAGCTCAAAGAGAGGGACAGCAGTTGGACAGCCAAAGGAGTGGATAATGATCTGGCTAGGAGGGTGAATAGCTACTAATGGGAAACAAGACCAGAAATTGCTGGTAAAGCTCAGCATCTGTGGCGAGAAATCAGAGTTAATGTTTCGGGTCCAGTGACGCTTCCTTAATGGGGACTGTTCGTGGCAAGCAATGGGCTAGCCATGGTCATAGCAGTTAAAAGGTGTGGTGCTGGAAAAGCACGGCTGATCAACATTGACTCTCCTGCTCCTCGGATGCTGCCTGACCTGCTATGCTTTTCCAGAACCGCACTTTCTGACTCTGAGTCTCCAGCATCTGTGGTCCTTACTTTCTCCCTGTATGTAATAGCAGACTGTGATAACAGCAGACCCTGGAGAGTCAGAGTCAAAACGTGTGGTGCTGGAAAAGCACAGCAGGTCAGGCAACTTCCCAGGAGCAGGAGAGTCGACATTTCAGGCATAAGCCCTTCATCAAGAATGTGCATATCATTATGTGATAACAAGGCCTGGTGTGTGTGTGTGTGTGTGTATGTGTGTGTGCGCGCAAGTGTATGAGTGTGCACGTGTATGTATGTGTGTGACTGTGTGTGTATGTCTGTTTTGTGTGTGTGTGTGTGTGTGTGTATATGAATGTGTATGTGTGTATATGTGTGTTTATGTGTGTATGTCTGGTTTGTGTGTGTGTGTGTTTATGTGTGTATGTATGTGTGTGACTGTGTGTGTATGTTTGTTTTGTGTGTGTGTGTTTATGTGTGTGTGTATGTATGTGTGTGACTGTGTGTGTATGTCTGTTTTGTGTGTGTATGTGTATATGTGTTTATGTGTGTATGTATGTGTGTATGTATGTGTGTGACTGTGTGTGTGTGTTTATGTGTGTATGTATGTGTGTGACTGTGTGTGTATGTTTGTTTTTTTTTGTGTGTGTGTATATGTGTCTTGGGGCAGGAGCTGGGGGTTGGGGTAAGGACACGGGAGAAGCTCAAGGCTTGGAGTTATTGAACTCAACATTGAATCCAGAAGGCTTCAGGGTACCCAGGCAGAAAACTGACTTAAGAAACCGCAGTTTCCCCAAGTGCCAGTCAGTTCTGAGGAAGGGGCACTCAGCCCCGGAACGTTAACTCTGACTTCTTCTCCTCAGATGCTGCCAGAGATTCTCCGGCAATTTCTGCTTCCCCCGCCCCTGCTCTGTCCAGAGGAGCGAGATGGGGAGCAGGTTTGCACGGTTTGCCCGCCCCTGATAGCGTCCCGAGTGCATGAGGATACACAGACCTTGCAACTGCAGGCAGAGACAACACACCGTCCCTGCCTCAGCTGCTTGTGCAACCCAGAGGGCTTACCAAATCCTTGGATCAAAAGAGTCAACGCGTGGGCGAGGTGGTGACCTCCGGGAGATAGTGAAGGGGGGGGTGGTGGTGGGCCTCTCTGCCAACTGGAAATGAACAGGGAAGGAGGGCACCCCCCAGCTCTATCCCGGCTGCTATCACCTCGATGTGGTACCTGTTTTAGCAAAGATATGTGGCTCCACTCTTCCCTTGTTTTTTTTCCACCAAATAGACTCTTTTTTTCATCTCTCCCCTCTCACTGACTCCCACTATTTCCACCTCCCCCCCCTCCGCGGGGGGGATCTTTATTTTCTCTCCCCCCCCCCAGGAAGATCTTCCCACTGTCCATTCTCTGATGTTTAGACCTGTCCCGCTAAATGATAGCCTTACCCCCACCTCCCTATCACCACCACCTCCCGACCACCCTGGACCATCTCTCCCCAACTGCTTTCCCCCCGCGCTCCCCTCCCCCTCCCCTGAGAGGGTGGGCTGGGGTCCCAGGCGGTGGCTGCGACTGGGGGCTGGTCGAATGCGGAGGGCATCACCCATGCACCCTCTCTTTTCCAACCCATGACGGACTCAGCCCCGCTCCCTGGGTGACTCCCCAGCAACCCCAGAGGGGGAAATGTCAGGGATCCCAACCTCCCACCCCCTTCCAGGCTCTCCATCCCCCACACCACCCCTGGCACCCCATCCCTAACAGACTTCATTGTTTTCCCCCCCATTTTCTTACCTGGGTCTTGTTAAGGCTTCCAGCAGCCACCTTATCATCATATTCACAATTCCAAAGGACCTGCAGGGTGAGTCCGGAAAGGTACATCATCCACGACCACAGCCTCTGATACATGACTGCAAAACCCAGAGAGAGAGAGAGACTGGGGAGAAAGACCCTTTCCAAAGTTAAAGTTGCTGTTTGTGCCTGATTCCCAGAAGTAGAGCCCTGACAGATCCAAGTGGACTCCCAGGGCTGGACGCTCAGACCTGGTTATTATGTAATCACCAGGCAATTATTAACCATGTTACCCAATCAGTTCCAACATTCAGCAGAACCGGGGGAGGTGGGGGATGACCAGGAGAAAGCAGGCAAGGCCTCTCGACCTGTTCCCCGTTTCCTGTTCCCTCTTTGCTACGTTCTTCATGCTGAAAGCACAGCGAGGGGTGGCTCAGTTGGTAGCGTTGCCACCCCCGCAACCCAGCACCAGGGACCCAGGTTCGATTCCAGCCTTGGGCGACTGTGCAGTTTCCTCCCACGATGTGTGGGTTAGGGCGGACTGGCCGTGCTGAATTGCCCCATACTGCCACATCACAGGGATGTGCAGACTGGGGTGGGTTAGCCATGGGGGAATGTGGTGGGTGCGATACTCTTCAGACCGTTGGTACAGACCCAATGGGTAGAATGCCCTTTCCCGGTGCTGGTTGGGATTCTATGATTCTGCAACCTCATTCTCTGTACCTCACTCCTCATTTCTCAAAAGTCCATACCTTCTGCAAAGCTGCCTTTTGAGTGAATAGGTACTGGTCGAAAGACTGCTTTTTCTTGCAAAAAAATCCACCACAAAATGAGGGCTAAGGTGGCACAGGGTTTACTCTCCATAATCCACCCCCCCCCACCCCACCCCCCGCAATTCAACATCTCCCCCGCCCCCACCGTCAACCTCACCAGCTCCTCTGGATGACAATGGATACAACTCTCCACAAAGAAACAAACACAAATAAAACAGGAGGAAGTCACTCAGCCCCTCAATGGCTGCTATCCCATTCCACATGGTCCTGTCTCTGTGGTTTCCTATCTGTACCAGCCTCAAATATACTGAACGATGAAGAGCCTGCAACATCTTGAGGCTGACAGATACGAAGATTAACAACCCTTTGGGTGAAGACATTTCTCCTTATCCCAGACTGATTGGCCCCTTGTCCTAAGACTGCTGGTTTCACCAGTCGGAGGGGAAAGCTGACATGTTCAGTAAGTGACTGTGTACTGACAGGCACAGAATGTGTGCACAGTGAGTGTGTACTACCAACGAATGACAATAACACAAGGAATGTGTACAGTCGATCGCTGTGTACAGTCAATAAATGTGTACTGACAGTAAATGATTGTGTACAGTGAGTGTGCACAATCAATGAGCTTGTATCCACAGTGAATGACTGTGTACAGCCAATGAATGTGTACAGCAACTGGCTGTGTACAGCTAGTGCATATAGTCTGTGACTGACAGTGTAGAGTGACTGTGTACAGACAGTGACTGTATACAGAAAGTGACTGTGTACAGACAGTGAGTGCATAGAGTCAGACTGTGTACAGACAGACAGAAACTATATATACAGAGTTGAGAGTGTGGTGCTGGAAAAGCACAACAGGTCAGGCAGCTCCAGGGAGCAGGAAAATTGATGTTTCGGGCATAAGCCCTTCCTCAGGAACTCAGAGACTATATACAGTCAGTGAGTGTGACTATGTACAGTAAGGGTGACTGCATACAGGCAGTGAGTGTGTACAGACTGTGTACAGTGAGCATGAATGGATACAGGCAGTATGTATAGACTGACTGTGTATGGTGAGTGTGACTGTGTGCAGAGAGTGACCATGTATAAAAATTGACTGTGTATAATTAGTGAGTATATGCAGACTGTCAGTGGCTGTGTACAGTGAATTGATGAGTGCATACAGAATGTGCACAAAGACAGGGACTGTGTACAGTTAGTGAATGTGACTGTGTTCAGACAGACAGTGAATGTGACTGTACAGACAGTGTGAACAGTCAGCAAGGGTGACTGTGTACAAGCAGACAATAACTGTGTACAGACAACAGTGTGTAGTTATTGTGTACAGAGTGCATTCAGAATATGACCATGAACAGTGTGCACACACAATGAGTGTACAGTGTCAATGTACAGCGAGTATGGCAGCATACAGTTAGTGAGTTTGAAGGATCTGTTTCTGTGCTCTATGACTGTGTACATCCAATGAGTGTGGCTGTGTACAGAGTGAATGTGCAGTCAGTGAGTGTGGCTGTGGACAGACAGTGAATGTGTACAGACAATACTATTGGTTAGGATTACTGTGTACATACAGTGAGTGATATTTTACAGACAGTGATTGTGTACAGCCAGTGAGTTTGTACAGGCAGACAGTGACTATGTTCATTCAAAGCGTAACTATATAAGACAGACAATGACTGTACATTCAGTAAGTGTGTACAGTTAGTGACTGTGTACAGTCAGGTAATATGAATGTGTACAGGCAAGAGAGTATGACTGTGTACAGGCAGTGAGATTGTACAATGACCACGTGACTGTATACAGACAGACAATGACTGCACAATGAATGTGTAAATGCTAACAGTGATTCGACAGTCAGTGAGTGTTCATGAGTACAGTGATTGTGCCTGTATATAGACAGTGAGTACATTGAAACAGTGTGTGTACAGACAGACAGGGATTGTGTACAATCAGTGACTGTGTACAGTGAGTGTGAACTGTGTACCAATAGGGTGGTGCTCGTCAGGCAGCATCCCAGGAGCAGGAAAATCAATGTTTCGGGCGATAGACAGTGACTGTGTGCAGACAGTGACCGTGTACAGACTGACAGTGACTGTGTACAATGAATGTGCCTGTGTACAGTTAGTATGTACAGACAGTGAGTATGTATAGTCAGTGTGTGTACAATCAGGGTACACATTCACTGACTGTACACACTGAGTGTGTACAATGAGTGTGTACAGCCAGTGAATGTATACAGTGAATGAGTAACAGTGTGTATACAGTTAGTAGTTACGTACAGAGCAGATCCGGTGTATGCGTAGGGCTTGTCCATAGGGAATGGCTGTTTTAATATGTTTTGGGTGGAGGCTGGAGAAGTGTATCATTGTGAGGTTGTCTGTGGGTTTGCGGTAGAGTGTGGTGCTGAGGTGTCCATCCTTGATGGAGACGCATGTGTCCAAGAATGAGACAGATCGTCGAGAGTAGTCCATGGTGAGTTTGATGGTGGGATGTTGATGTCACTGTGTAGTTTTATCAGTGACTCCTCGCCATGGGTCCAGAGGAAGAAAATGTCGTCAATGTACCTGGTGTACAATGTTGGTTGGAGATCCTGCATTGAGAAGAAGTCTTGTTCGAATCTGTGCATAAAAATGTTGGCATATTGGGGTGCAAATCTGGTCCCCATGGCTGTTCCATGCGTCTGGATGAAGAACTGGTTGTCAAAGGTGAAGACGTTGCAAAGTCAGTGTGTGTAGTCAGTGAGTGTGTGTGTACAGTAAGTGTGTACAGTCAGTGTATAGTGAGTGTGAACTGTGTGTGTGTGGTCAGTGAGTGTCTACAGTGTGTTAAATCGGTGAGTGTATAGTAAGTGTGTACACTCAGTGAATATGTACAGTCAGCAAGTTTGTGCAGTGGTTATGTACAGTCAGGGAGTGAGTGTGTACAGTCTGTGTGTGCAATGTGTGCGTACAGTGTGTACAGTGACTGTGCCTGTGTACAGTTAGTATGTACAGACAATGAGTATCTATAGTCAGTGTGTGTACAATCAGATCACACATTCACTGACTGTACACTGATTGTACACACTCAGTCAGTGTGTACAGTCAGTGTACAATCAGTGAATGTGTACATACAGCCAGTATGTACAGTTAGTGAATGAGTAATAGTGTATATACAGTCAGTAATTGTGTACTGAAGAAGGGCTCATGCCCGATACGTCGATTCCCCTGCTCTTTGGATGCTGCCTGACCTGCTGCGCTTTTCCAGCAACACATTTTCAGCAGTAATTGTGTACTGTCAGTGTGTGTACAGTGACTGTGTATAACCAGTGTATACAGATTGTGTACAGCCAGTGTGTACAGTGTATTGACTATGTGTGTACAATCGCTGAGTGTATACAATAAGTGTGTAAAGTCAGTGTGTGTACAGTCAGTGAGTGTGTACAGTGTGTGTATACAGTCAGGGTGTACATTCGGTGTATAGTGAATGTGTACAGTCTGTGTGTGTGTGGTCAGTGACTGTGTACAGTGTGTGTATACAGTCAGGGTGTACAATCAGTGTATATTGAGTGTGTACAATCAATGTGCATGCGGTCAGTGAGTGTGTACAGTGTGTTAAATCAGTGAGTGTACAGGAAGTGTGTACACTAAGTGAATGTGTACAGTCAGCATTTGACTATGTACAGTCAGTTAGTGTACACTCAGTGAGTGTGTGTAGTGGTTATGTACACTCAGGGAACGTGTACAGTCTGTGTATACAATGTGTGTGTGTACAGTCAGGGAGTGTGTATGTGTGTGCATACAGTGATTATGCACAGCCAGAGTGTGTACAGTCTGTGTGTACAATGATTATGTACAGTCAGTCTGTGTGTACAGTGAGTGTGTACAGTGCATGCAGTCAGTGTGTACCGTCAGTGAGTATGTACTGAGAGTGTGTACAGTCAGTGAGTGTGTGTAGTCGGTGTGTGTGTACAGTGAATGTGTGCACTGTGAATTTGTACAGAGTGTGGACAGGATGTATACAGTGAGTGTGTATAGTGTTTACAGTCTGTCAGACTGTGTGTACAGTGAGTGTGTACAGTTAATGAGTGTGTAGTGTGTCTACAGTCAGTCAGTGTGTACAGTCAGTGATTATGTACTGAGCATGTAGTGTGTACAGAGTGTGTGTACAGTCAGTGAGTGTGTACAGTCAGTGAGTGCGTAGTGTGTGTGTGTACTGTCAGTCAATGTGTACAGTGATTGTGTAGAGTCAGTGAGTGAATGTGTACAATAAGTGTGTACAGCGAGTATGCATAGTGTGTAGTGTGTACAGTTAGATTAGATTACGTTTTTTAAGATTAAATTACTTACATTGTGGAAGTCTATGTGTACCTGTATCCGTGTGTATGTGTAGGAATATCTCTGTGTGTGTGTGTAGTGTAATGGTGATCACCTGTAATGTGAAGAGTCAGTGAGTGTGTACAGTTAGTGAGAAGGTGAAGAGTCAGTGAGTGTGTACAGTCTGAGTGTGTACAGTTAGTGAGAAGGTGAAGAATCAGCGAGTGTGCACAGTCTGAGTGTGTACAGTTAGTGAGAAGGTGAAGAGTCAGTGAGTGTGAACAGTGAGTGTGTACAGTCAGTGAGAAGGTGAAGAGTCAGTGAGTGTGAACAGTCTGAGTGTGTACAGTTAGTGAGAAGGTGAAGAGTCAGTGAGTGTGAACAGTGAGTGTGTACAGTCAGTGAGGTGAAGAGTCAGTGAGTGTGTACAGTGAGTGTGTACAGTCAGTGAGGTGAAGAGTCAGTGAGTGTGTACAGTCTGAGTGTGAACAGAGAGTGTGGGTATGATCAGGCGGGAGCGGGGCAGCCGCGGTCTCCATGGTGACGGGAGGGGTCCTGGCGGACTGTGCGCATGCGCGCTGCCTCCCGGGACAGGGCCGGACTCGGTGACGGTCCTAGAGACTCAGGGAGAGGGAGAGGGAGCCGCTCGGCGCCGCCAGCAGCAGCAGCTACAACAGCCGGCTGCCGGGGATTTCCGAGACGGCGGAGAGCCCGGGCCAGCAGCGTGATTTACAGTGAGTACGGCACGGACCGCGGGCCGGCCCCGGGACAGGCCTCAGGCAGTAGGCCCCGGGCTCCGAGCGAGGGGGGGGGGCAGGGAGGCCGGTATGGCACCTACCCCCACCCCCACCCCCCCCCCCACCCCCACCCCCACCCCTAAACCCACCCCCACCCCCACCCCAACCCCACCCCCACCCCCCACCCCCACCCCCCCCACTCCCCCCACCCCCACCCCTACCCCCACTCCCGCCACCCCACTCCCCCCCCCACCCCCACCCCCCCCCCCCCCCCCACCCCCACCCCTACCCCCACCCCTACCCCCACCCCCACCCCTACCCCCACCACCCCCACCCCCCCCCCACCCCCCACCCCCACCCCCCACCCCCACCCCTACCCCCACCCCCCACCCCCCACCCCCACCCCCCACCCCCACCCCCCCACCCCCACCCCCCCACTTCCCCCACCCCCACTCCCCCCACCCCCACCCCTACCCCCACTCCCCCCACCCCCACCACCGCCACCCCCACTCCCCCCCACCCCCACCCCCCCACTCCCCCCACCCCCACTCCCCCCACCCCTACCCCCACCCCCACCCCAACCCCCACCACCGCCACCCCCCCCACCCCCACCCACCCCACCCCCCCCTACCCCCCCCCCCCCACCCCCCCCACCCCCCCACCCCCCACCCCCCCACCCCCCCACCCCCCACCCCCCCCACCCCCCCCACCCCCCACCCCCCCCCCCCCCCCCCCCACCCCCCCACTCCCCCCACTCCTACCCCCACCCCCCCACCCCTCCCCCCACCCCACCCCCACACCCCCCACCCCCACCCCCACCCCTACCCCCACCCCTACCCCCACCCCTACCCCCACCCCTACCCCCACCCCTACCCCCACCCCCACCCCTACCCCCCACCCCCTACCCCCACCCCTACCCCCACCCCTACCCCCACCCCCACCCCCACCCCCACACCCCTACCCCCACCCCACCCCTACCCCCACACCCCTACCCTCACCCACACCCCCACCCCGCCTCACCCACACCCCCCACCCCCCTCACCCACACCCCCCACCCCCCTCACCCACACCCCCCCCACACACACACACACCCCGTCACCCTCCCCCTCACCGCCCACCATCCCCCTCACCACTCCCCTCCCCCACCCCCTCCTCCTTCTCCCCCTGTCGCCCATTCCTCCCACTCCCTTTCCCCCCCTCTCTTGCGCCCCTCCCCTCACTCGCCCCCACACCGCACTCGCCCCCTCCCCCCACTCCCACCCCCACTGACCCATCACCCACTCCCACACACTCTCTCCTGCCCCTCACTTAGTCCATTCCTCCCACCTTTCCCACAGCTATCCCCTCCCCTCATGCTGTAATGGGGAAAGTCATTTTTGATTTTCTAAGACATTAGGGTATGTGCTTTCAGGAAGGAGATCTGGTTTGGATACAATTCCAGAGCCTCAGCAACATGGAGGCCTTATGTAATGTGCAAGCTAGCCATTCACTTATATTCAAGAAAGTGGTTCATCATTGCCTTCTTCAGATCAATTAGATATGGGCACCGTCTTCTGCTTGTTTTGAAGGCAGAATTTTAATACACCTTCCTCTTCTCTGCCCTCATTAAAGATGCCAAGGAATGGAAATACTACTTAAATCGAGCCGCCGAGTATGTCAGATCATTGCAGCAGCACCTTCTGAGATAGTACATGGGAGAGGAAAGAAGAACAAGTTGCTTTCAATGTGGCATAAATATGAGGGCAGTGTGTAACTTGAGAAACATTAGTTTAGCGTTTGGTATTCAAAACCATTGATAATGCTGAGTGTTTGGGGATATGGTGGGTTAAAAAGAAATCCTTTGTTTTGGACCAGGTTGGGAAGTTTCCTCATCCAGCATAGAATTCTCTAGCTCAGAAAGTTGTACCTGCTCCAAATGAGGATACTGAAGGTTGAGATTGGTGAAATTTTGGTCATAAAGTACATCAATGTACAAGGGGGTCCGGACTGGAATGTTGAATTTCGACAGAAAAACAGCCAAAAAAACCACTGGCAAAGCAGGCTTGAGGCATTAAAATAACTATCTCGCAGGATGCCAATGTTTGTCGTCTACCTCTGGTTGACCTTAAACTGAGTGGTTTGCTGGGCCATTTCTGAGGACAGTTAAGAGTCAAATGGATTGGATCTGGAATCCTATAGAGGCTAGACCAGGTATGGGTGACGCATTTCCTTCCCTGAACCAGTTGGGTTTTTACATCAATCGAGTGTTCTCATGATCAGCATTATTTCTGCATTTATGTCCGACCAGCTACTGTGGTGAGATTTGAACCCGTCCACCCAGAGTCATCGTTATTGCTAATTTGGTGATGTTATCAATTCAGTACTGCCACCCTGCTAAGAGATAGTATCTCCCCCTTTAATGTCCTGCAGTGGTATACTTATCAGGAAAGGATTGCTAGGTGTCCTGTTTCTTCTTATGGAGAAGAGTATAGCTAGAAATCCTCAAGACAGTCACCAGGAAATCCAACAGGAAAGAAATATTTTTATCCAAAGTGTGATGAGAATATGAATGGTTGAAATGAGCAATATGTAAACTGGACAAGTATTTGAAGGGGAAGGAATTAGTGGGTTACAGTGGGAGATTTAGATGAGGTAAGATGTTGCAATGGGGTATAAACTCTGGCACAAATCAGTCATGTTTCTGTGCTGCATTATCCCATGTAGTTAAAAAGTCTCTCAGCACCAGGTTATAGTCCAACAGGTTTATTTGGAAGTACTAGCTTCCGGAATGCTGCTCTTTCATCAGGTAACGAATGGGGCAGGATCATGAGACTCATCTTTTGTAGCAAAAGATCACAGTGTCATGCAATTAAAATGATATGTTGAACAAACCTAGATTGCTGTTAAGTTTTGATCTTTTAGAATAGGTTGCAGGTCTTGGTTCATTAATATGTAAATCCCAGAAATACTTCTAAGTCGCATTCTTGAGATAACTTGTGGTTTTATATAAAAAAAGTGACATCTCAGCTCAGATAATGCACTAAAAGTGTGAGGTAAGAGTCTGTCTGTATCCCAATCTTGCGTCAGACTGGTGTATATGCCCTACTAGGTGTAGGAAAGAATTAATCTCTGCTGGACCTGAATTGGACAGTGGGTTTCAGGGAATTCTGTACCGAGAACAGCATTCTGGACACCTAATAGCCAGAATTATGTTGAGATTAGTTTGTTCCAATGTGTGGAATTAGGAATGGGTGCCTGCAGCTATGCAGCAGCAGTGTAGGTCAGGCATTCAAAGGTTTGCTTCCGGTAATGATGATAATTCACCAGAAAATTTGGCTTTTGTATTTGAGAGTCACCAAGCCAGCCAACCTCGCGTTTGGGTGGATGTTTTGGTGAACAGCTCTTTCCTGCTTTTTAGATTCAGGAATGCACACAATTAATGTTGATCTTGTTTTGTGCACCCCCTGTTCAGTGTAACCTGTATACCTCACGCTGTCTAAGCATCCAATGATATGTATGTCCTTGCTTACTATGATTTTCGTATAATGCTCGCAAGCAATGCTTTTTGCTGTACTTCGGTACACATGATTACAATATATAAAATTAAGCAATAAATTAAATCAAATACTGCAGTCATGCATTGGTGGGACATCTATTGTTTCGGCTGCAGAATTGGCTGGCCCATAGAATACTAGAGGGTGGTAGTAGATGGAAAGTATTCAGCCTGGAGCTCGGGGACCAGTGATGTTCTGCAGGGATCTGTTCTGGGATCTCTGCTGTTTGTGATTTTTACAAATGACTTGGATTAGGATGTGGGAAGGTGGGTTTGTAAGTTTGCCGATGACACAAAGGTTGGTGGAGTTGTGGGTAGTGTGGAGGGATGTGGAAGGTTGCAATGGGACATTGACAGGATGCAAAGCTGGGCTGAGAAGTGGCAGATGGAGTTCAACATGGAAAAGTAAGAAGTAATTCATTTTGTACAGTGGAAATGCAGATTACAGGGTTAAAGGCAGGATTCTTGCCAGTATGGAGGAACAGAGGGATCTTGGGGTCTACGTCCATAGATCCCTCAAAGTTGCCACCCAGTTTGATAGGGTTGTTACGAAGGCACATGGTATGTTGGCTTTCATTAGCAGGGGGATTGTGTTTTAAGAGCCACAAGATTATGGTGCTCCTTGATTTCACACTAGTTTAAACATAGCCTTAATATCTAGGGCAGCCACTATCACCTGACCTCTGGAGTTCAGCTGTGTTGTCCATATTTAGAACAAGACGGTAACAAGGAGCTGAATGGCTCTGGCAGAACCTAAACTAAACGTGTGTTAACAGGTTATTGGAAAGCAAGTGCTGCTTAATATTACTATTGATGACATCTTTACTGATGATCGAGAATTAATGAGGCAGTAATTGGCTGGTTGGATCTGTCCTCCTTTTTACGTACAGGACATAACTGGCAATTCTCCACATTGTTAGATCGATGCCAATGTTGAAACTGTCCTGCAGCAGCTTGGCTAGGGGCATGACAAGTTCTGGAGCACACGTCTTCAGTCCTGTTGAGGCAGATGCCATATGCTGAAGCATTCATACATATTTGATTCTTGCAGTCAGAGTCAAAACACTCCAGTTTAAACCTCTGATGTCTTTGTCTGTTCTTTCCAGGTCATTTGATTTAGATTTTCTTCCTTAATAACTCTGTCAATGTGCCTATCCTTGTTGAGTTGTGGGAAGTTTGTCATATCAGTAGTTGTCTCATAATTAAAGTGATGCATTAAGTGTTAGCAGGATGCATGTAGCAAAGTTCGCGTTTTTTGAACTATGTTGTATAGGCCCAGTCGTCTCGGACTCAAAGAATTAGCTCTGTTTATCTCTGCATCTGTGCTGCTGAGTTTCTCAAGCAGTTTGTTTTTATCCCAGATCTCCAGCATCCATAGTGCTTTATTTTTACTTATGCTAGATATTTTTGTGTTGTTTTCTGCTCACGTAGCCTGGAGTTTGAGCCTTGGGAAATTGTGCTATGTTTCTGCAAAGAGAGAGGCCCATTGTGTCGACAGGTTATTGGCTTCCATCAATTGTGATCAGTTTTTAGAATGAGTTCTTCAGTATAAGGACCATGTCAATTGTGAACAATCTGTTCTGTTGCAGAGGGAGAGGTAAATGCCAGGCATGGCTACGACAGAAGTTACAGTGAAGACTCTGGACTCCCAGAGCAGAACCTACACAGTTGAAGAAGAGGTAAGTAATAGTTGTTGCTGACGAAGGGCTTTTGCCCGAAACGTTGATTTTCCTGCTCCTTGGATGCTGCTTGACCTGTTGTGCTTTTCCAGCACCACTCTAATCTAGATTCTGATTTCCAGCATCTGCAGTCCTTACTTCTGCCTGTATCTGCAGAAAGTGTTCTTTTGTTACCTGCTTTCTCAGCTCCCCATCTGGTTGTTCTGCGTCTCATTGAGGAGAAGATTTTTTTTTGTGCTGAAGCTTCTACTTTGTGGCTTATTTCTTTCTTTCCCAAAGACCCAACAGAAGCATGAGGGACCGAATGGTTGTCTAATCACACAGACATTATGGTGCAGAGGGAAGGCATTCATCCCACTGATCTCCTCGCCACTGCTTGAAAGAGC
Source organism: Hemiscyllium ocellatum (assembly GCF_020745735.1). Classification (NCBI taxonomy): domain Eukaryota; kingdom Metazoa; phylum Chordata; class Chondrichthyes; order Orectolobiformes; family Hemiscylliidae; genus Hemiscyllium; species Hemiscyllium ocellatum. Next base: position 14,196,072 of record NC_083435.1, read on the forward strand.
AAACCAGTCAGCCTCATTCCCCCTCGCTGTAGCCCTGTAGGTTTATTTCCCTCAAGCACCTATCCAAATTCCTTTGAAATCATTTATTGTCCCCACTTCACCAGTCTCAGGCAGTGATTGTTATCGCTTGCTCAGTAAAGATCTTGTTTATGTCCCACTCGCTCTCATCTCTTGCCTGAAACTTAAACTTGCTCCCCAACCATCAGCTAATGTGACCAGCTTTTCTTTGACAGGCTTAGACTAGGTAGATATAACCTTGTACACCACGGTCATACCTCCTCAATCATCTTCACTTCAAGATAAACAGCCTCAGCTTTTCCAGACTAACCTCGTTAAAATTCCTCATCCCATTCAACCATTGTAGTAAATCTACTGAGTCTTTCGAGGGCCCTCACATCCTTCCTAAAGTATGGTGAGCAGAACTACAAACAAGTTCAGTATAAGTTCCCTGCCTTAGGATTCAATGCCTCTGTCCATGAAACACAAAGTCCCATTTGCTTTGCTGATTGCTCTCTCCATATATTCTATCACCCTGTACTCTGTTTTGTCATCCAAGGAGCCCTGGCTTTGAATTCTTGTCTGATTGTACCTAGCCTGTGCCTTAATCATCACTTTAAAGATTATCCATCTCATTCATTAGAACTTTTTCTGTCAGTCTTTGGATTCATTTTGTCCTGACTATATTCCCTGTCATCCCATCAAAGTTAGCCCTCTTCCAATTGTGCTTTAGATTGGTCTTCACTCCTCTTCGCTGCTAATTTAAACATTAGGATACAATTAGCACTCATACTCATGTGTTCCTCCCCAGACACTTCCCACTGTATTCTCCAGCATCCATTCCAGCAACGAGAGCATGCTAGTAAAGGTAGTTCTTTTGCACACATTCAAGAATTTCTTTCCTCTCCTTACTGTAGCACTATACCGATCAATATATGGATAATTAAAGTCACGCAGTATCACCACCCAGATCTCTGAATTTTTAAATAAATTGCTCTGTATCTCTCTCGCTCTCTGCCTCTCTCTCGCTCGCGCTCTGTCTGTCTCTCTGTCTCTCTCTCTCACTCGCTCTCTGTCTCTTTCTCTCTCTCGCTCGCGCTCTGTCTGTCTCTCTCACTTTTCCTACCCCCCCACCCCCTCTCTTTGGTGATCTGTTGTCATGCCTAACTGGTAATATGCTGTAAAACAAGTCCCAGAGTCATTGCAAAAGTTCAAGACTTCCCCAATTTTGTTGTCTTTTGATTCCAGGTTGACAGAAAGGATGCACCAGGTTTCTGTACTTAACAGGAGTGACTGCCTTAAATTCTAATGACAAATAATTCTGAAACATTGGCATTTAATTCTGCTAGTTAAAGCTTGCGCCTTTATAAACTCCCACTCTTAGCAGAGACCAGACCAAAGTTATGGACATTATGGGCAGAGGGAAAGACTAGAAAGTAGTTCAGTGGTCCCTGTTCACAGGATTTGCTGTGTGATCCTTGTGCTGGGCAGAATGCTGCTCCTCGATCTTCCATCTCCAAAAGCTTTCACAGGTGAACACTCGGCTGGTTCACATTTATAATATGTGTTTTTACAACAATTAGATATGAGGCTAGCTTTTAATTTCTGAATTTTTATTGTCACAGTGAGTTTTGAACCCATGCCCCCAGGATGTAAGTCTGAGGGTCTGGATTGCTCGTCTAATGACATGACCACTATTCCACCATCTCCCATTCAACCTGCAGCTGTGGAAACATCACTGACAATGAGTGTTGGGTTGCTTGCATTCTTAAAATGCAGCATCGAAAGACAATCCTTTGTTTTTTGAGCAGGTCTTTTCCCATTTCAGTCCACAATAAAAGTTATAGAAGGTATGGGTTTAGAGTGAGAGGGGAATGTTATAAAAGAGACCTAAGGGGCAACTTTTTCATGCGTGTATGGAATGAGCTGTGAGAGGAATGGTGGAGGCTGATACAATTGCAGAATTTAAAAGGCATCTGGATTGGTATTTGAATAAGAAAGGTTTAGAGGGATATGTGCCAAGTGCTGGAGGTGGCACTAGATTAGGTTGGGATATCTAGTGGGCATGGACGGGTTGGACCGAAGAGTCTGTTTCTGTGCTGTGCATTTCTATGACTCTAAAAGTAAAAGCAAAAAAGAAATTGAATTTACACAGGGCAATGTTCCCGGAAGTATGATCAATTACTTTTTTTGCTTTTAACTGGAACTGAATGGAATCTGTCACTGCCCTCTAAGGGGTGCCCTCAGTTTCTCACTCTGTAATCCTTTGCAGTGCTGATATGTCACCACCTGTTCCAGTTTTTCTGTACATTCTGAACTATGTCCTGAATCATTTTATGACAATCCAGGCATGGCCTGTCCTTCAGTTTTTTTTTTCCCCTGTGGAAAGCACTGCATTTTTGTTTTTGGCAGATTCCTGTAGTAACATTGGTGAGGTTGAGCACATTAAGATTATTAAAGGATTGGACACTCTGGAGGCAGGAAACATTTTTCCGCTGATGGGTGAGTGCCGAACCAGAGGACACAGCTTAAAAATACGGGGTAGACCATTTAGGACAGAGATGAGGAGAAACTTCTTCACCCAGAGAGTGGTGGCTGTGTGGAATGCTCTGCCCAGAGGGCAGTGGAGCCCCAGTCTCTGGATTCATTTAAGAAAGAGTTGGATAGAGCTCTCAAGGATAGTGGAATCAAGGGTTATGGAGATAAGGCAGGAACAGGATACTGATTAAGGATGATCAGCCTTGATCATATTGAATGGTGCTGCAGGCTCGAAGGGCAGAATGGCCTCCTCCTGCACCTATTGTCTATTGTCTGTCTCAACATAAAGCTGCACCTCTACTGCACTGCTCACATCCTTTCCAGTCTTGCTTTTGTGCTGAATCTGTGAAGGCGTTTTCCTCGAGTTGTCGGGTGTTGCAGCCCATTTTGAGCTGGTGTTTTATTCTCCTTCAGCTTACAGTCAAAGAATTCAAAGAACACATCTCCAGCTCTGTCAACATCCCAGCTGACAAGCAGAGGCTCATTTACCAGGGCCGAGTTCTGCAAGATGACAAGAAACTTAAAGATTATGGTAAGTATTAATTTTGACATTCACCTTCCTTTTAGGTGTTCAACTTTATCTCTGCCCTGTAGAAGCATAAGAGAGACAGAAAGGAGTAAACCATTTGGCCATTTGACCTAATGGTAGTTGGTCTTTTACCTCAACATCACAAGCCCTGCAGTATCTCTGTATCTCCTGTAATCTTCAATATCCAGAAATATGCTGATCTGTATTTTGGATATACTCAGTATCTGACCCTGTAAAGCCCTTTTGAGGAAGAGAATTCTAGAGATTCACCACCCTCCAAGTGAAGAAATTCCTCCTTGTCTCTGTCTTAAATGGCCTGCCCTCTGAGAATATTCTGAGACTGCCCTCTGGTCCAAGACTACCCCAGCCTGAAGAAACATTCTTCCTGCATCCATCAGTCGAACTGTGTAAGAATTTTAAATGCTATAGAGAGATAACCACTTATTTTTTCTGAACTCAAGAGAATGCAGGACCCACCTCCTCAAAACCGTTGAACCATGCTGCCTGGTTATTCTTGTGACCCTTAGTAAATGAAATGTAGGTCTGACATAGGCTCTTTGGTCCACTTCGTCTAAAGTGAGGACTGCAGATGCTGGAGATTAGAGTCAAGACTAGAGTGGTGCTGATGAAAAGTTCCAACATGAAGCATTGACACCACTTCTCCTCTTGTTAAAGTACCTGTTTGACACAGCTCAGGGAATCCCTGATGGACTCGGTCTGTAGCCTCTCTTAGTTCGTCCCAGAGATCGTACTGTGTGATAGTCTGGAACATAAAACTCTTACAGGCGGTTTAGTTTAAATTATTACCTTCATTTACCAATAGCATCAATGTTACACTAATGCACAGATACCTACAAGCCAGGCTTGATCTAAGGTTCTAAAACCACTAGCAGAGTAAGGGCACCAGCTCTTACCTGTAAGAGTTCTCTTAGGCTACTCCCCTTACTGCTGCAAACAGGCTGTCTTTATGCAGAATTTGGTATTAAAATTACAAAAATGCCACATGTCCTTAATCAGATAAACAGCAATAAAATGGCAAAAGGAAGAGAAACTCATTGACAGGTCTGAGTACGGCTGACTAATTAAGCTACATGCACATCCAAGTGGGAACCCTGGATCCAGCCAGGTACCAAATGGCCAATTGCTTTGGCTAGATAACCTTCCCCTTTAACAATACATCACAATGAGGGACTAGTCTAAACTATGTGGAAAGGTCATGAGGTAACTTTGCTCAGCTAACATGTCCAGTATCATTGTCCTACAAAATGGCTTTTTCTTTTCAAATTGTCTTAGATTCCCAGAATGCAAATTAAATTCATAACATCCCCGGATCTTGAGCTCCAGGGAACAACACAAACATTCAGTCTGTGACTAGCGAGTGTTCACTCAAATCGGACCACAAAGAGTTAATCTTTCAACCAGCCTCCATCCTTTCTGTGTGTGTGTGTGTGTGTGTGTGTGTATGTATGTGTTTCTCTCTCTGTCCCTTGAACTCTTTGGTCAGTGTATGTAATTTACAGAAGAATGTTTTCTCTCTCTCACTCACACATGAACATCTTCCAACTTCCTTACAATGTCAGGTTCAGCCTTCGTGTTTTCCCGGCCTGACATTCACACTCCAGACCAGCCAAGACGAGGGAGCTGAGCTTCATAAATTCAAATCAGTTCAGTATGGTATATATGAAAATGTATCAGGATTGTTCTATTATATGCATATTCCACTCAACTTATTAAATTACAACTTATTTCCTGTTGAGTGTGAGTTTTGTTAAGAGTCTTCAATATAACCAGAATTTTAGTTATCTGGCATCCAGCTGTGAAGTATTTGCAATCTTCCAGCCCCTGGCATGAGAAGGAAGTACTGCCACACGTTCCACAATTGAACAAATGGTATCACCTTATTTACACTGATCCACTGACACTAAGGGCAGATGCCCCAGATCCTTCTGAACAAATGTGCCACTCACTCCCCTCCAAGGCCAAATACATCCCAGCGTATCCTGTCACAAATGTGTCATGTGTAAGGCTACAAGCTTTCTCACTCTGCTGCTTGACCTGCTGTGTTTTCCCTAGCTCAACTTTTTATCCAAGGCCAAGCATGTTGACAAGATATCCAATGATGGACGAAATGCTCAGCATCCTGAACTCGTATGAATCATTTTACGACAGCCCAGACATGCCCCCTCCTTTGGGGTTTTTTTTCTCTGTTAACGTTTGCTGGCAAAATTCTAAAAAAAACTACTTGCTTTAAAAGTCAAGAGTTTTGCAGGTGTGTGCCTGCCTGAAGATTAACCTCTCTCTTTGAATTTACTCAGAATAAACAAGGAGTATCTGTTTCCAGTAGCAGACAGTAACCAGAGGGCACAGATTTAAGATAATTAGGAGAAGAGCTGGAGATGACATGAAAAAATATTCAACTCAGTGAGTTGTTGTGATCAGGAATGCTGAGGAACCGCGTTTGTCCGGCATTCAATTATCCCAATATCGGATTATCCGGCAAGATCGCAAGGTCCCGATGTTTGGCTGAACTATGTACTCTTCATTTGATTATACAGAATCCAATTAACCGAACAAAATACTGCCTGCCTGTGTCATTCGGATAATCGAGGTTCCTCTGTACATTGCCTGAAAAGATGGTGCAAGCAGGTTCAAGGGTAATGTGCGAAAAAAAGTTGAATAAGTATTTGGAAAGGCAAGTGCTTGCTAGACTTTGGGAGTGAGGCGAGCTGAATGACTCGTCAGCACAGGCGATAACAGGTGCTATGACCTCCCATACTTTTTTTATCAAGGTAAAGTCATTTGCCTGGAGAGGAGGAAGTGATTACAATGGAATGTGTGCCCCAAGAATACAGGAGACATGTTTTTGGTGAAATCCTGTTCTCCTTTGTAGTCTCCTACTTACTGCCCTACTAGGAGAGAGTGAGGACTGCAGATGCTGGAGTACTAGAGTTGAAAAATGTGGTGCTGGAAAAGCACAACAGGCCAGGCAGCATCCAATGAGCAGGAAAATCGACGTTTCAGGCATAAGCCCAGGGTGAGAGGCCTGTCTGTGCTGAGATGGCTAACAACTGATCCCTCGAAAGCAGTATTAATCATGACACTGCGTTAATAACACCATCAGCAGGTGGTAGTGCTCCACAAGAGCCGCCTTCTGTATGCCTTCATTTCGGCTTGTTGATATTAAAGCTGATATGGTTGGGCAGAGGAATTTATGCACTGTATCTCAATTCTCCACAAACTTTATTTTGATCTTCTATTAAAACTGCGAGTCTGGGTCTTATGAAGAAAGATTTCAATTAGCGAGTGATGTCTGTTGCCTCTGGTTACTGACTGGCTCAGCTATGCATTCCAGGAAATACATTCAGACCCCAGGTTCCGTTTTCTCCACTGTTTGTGCACTGAAGGGTGGTGAATACTGACGATCTACCTGTTATCACCGTAGTACGTTCTCTAAATCAGCAGGGTGTCTGACTCCCTGTATTGCCGCTACATCTTGTCCTACCTTTCCTAAAAGTAAGTTGCTATTCCATCTCTAAACCTTTCCACCCAATCTCCTTCCTCCCCGTTCCCATTCCCGCACCCTCCCATACATACCCTGTCCGCACTCTCGCTCTTTTCATTCTCTCGTGCTCTCTTTTGCTCCGCTCTCTCTCGCTCGCGCTCTCTCGCGCTCTCTCTCCTCCCCCCCGCCACCCAATGACCTCATTGACCCAGCCTTTCTCCACGTGACATCTCCTTCCATAGCTTCGTGTCACATTTGATTTAAAATTTGATATCGATATCAAATTAGTTGTGGATTACATTGAATAAAACGACCTGTGCTGTGTCCGGGCTTGCACTGAAATAACAGCCAGTTTTGTTACCTTAGTCAGCACCTTTGGGACCATACAGTTTCCGGGGAGAAACCTTTTGGGATTTGCGGAGCGTTTCTGTTGTAACAGAGGTATCAATGTTTGCAGTCTTGGCAGAAAAACTTCTGCCACATTTTCTCTCTGGCCCACCTGTACTGAAATTACACAGTGAAGGCAGATATCGTGCGTCACTTGCTGCCGAGTTTTAACTTTCTTCCCTTCCGGCTTCTCCTCAGACGTCCACCACAAAGTCATCCACTTGGTCGAGCGCGCGCCACCACAGGCACAGCCAGCGTCAGGAGGTCCTTCCTCGGCGGGCTCTTCCATACCCCACCCGGGGGGCGGGCGAGGGACTTCAACTGGACCCCACGACAGGAATGCCAACAGTTATGTGATGGTGGGCACCTTCAATTTGCCAGTCAACCTTCTAGACCCTCAGCAGATACAGGTCAGTGGTGGAGAACTTGAGAGTAAAGGCAGTGAGTGGAGCCACCTGTTTGGAGGCAAGGTGACGCCCCCTCCCTTCCCACTATGCTGCCCAGCCATTCCCCCCCCCCCCGCCAAAACCTGCCGCCTTCCTTTCCCTTCCCTACCAAAAAGAAATACCCTTACCTTAAGGTGGCATGTCAGGCTTTATGCTTCCTAATTGTCGTGGACTGTTAGCACGTGTACCTCTTTCCAAAACAATGCAGAGCACCTCCCTGATGCCGACAGCAGGCTGAGTGTATATTGCAGTCCATCTCTCCACCGTTGACCCTTATCGACTAGAGCTATTTGCATTCAGTCAAGTTTCTCTTCGGTGATTCTCTATGAATACGGGGTGTAGCAAAATGAGTGCCCAGTCAGGAAGAGGGAGTCCAGCAGGGATGGTCAAAAATCTGGGCAAAGATTTCGACAGGCCTCTTATTTAAGAGGAGGAGATGGCAAGGCACTATGGGGGTTAAGATTAGAAAGTAGGATAGAAATACCTTAAACATGTCATCGCACAGGATGGATGAAGATGCTTTTTTGGAGGAGGGGTTGTGCAGGCTGTAAGCCCAAGTTCCTAATGAGTTGTGGGCTTTTAATTGGGATGCAGTGTGGGGGGGGTGTGAGTAGAATGTGTGAACAGGAGCAGACGTTCCCTTTTTGGAGTTTTCCCAGACTGCACGTTCCAGCCGTATCATCCCAAGAGAATCTCATTGCTCTGCAGTCATCCTACTCTGGCCTGGGTATACCGGTTGCGAAGCTTTGCTGGTGTAATTGTGTGCATTTTCGTTCCCAAGGTTCAGACTTGCCGCATGTTGTTACGAAGTTAGTTGTGTGTTAGTGGCAGTACGGGAGCCAATCAGCTTTAACGTGCTTCAGTTAACATTGTGTGCAATAGCTTATCTAAGCCTTCAATGTGCCTGTAATTTGCAGCAGTTCAGCCTAGCAAAGTTTCTTGTTGAATATAAGCAGGTTTGAAAGGACAGAATCGGTTCTTGTAACTTAGACATTTTCCCACAACTCAGTTGCATACAATGCACTTTGAGGTGCCACGTGTTTACTGTCAGACTGTATTAATGCTGTTGTCACTCTAAAGGGGTGAGCAGCACTGCACTTGATCATCCAGTAGTATGAAGCCTTGACATGCCCACCAATTCCATCAGGTTTTCATAGAGTGTATGTTGTACATGTCAGATAGTAGCCAAGTCTGCATATTAAATAATCATCTTCTGCAAACTAGCATGGTGGAAGTTATCTCACGTTCATCTAGTAGCCGTGCTTGCTTTTAGGAAGGCTCCCTAGTAACTGCAAATGCATGCACGCCCACAAAGGCGTGTCGGTCTTTTTTTATTTGTTCCACGTGTGCGTGCGTTCCCCGATGACGGACACTGATTTATGGTGTGGGGTACATCCACACGGGTGCTGCACTGTTGTCCCGATGATGTTTCCTTTCCGTATTGTTACAGCAATCAGTGCAGCAGGTGATGGCAGGTTTGGGTGAGGCTGGTCGGAATACACGAGTCACAACTTCCACCGGGGTAAGTGCAAGTGTGTGTCTTTGACTGTACTTACTGAGGTGGGTGTGGGGAGAGGGGCTGTCAGGTACACAGGCTGACTGGCACACGTCCAACCTTTTATACATGTATCCTTTTAGTATTGAAGTGCTTGCCAGGGCTCCCAACCCTACAAAAATCTCAGAAATTACAAACTGCCAGCTCGATTGCAATGTCCAAAGTTTAATTGATTGCCATTTTGGTCTAGGCTGAGTATTTTGTCACGTTTGCACACGGTTATTGCAGGTGGCATGTCTCTTGGAAAGCTGCACACTGCATATCGTTTAAGCTCCGGGGTATTAAACATTTACGTGGCTGGATGGGGTAATAGAATGACCAACTGTGTAAGAATAATGTTTGATGTGATCCCACCTATGAGCCAAGCGACAAGGGTCATAAGTGGCACGAGAGGAATATACCATTCGGATGGTAAGAGAGATGCGTCGCAGGAAGAGTAAAAGTAAAAGGGGGTAGATCAGAGTGATGACGGATAGCATCTATCATGCTACTGTACATATTAACTCTATATGTCTGTGATCAGGGCTTATATCTTGAGGAAGTATAATCTCTATGACTATGACTCGAAGTTGTTGAGAATTGGACTGCGTTGCTAGGAAGCTTGCAAAGCACTTGGGCACAGGCAGACAGGATTTGAAGATCAGATTAAATACGCACTTGAAATATATTACGCTTGGAAGTCATATATTTTAAAAGGAACAGAGAGGGGATTGTTTTCGTCTTGTGGTGATGGTGCAGGTTGAGGTGGAATTCAGAAACTTCGTTGTCGGGGATGGGGGTGGCATCAAAGATGATCTTGTTCCCTATTAGCTTGTTCCCAGCAATTTTGTGAAAGCCATTAGAGAAACAACAGAAGTAGTTCAGAGTACGTTAACATGGTATGTTTTTTGAAACTTCATTCAACTTCGGGCACGCAAGGCGACCTAGTGAAATTTTCAAAATTAGTGAATGATTGATTTGTTTCCTTGCCTTGACGAGCAATGTACACAAGAGGGTACAGATCAAGTAAGTGCATGACTCTTGGGGAAACAACTAAGATCCCTCCATCTGCAGAGTTCCAAAAACCTAAAAGCCTTGCCATGAGCCATTGCCGGAAGGTAATTAGATTGCTGCTTGGTGTGTGGGTCAGGGAAGGTGGTGAAGAAGGAATCTTTGAGGAGGTTTGTGTCAGCGTCCAAGTGGGATTGGGTTCGGAGGCCCCCAGGAAGCAAGAAATGAGCACGGAGCTGAATGGGTACCTCTGTCACGGGATGTTTTAGGAGCAAGTAATAAAAGCTTCAATATTTTCCAACCAATAAGGAAGTTTTTTTTCTTGTGTATTGTGCAGTTAAGTAGCATATTTCCTGTCTTGAAAGAAGTGACCCTCAGTGTAAACTGGTTGTGTGGAAATAGTTGTCTCTGTTCGGCTGTCTATCTCTGTTGACTAATGGGTAGATCTCTGCTTGAGAGGGATGGGATTAAAACAAGAGCTCAAAGACTGAGATGGAATAGGAAGGCAGGCCCCAATTGAGTTGGGTCAAATGGCCTGTATATGTGTGGTGTATTTTCTTCCTCAATGACCATTTGTCATTTGTGAGCTTAGACTGAGAGTGTGATTGAGCTATTCAGTTATGAAAGAAATTTGCAGACCAGGTTGACTCTGAAGGTTCCCATCATCTAAAGAGCTGCAATTTGCAGCAGAGGTCACTTTAAAAAGCAGCTATGGAATCCTTGAAAGTAGTTTTCTTGTTCTGCTGCCCACCAAAATTGATGCTTTCGGTAAATTTTTTTTTGCACATTGTAATCTGTTGGAGAATGATGCACCTTAATCTATTTGTGTCATTGACTTAACGATACAAAGCATTTTCCAGCTTCATTAGTCAATCCATTGCTGCATTAAAATTTCTGCCACTAGGTGACATAGTTTACTCGTTTACTGCAGATGCTCTGTGGTTTAAGATGCAGGGTGTTTGCTCTACGTTGTTGAAAAGAAATTGCCTGCTTATTGTGTCAAGGTGCATGGGCATTACATTGAAAGTGAAATCGTCGTGGTAATCTTTTCATCGACGAAGGTGTTAGGTGTGCATCAAATAATCCTTCTCAGAGGGGCTGCCTTCATAGCGTGCACATTTACCCTAAGCGCCACAGCTTTCAAGAAAGCTGTTGCTTTCATTGGTGCCTCTTCTGAGTGGTTGTGACCACCAGTTGTTTTGGTGCAAGTGAGCCCATAGGAGGTGGAAATCTCTGGCATTGTCAGCCAGTAACCCCCAGATATGTGATAATTGATGACTAGGGCCTTCATGTCATGCTTGCACGCATCTTTGAAGGGAGCTTTGACCAGCCTCCAAGCTGTTTGGCTCTGGTACCTCACCAAGCAGAGTTTGTATGCCTGTATCCTGTGCATCTACCCGAGAGTACACAAAGCCATTTTGATTTGACAAGTGCTTGTGGTCTTGGGGAGTTCTGCATGCAAGAGAACTCCTGCATTCCTGATATTGAGAGACCAAAATTTGCCCGCAACATGCCACAACCAGCAAAGATGGAAACTTACTGAGCTATCTTTTTTGGATGGCTGTCAGTCATCCATGTTTCACAAGCCCTCAATAACATGCTGACATCTAGACCCTAAGGGCTGGATTGATATTTATCCATGCTTTGTAGCTCCTTTTCCTTCTGGCTCCATCAAGGGATAGATTGTCCATCACCATAGCCCAAGGTAACAGAGTTAGTCAACTCCTATTCCATGTGATCGCGATCACCCATCTTCTATGAATATGGATTTCTTTACTCTTTTATAGTCGGGGAGACACAGTAACAGGCGTGAGAGAAACTGCATGCGAGACCTTATAGCCGAGCTAAAGGATTCTGGGTAATCCAAGATGGAGGACGAGAACCATTTTTGGCTGTAACAGGCTACTCCTTTTTTGAGGTATTTTAGATGTTGGAGGTGATTTCCTCGAATTCCAAGGGTAGCAATTACTGTTTTATTTGTTGTTGCATTGTTTTGGAACTTTGGAGGACCAAAAAGTCAAAACAACTGAACTTTTAAAATGGAGAGGGACAGACAAAGACAAGTACATGGTCAGGTCAGTGCAAGAAAGAAGGAGAAAACTGACACTGCTCCCTGACACAGCAGAGAAGCTGCACAGTTACTACCTTGCTGTTTGAATTCATGTATTGCCCGACATCAGAGTGCATCTTGGAATATTACAAACAGTGCAATTCACAACTGACCTTGGAGAAACCTGTTTGACAGAGTTCACAGCACAGAAGCAGGTAAGTGAATAGTTTTAAGTATAGTCTTGCTGTAAATATACAATAGTGAGTAGAGTGGGTTCTTTCTTGTTTATATGTTTTATTGAGATATGTTTCTTGATTAAATTTAAAAATATAAGCCATAAGTATTAAGTTAGCCTGGAGCAGTGTTTTGTAGAGGAATAAGATGGTGCTATTTTCTGGGTCTGTAGATTGGAAGAAGCAAAAATGGTCCTTAGAGTGATATGCTGCTCTTATCAGATGTGGGAGTGGCGGGAGAGTTTACGTGTTACTGAGGATTATATCTGCAATGAAGGCTATTGGTTGTGAATCCTATCAGATCGATTGGACCGGTTGGAGAGACAATTAGAGGCAGTGAGAAATTTACAAGAGCAAGGGGATGTGATTAATGGCAGTTATAGGATGGGAGGAGAAGTTGCAGATACAGTCACATAGAGAGGTTAACTCCAGGAAAGGTAAGAGTGGGAGGCAGGTGTACAGGAGTCTTCTGTGGCTATCCCCATTTCAAATAAGTATACTGTTTTGGAAAATATGATGGATTCTCAGGGGAATGTAGCACCAACAGCCAAGTTTCTGGTATCAAGACTGGCTTCAAAGCAATGAGGGGTACGTCGGGTTCCAAGAGATCAATTATGTTAGGGGACTCTCTCGTCCGAGGCACAGACAGACGTTTCTGAGGCCAGCAGTGAAAAATCAGAATGGTATGTTGCCTCCCTTGTTCCAAGATCAAGGATGTCTCAGAAAGGGTGCAGAATGTTCTCAAAGGGGAGAGGGGCCAACAGGAGGTCATTGTACACATTGGAGCCAATGACATAGGAAGGGAAAAGGATGAGATTCTGAAGGGACAATATCAAGAGTTAGGCAGAAATTTAAAAAGGAGGTCCTCGAGAGTAGTCATATCTGGATTACTCCCGGCGCTGTGAGCTAGTGAGGATAGGAACAGGAGGATAGATCAGATGAATGCATGGCTGAGGAGCTGGTATATGGGAGAAGGATTCACATTTTTGGATCATTAGAATCTCTTCTGGAGTAGAAATGACCTGTACAAGAAGGATGGATTGCACCTGAATTGGAAGGGGGTTAATATACTGGTAGGGAGATTTGCTAGAGATGCTCGTGATGATTTAAACTAGTAAGGTGGGGTTGGGACCCAGGGAGATATTGAGGAAAGAGATCAATCTGAGACTGGTACAGTTGAGAAAAGAAACAAATCAAACAGGGCAGGCAGGGACAAAGCAGAGAATAAGGTAGGACTGATAAATTAAACTGCATTTATTTCAATGCAAGAGGACTAACAGATGAACTCAGGGCATAGTTAGGAAAATGGGACTGGAATATCATAGCAATTACAGAAACATGGCTCAGGGATGGGCAGGACTGACAGCTTAATGTTCCTGGATACAAATGCTACAGGAAGGATAGAAAGGGAGACAGGGGAGGAGGAGGAGTGGTGATTTTTTAGGGATAGCATTACAGCTGTGCTGAGGGAGGAAATTCCCGGAAACACATCCAGGGAAGTTATTTGGGTGGAACTGTGAAATAAGAAAGGAATGATAACCTTATTGGGATTGTATCATAGACCCCCTAAATGTCAGAGAGAAATTGGGAAACAAATATGTAAGGAGATCTCAGCTATCTGTCCAAATAATAGGGTGGTTATGGTAGGGGATTTTAACTTTCCAAACATCGACTGGGACTGCCATAGTGTTAAGGGTTTAGATGGAGAGGAGTTTGTTAAGTGTGTACATGCCAATTTTCTGATTCAGTATGTGGATGTACCTACTAGAGAAGGTGCAAAACTTGACCTACTCTTGGGAAATAAGGCAGGACAGGTGACTGAGGTGTCAGTGAGGGAGCACTTTGGGGCCAGTGACTATAATTCTATTAGATTTAAAATAGTGAAGGAAAAGGATAGACCAGATCTAAATTGGAGAAAGGCTCATTTTGACGGTACTAGGCAAGAACTTTCAGCCATTCACAGGTAAAGGGACGGCTAGAAAATGGGAAGCCTTCAGAAATGAGATAATGAGAGTCCAGAGACAGTGTATTCCTGTCAGGGTGAAAGGAAAGGCTGGTAGGTACAAGGAATGCTGGATGACGAGAGAAATTGAGGGTTTGTTTAAGAAAAAGAAGGAAGCATATGTTAGGTATAGACAGGATAGATCGAGTGACTCCTAAGAAGAGTCTAAAGGCAGGGAAAGCAGTGGGGTGAAAAGGGGACGTGAGATAGCTTTGGTAAATAGAGTTAAGGAGAATCTAAAGGGTTTTTACAAATACATTAAGGACAAAAAGCTAACTGGGGAGGGAATAGGGCCTCCCAAAGATCTGCAAGGTGGTCTTTGAGCTGCAGGAGATGGGGGAGATACTAATTGAGTCTTTTGCATCAGAGTTTACTGTAGAGAAGGACATGGAGGATATTGTATTTTGGGAAATAGATGGTGACATCTTGAAGAATGTCCATGTTGCAGAGGAGGAAGGTGCTGGACGTCTTGAAACGTATAAAAGTGTATAAATCCCTGGGACCTGATCAATTTACAAAATAATACATGGCTTGGAAAGGGTGGACCCTAGGAAATTGTTTCTGTTAGGCGAGGAGACTAGGACCTGTAGACACAGCCTTAGAATTAGAGGGGATAAATACAGAGCAGAAATGCGGAGATATTTCTTCAGCCAGAGAGTGGTGGGCCTGTGGAATTCATTGCCACGGAGTGCAGTGGAGGCCGGGATGCTAAATGTCTTCAAGGCAGAGATTGATAAATTCTTGATGTCATAAGGAATTAAGGGCTACGGGGAGAATGCAGGTAAATGGAGTTGAAATGCCCATCAGCCATGATTGAATGGCAGAGTGGACTTGATGGGCCGAATGGCCTTCCTTCCACTTCTATGTCTTATGGTCTTAATTGTACCCTAGAACTCTGTGGGAAGCTAGAGAAGTGATTGCTGGGCCTCTTACTGAGATATTTGTACCATCGATCGTCACAGGTGAGGTGCTGGAAGACTGGAGGTTGGCTAACGTGGTGCCACTATTTAAGAAAGATGGTAAGGACAAACCAGGGAACTATAGGCCAGTGAGCCTGACATCGGTGGTGGCGGCAAGTTATTGGAGGGAACCCCAAGGGGCAGGATGTAAGTATATTTGGAAAGGCAAGGACTGATTAGGGATAGTCAACGTGGCTTTGTGCGTGGGAAGTCATGTCTCATAAACTTGATTGAGATTTTTGAAGATGTAGCAAATAGGATTGATGAGGGCAGAGCGGTAGATGTGATCTATGTGGACTTCAGTAAGGTGTTCAACAAGGTTCCCCCTGGGAGACTGGTCAGCAAGATTAGATCTCACGGAATACAGGGAGAAGTAGCCATTTGGATACAGAACTGGCTCGAAGGGAGAAGGCAGAGGGTGGTGGTGAAGGGTTGTTTTTCAGACTGGAGCCCTGTGACCAGTGGAGTGCCCCAAGGATCGGTGCTGGGTCCACTACTTTTCATCATTTACATAAATGATTTGGTTGTGAGCATAAGAGGTATAGTTAGTAAGTTTGCAGATGACGGCAAGGAAGGTTACCTCAGATTACAACAGGATCTTGATCCGATCGGCTGAGAATTGGCAGATGGAGTTTAATTCAGATAAATGTGAGGTGCTGCATTTTGGGAAAGCAAATCTTAGCAGGACTTATACACTTAATGGCAATGTTCTCAGGAGTGTTGCTGAACAAGGAGACCTTGGAGTGCAAGTTCATATCTTCTTGAAAATAGTCTCAGATGGTAAGATAGTGAAGAAGGTGTTTGGTATGCTTTTCTTTATTGGTCAGAGTATTGAGTACAGGTGTTGGGAGGACATGTTGTGGCTGTACAGGACATTGGTTAGGCCACTGTTGGAATATTGTGTGCAGGTCTGACTTCCTTCCGACCAGAAAGATGTTGTGAAACCTGAAAGGGTTCAGTCAAGATTTGTAAGAATGTTAGGCCAAAGTGAGTACTGCAGATGCTGGAGATCAGAGTTGAGAGTGTGGTGCTGGAAAAACACAACACATTAGGCAACCAAGGAGCAGGAAAATCGACGTTTTGGGCAAAAGCCCTTCATCAGGAATTTGATATAAGGATGTTGCCAGGGTCGGAGGATTTGAGCTGGAGGGAGAGGTTGAATAGGCTGGGGGTCGGAAGCTGAGGTGTGAACTTAGAGGTTTATACAATCATGAGGATCATGGATAAGGTAAATAGACAAAGTTTTTTCCCTGCGGTGGAGGGGTGTCCACAGCTAGAGAACATAGGTTTAGAGTGAGAGGGGAAAGATACAAAAGACACCTTAGGGGCAACTTTTTCATGCAATGGGTGATACGTATATGGAATGAGCTGCCAGAGAAAGTGATGGAGGCTGGTACAGTCACAGCTTTAAAAAGGCATCTGCATGGGTATATGAATAGGAAGGGTTTAGAGGGATATGATCCAGGTGCTGGCAAATGAGACTAGATTGGGTTGGGATATCTGGTCAGTGTGGGCCAATTGGATCAAAGGGTCTGTTTCCGTGCTGTACATATCTATGATTCCACCCATTGGCTGATTAACTCAACTTTATCGGTGTAGTTTCCTGATCAGGAAGCAGCGTGTTTTTGTCTTCGTGTTTGCTCATGAAAGATGGTCGGACTTTGCGGTCTGGCCTAGCGAGCAAGTCCTTGCTGTCAAGGTGGTGGGCAGCTGAAGAGCCTGAGCAGACAGGCTGCAATAGCTTAGGGCCATGTCTGGCATTAATGTGCTGGGTATTGATGATTGGGAGGGACATGTTGACTGGGCAGAAAAGCTGTTTTCAAGTGGGGCTTTTCTTGAGATGGGAGTCAGAGCTTGCAGGGCCAAGGGAAGTATGTGGATGCATTGGCAGACGAGTCACTGTTTAGAGTTGAGGATGGGGTCGGTTTGCTCCTTGATTTCAGCAATTTGGGGGAGATATTGTCCTCATGCTTAGGGCCCAGTGAGTCTGCTGGGAGGCCTCATGTGCCTGGGGGCGACATTGCTATTTACCTAGTGGCTGCATGATTCCAGCCTGTCTTTTTTTTTAGCATCGAGTGAGGAGCAACTTATGGCATTTTGTGTCATTAGACAAGTCATTCCTATTTGTGGCTCGGCTGTGTTTCACTGGTGGGCACCAGATGACACCGCAAAAGAAGTCAAAGATTGGTACACCTCAAGAGCGAGATCTCAGCCACATTTGTGGTGATGTGGGCCCTGTTTGTCAGATTTTCAACATTATCAAAAAACGCAAGTTTACTGAAGTGAAATCACGTTTTCATATCAAAATAATTCATGTAAAACTGGGCAGGTCAGAGCGATAGGATTGACTGTCTCAAACTTTTGTGGATAGTATTATAGATTCAACATTTTTAAACAATGTGTGGAAAGAAATACCAAGAAGGTCAATGCTGGTTAAAGAGACTAACCACCAAAGGCGATGACAGGCAAGGGACAGAGAGATAGTAACAGGACAAGTGTAGAAACAGTAGCCTGGTCTGGAGCTAAATGGCCACGGCAAAACCCTTACCAAAAGCTATTGCCCTGAAAAGAAAAGTCATGACTTGGAATGTTACAACTTGCTGCTGTGTTCAGAAGGATGTTGAGTGCTTAAGCATTATAGGCAGGAGATTTAAATATGCACATGTTCAGAGTTGTGAATGACAAGCTTAGTCATCATTTCTGTCGACCTTTTTATTGCCAAAACATTTGAGCTCATATCAGAAACCACGAGATGCTGTAATGGAAAGATGGTTGGCTTAATGTTCTAGAAGGTTGAAATTAAAATTGTTGATAGTCCCTTCACTCTTCAACCACATCTTGTGGTTAGTATGATTGTCAGCTTTACCTCAATGGCAGCGCTACTTCCTTTTGAGACTGAAGGTTGTTTATTCAGGCCTCTGTCAAGACCTGGGCCACAACCCAGACTAACGTGTCAGTGCAGTACTGAGGGAGTGTTGGATTATTGTACTCTGTTTTGGATATCTATTAAACTCAGTTCCCACGTACCACCTCAAGTGACTATTGAGTTCCACGGGCATGATTTGACGAGCTGGGAGTTTGCTTAGTGTCCTGACCATTATTCTGCTCTTGAACAGCAAGGTGGACAGACTGGTGCGAAATACAAAATGTTTGTGATATTACCTTTGACTGGCAGCAGTACCACAAAAAAACCCTTGAACTTCAAAATGGCTGCTCGTTCTGTGATTGTTCTTCAGCATGAATGAAAATAACTTTTTAAGAGTTTGCGTCAATTGTACTAAACGAAATAAGGACATGCAGAATAGGAGGAGTAGGTCACCTGGCCCCTTGAGCCTGCTCCACCATTCAATAAGGTCATGGCTGATCTTTTAGTGGAGTACAGAAACTCCACAGGTCTGACAGCATCTTTGGCAAGAGAGAGACAGTTGATCACCTCAAGTTCAGAATGACATTTTCAAAGTTGAAAGATGTTGGGAAGTTTTTTTTCATAGTTTTGACAGAAACAGAGGCACAGGGCAAAGACGAGTTTTGATGCTGGAGAAGGAAATCAGGGAGGAATTGATTGAGTGAGAAAGTGAGAGAATCCTTCATTACACAAACTGAGTTGGAAAGACTAAGAAATTGCATGTGGTTCCTCATCTGTGAAAGGATTAATATGATTGTTTCAGGTTATGCAAAATCTATCTTTGTATCATTAGTTTAAATATAGAATTTTTTGTAGCATTTGAATGTAAAGTAATTTAGTTTGTGTTAGTTCTAATTTATGTTAAAGTAAAAGCTACATGCAATGCAATCCTGTTGGTCTATCTTCATCTGGAAGTCACTCAGTAAATTTGGCCCTTTTGGCTCCTCGTTCCCCAAAGGGGAATCGTAGAAGTCTGCGTCAGTGACTGCCCTTCACAGTAATTCAGAGTGAAGTTAAGCACTGAGTAAAGTGAGTTAAAGGTTTGAGAACCAATGTGGATTTATATCCTGAGAATTTCCTGTCAATTTGAACAATGTCTTTGACATCGATAAGATTGCGGTTTGGGCAGCAGTGATGGGATGAACTTTCTACCGCACATGTCTTGCTGCACTGGAGTTGCTCATTCCAGAAGATGATGATGATGCACCATGTAGTAAGTGTGAAGATGTAACCTCTTCATCCCTGAACTGAAAATGTGTTGCTGGTTAAAGCGCAGCAGGTCAGGCAGCGTCCAAGGAACAGGAAATTCGACGTTTCGGCAAAAGCCCTTCATGAGGCTTTTGCCCGAAACGTCGAATTTCCTGTTCCTTGGATGCTGCCTGACCTGCTGCGCTTTAACCAGCAACACATTTTCAGCTCTGATCTCCAGCATCTGCAGATCTCACTTTTTACCTCTTCATCCCTGTAATGCTCACGCATCAGTCCTGCAGAAAAGGCTAACTGCCCATGCTCATGAAAAGGTTCGTAGTCAAACCTTCGATCAGATTGGAAGGTACAGTTTATTTCCAGCTAAGCTGAAGAGTGAAGGGTGTAATAGAATTGCAAGTACATTTATTGTCTCATGTATGCAAGTTACAAAAGAACAGGAGTACAGTGAGGTGTGTACTATGTTGCCAAGCCACACTGTTATCTGAAGTACAAACCTGAGGTACAAAACCGAGAAAATAAAGAAAAAAGTTACACAACATTACAGATTTACATTGTACAAGTTAGGAAAATAAGAAATAAAGCTAAAAGGTTAGACATTAGTCTTTCTGTAAGAGTTACCTTGTGGTCTGGCCAGGCGCCACCAGTTCTCTACAAGGAGCCATCCCTGCCGCCTCCTCTCTTCCCCCCCTGCTCCCCCCCCCCCAAACAAAGGACACTAACCACTGATCCTGCTCTGGGCCACTGGACACCCACATTCTGCTCCGGGCCGCTGGGCACCCACATTCTCCTCCGGGCCTGCTCCCCGTCCCTGCTCCACTCCGGGCCGCTGGACATCACTCCCACTGCGATCTGCCGGACACCGACCCCACTCTGTGCTGGGCCCACTGAATTGTAG
The DNA here is from genome assembly GCF_020745735.1 of Hemiscyllium ocellatum. Lineage (NCBI taxonomy): Eukaryota > Metazoa > Chordata > Chondrichthyes > Orectolobiformes > Hemiscylliidae > Hemiscyllium > Hemiscyllium ocellatum. The sequence goes on from NC_083435.1 coordinate 14,216,269, forward strand.
CATGGGAAAGGAGCTCGCTGGTGAACCAAGCAGTATGGAACTTGGATGAATGATCTTTTTTGCCCAATTTTATTTGCCTTGCTCCTGACCTATTGTATCAATTAAACAAAATATTCTCTCAAGTTTAATGGCATGAGTCACTCCTGTACAGATCTCATTCCTTTTTGTAACTGCGAATGCACTCTTATTGGCTAATATTCAGTTAAATGTTAGCAATCGTGCATTTGTTTGCACATGCCTAATTTCCCTTGAACTGAATAACTTGATTGGGGTTTTTTTTTCTGAGGGCAGTTGTTTGAAGGCCAACTCGGTACAGTAGATTTTTTAAAAAATTCACTCCTGGGGTGTGGGTGTCACTGGCTGGCCGGCTTTTATTGCCCTTTCCTGTGATAGATGCCAAGTTGTCCTTGAGAAGGTGGTGGTCAGCTGCCTTCTCGAACTGCTGCAGTCTAGATGCTGGAGGTAGAGTCACAAAATCCAGGATTTTGACCCAGTGGCAGTAAGGAATGGCAACATAACAACACGACGGCTGGAGGAGGAGCGCCTCATCTTCCGCCTGGGAACCCTCCAACCACAAGGAATGAACTCAGATTTCTCCAGTTTCCTCATTTCCCCTCCCCCCCCCACCTTGTCTCAGTCGGTTCCCTCAACTCAGCACCGCCCATCTAACCTGCAATCTTCTTCCTGACCTCTCCGCCCCCACCCCACTCCGGCCTATCACCCTCACCTTGACCTCCTTCCACCTATCACATCTCCATCGCCCCTCCCCCAAGTCCCTCCTCCCTACCTTTTATCTTAGCCTGCCTGGCACACTCTCCTCATTCCTGATGAAGGGCTTATGCCCGAAACGTCGAATTTCCTATTCCTTGGATGCTGCCTGACCTGCTGTGCTTTAACCAGCAACACATTTTCAACTGTGATCTCCAGCATCTGCAGACCTCATTTTTACCCATATTTCACAGTCAGAGTGTTGAGTGGCTTGGAGGCCAGCTTGCATGTTGTGGTGTTCCCATGCATGTGCTGCCCCCGTCCTCCTAGATGGAGGTGATCATGGGTCTGAAAAGTGCTATCTAAGGATCTTCAGTAAATTTCTGCAGTGTATCTTGCACTGAACAGCAGTAGTGCAAGGAATGATATTTGTGGCTATAGTGCTCATCAAGTGGGCTGCTTTGTTCTGGATGGTGTTAAGCTTGTTCAGTGTTGTTGGGGATGCACCCATCCAGGCATGTGGGGAGTATTCCACTGCATTTCTGACTTGCGCCTCATAGGTAGTGAACAAGCTTTAGGGAGTCGGGAGGTGAGTTACTGGCTGCAGTATTCTTAGCTTCTGACCTGCTCTGTGTTTATGTAGCAAATTCAGTAGATTTTCTGGTGAATGGTAACCCCAAGGTGGTTGATAGTAGGGACTCAGTGATAGTAGCACCATTGAATGTCCAGCAGTAGTGATTATGTTGTTACTTAATGGAGACGGTCATTGCCTGGCATTTGTGTGGTATTAATATTGCTTGTCACTTGTCAGCGTGGCTTGGATATTGTTGCATTTGAACATGGATTGCTTCAGTACCTAAAGAGTCACGAATGGTGATCATTGTGCAATCATCAAAAATCCCCACTTCTGACCTTATGGTGGGAAGGTCATTGGTGAAGCAGCTGAAGATGGTTTGCCCTTGGACACTCCCCTGAGGACCTCCTGCAGAGATGTCCTGGAATTGAAATGACTGACCTCCAACAACAGTAATTGGCTATCAGACGTGGAATAGAAAGTCGGAATAAATGGAGTGGAGTGGAAGACAAGTGGTATACCACAGGATCAATGCTGGGGCTCCAGCTCTTCACTGTGTGTGTATGTGGGTGAGAGAATCAAATGTCATATTTGCACATTTTCTGACAACATAAGACTTGGCTGGTTTGAGAGTGGCGAGGTTATAGAGAGGTTTCAGGGCAATTCCATTGAGTCAGTAGTCCTATATGTGGAAGATGTGGTACAAAGTGTATTAGCATCAGTTGACTACTTTGGTAGGAATGCAATTACAGTATTATTTCAATGGTGACAGATTGGGAAATTCTGATGTACAGAAGGGTGTGGGTGTTCTTGTACACTTGTCACGGAAGCAAGCATGCAGGTACAGCAAGTAGATAGGAAGGTAAAAGGTATGTTGATCTTTGTTGCAAGAGGATTTAAGTACAGGAGCAAGGAAGTCTTAGCATTACAGGGCCTCAGTAAGGATGTACCTAGGTTTGGTGCAGGTTTGGTCTCCTTATCTAAGAAAACCTGCTTGCCATACATTGCAGCAGAAGTTGACTAGACTGATTCCTGGGATAGCAGGTTTGTCCTATGAGTTAAGACTGAGTTGTCTGGACCTGTATTCAATGAAGTTTAGAAGAATGAAAGAGGAACTCATAGAAACAGTCTGTATGGTTAGTAAGTTTGTAGATGCCACCAAAATAGGTGGTGTAGTGTGCAGCGAAGATTATCTCAGAGTACAATGTGACCTTGATCAAATGGGCTGAGGAGTTTAATTTACATATATGTGAGGTGTTGCATTTTGGTAAGGCAAACAAAGGCAGGATTGTATAGTTAATGGTGAGTGATGCTGAGCAAAGAGACCGAGGGGTGCAGTTGCATAGTTCCTTGAAAGTGGAAATTCAGGTAGATGGGGTAGAGAAGAAGGCTTTTGGCAGAGTATTGAGTATTGGAGTTGGGATGTCATGTTGTAGCTGTAGAGGACATTGGTGAGACCAGTTGTAGAATACTGCGTACAATTCTGGTTGTCTTTCTATAGGAAAGATGTTGTTAAACTTGAGAGGGTGCAAGAAAGATTTATAAGGCTGCTCTGGAACTGGAGGATTTGTATTGTAGGGACAGGCTGAATAATCCGGGCTTTTTCCCCTGGAGAGTCAGAAGCTGGGCTTATAAAGATTGATAAAAACATGAGGGTTATGGATAGAGTGAATAGCCAAGATCTTTTTCTTAGAATGGGGGAGTCCAAAACTAAAAGGAGTAGATTAAAAGTGAGAGGGGTCAATATTTAAAAGGGGCCTTTGGCAACGTTTTCCATGCAGAGGATGGTGTGTGTATGGAATAAGCTGCCAGGGGAAGTGTTGGAGGCTGGAACAAGAACATTTAAAAGGCATCTGGATGGGTACATGTATAGGAAGGGTTTCGGGGATGGATATGGACCAAATGCTGGCAATTGGGAATCGGTGAGATCGGGATGCCTGTCTGTACAACCAAGGTGAACCAAAAGGTCTGTTTGCGTGCTGTACAACTCTACAAAACGTAACATTCTGGCCAGGCTGATGTTTCTCCTCACTGGGATGGGTACACACAGGGTCATAGCGTTGCATTATGCAGCAGACCATTTTGAACTGAGGTGAGGAACAATTTCTCCATTAGGTGAACCTGTGAAATTCTGTACCACAGAAGGCTGAGGAGGCCGAGTGACTGAAATGTATTTCAGGAAAATAATGAATAAAGTTCCAGATGTATGGGGAGAGAACAGGAGTATGACATTGAAATTAAGGATCAGCCCCGTTGAAAGGCAGGTTAGGAACGATGGAGTGAACGGCCTACTCCTGCCCCTATTTTCTACGCTTCCATGATGCAAGCGTGATAATTTCTTGGGATCTTACCATTGTTTCAAGGTTACTGTAACTTGCATATAGTTTTTGTCAGTCCATCCACTAAAGATAAAATGGCTCTGCTTTTTCCATTTTCTTTCTGCATTATTTGTCAACTCCTGCTTGGCTGGCTTGGATTGAATTCCATATGTGCTAATTCTAAAGTAACAGTTACTGTTGAATATTAAATTATTAAACTCAGGCAAGGCATGTAGAATCCAAATTGCCAAGTTGGATTGAAGTGGTGGCTGAAGTCTTTAATATTTCTTGATGGGATTGTTCCTTGAATTTGATGCACCTCTGCACCTTCACTTTTGATTAGCCCGGTTATGGTATTGCCACAGAGTTAGGTTTCAGTACCCTTGTCCTCTTCTTTCTTCCTAATGAGGTGAAGTAAAGCACCTACAGTGGGGAAACTCTGGAATCCTCAGCACAAGTAACCGCGAGGACACCAGTAATCCTTCGGATTTGGAAATTAGACTTCACCCTCTCTACCTTTCCCTTTGCATGTGGGTAGTGTAATTGCATTTGAGATGAACCATTTAACATACTTGAGCACAAAGCCATATCAGATTGTTCTCAGCGATATGCTGGTTTGATTTTTGGAATGACTCTTCAGAGAAGTATTCTTCGAATTGTTTAATGTAAGCTGTGTATCAGCATCTGTATCTGTCTGTCTTTGGTTCATGCATTTCTGCTCCATTGCAATTCGAGTGTAGCATTCCTATCGCTGTAAGGTATTTCAAGAGAACAGGCGAGCAGTCATTTGGAATGTACAGATAGCTGTCCAGGAACAGTGTGTTCTTTAGTCAGAATTTTAATTGATGTTATCCAGCCTTTTCTAAGAGAAAACAAACTACTGGTTTTAACCTGTAATTTGAATGAGGTAGTCTCGTGTGTAGTTGGCATCGTTTGGTTGGCTGGCCTTGAAAGATTCCTCTGCTTCACCTCAGCAGAAGAATGATATATTGTGAATGACCATCTAACAGTCCTGGAATGGTAGACTGTCACAGCACAAATGGGCTCATCTCCCAACAATTCTCCCTCTTAATCTCTTCATTCTCATCTTCTATACACTTTCCTCTTTTGTTTTAAGAAGCCAGTTTTATTCCCCCTTTAAAAATGTCAGTGGACTCTGTCAGTGGTGCTTTGTGGCAAAACATTCTGTATTTTATCTAAAGATTATATACAAAGATAACAATTCCGATTGCCTTCAATGGGTGCACTTTGTCGAACAGGCGTTTGATCACTGCTTCCTCTTGTAAACCTTCATAAGTGTGGTGGCATGACCTCTGGTTATGTCCCTCATTTGAGCCAGATGTGTTGAGGTGGAAGATTGTGGAACTGATTTTGCCCTTAATGGACATTGTCATCATCCTTGGTGTCTCCATGCTGGGCTGGACAATGTGAAGATGTAGCAATAATTTGTATTAGGGCCAGAGCTTAGTGACAACTGCAGCAAGCATTTGGTGATGGGAGGCTTGGTCTTGCTCTTATTGACTCGGCAGTTGATGACCCTTCCATTTTCACTCATGACTGGAGAAAGGCCATGTGGCGGCCACATCTTCCTCAATACAACGAAAACTGCCACATCTTCCTCACTGCAACAGCAACCTTTTGTTTGTCGAGTGTCATCAAACAAAAGCCTGCTGGCGACAGAAGTGGCGTGCATGTGAGAATGTCATCTATTTTCAGAAGGAGAGTGTGTTCATGAGAGCCAAATGATAGATGCCGGGCAGAACTTCAGAGGAAGCTATTTGGGGAGAGGATGCGAAGACATTAGGAGAGTCTGAGGCTGTGAATGGATGAATGTGAATGGAACAAAGTGAGTGTGGTCCCACCCAGCTGGACAGCGGAGGAGAGATGTATGAGCTGGACCCTGTGATTAACCACAGGCAGATGTAGACTGGTCGAGAGGAATGAGTGGGAAACATTCATATTGGCCAAAACTGCAATATAATTTGAGACTTTGATTTTATAAGGATGTGATACCCCCGCAAGATGTGAATCAATGGAAGGGGGAAATGGGAAAAGAAGGAACAGGCAGCTGCTTTAATAAAAAAGACTTGCCATTTCATGAAACCAGTGGGGAATCTTTTCATTGTTCTGTTGCGAAATTTATTGCCAGTAAAAGGAACTGGGTTGGACTGATTCATGGGAATTGAAGTGCTGCTGATTGGATCCGAGCAAAACTGTGATGAAATTCACAAAGAAATAGTTAGCTTAAAGGCCAAAATCTTGCCTAAGCAAGTAGTCTATCCCCACACAGGCAAACACAATCCATTAGGCAGGCGTCTGCAACTTTTAAAACAAGTTCTGAGATGTAATTAAAATTTGTTTTTTCCACTTAATTATTTCTCCTGCATTGTGAAACCTTCCCACGGGCTAGAGGCACACATTACAAAATGCCACCGAAGATGAGAACAGAAAGGAACAGGGAACAGATGGAACATAAAATCTGAGGCTCCAGAAAAATGTTGGTTTGGTTTTGTAGAGATGAATTAATGGAAATATGGTGGGAAACTGCAGCAGTGGCCTCTAAACTCAAACAGTCGCATTACTGACCAGAGCTGCCTGCTGACTGAAGTTGCAGAAAGCATGGTTGGGCATCTGCTGGTTACAGTACCAGCAGTGTGATGAAACTGAAGACTAATACTCATTAGAAACGCAGGAGTAGACTATTCAGCCCCTTGAGGCTTGTTCCACCGTTCACTGAGGTCATAGCTGATCTGTAGCCTTTGCAGTGCAGGAGAAATGCCTGTCTTCAACCCTTTGCTTAACAAAAAACAAATCTCAGATTTAAAGTTAACAACTGATCTTGCATCCAATTTCGTTTGTGGGAGTGAGTTCCAAGCATCTTCCGCCTTGTGTATAGAAATGCTGCTAACATTTCTCTTGAATGGTCTGACCGTATTCTCAGAGTATGGCCCTAGTCCTAGAAACCTCACTAATGGAAATAGCTTGTCATGCCAATGCCTTGAAGAACTTGATCCCATTGCTCCTTATCCTTCTAAATTCTAGAGAAAGCTGGGCGAATTTATATAATTTCTCCTCATAACTTAACCCCTGAAGTCCAGGTCTCATTCTTGTACACGTAACAGTGTAGTCCTTCCGAGCCCAGTGTATCCTTCCTGAGCTGTGGTGCTCAGATCTGTTCCCAGTACTCCAGGGTTTTGTAGATTGCAGCATAACTTCTGTGACCATGTACTCCAGTCCTCTAGACATCAAGGCCAACGTTCCATTAGCTTTCTTGATTGCTTTCTATACCTGTTCATGACATTGTAAAGATCCACACACCTGAGCCCCCAAGTCTCTTTGGATATCCACTGATACTGTTGAACATCGCTTTGGGGGTATGTAACAGAGGTGTTCAAAATCATGAAGGGTTTGGTCAAATAAGCAACGTGAAAAAAGACTTGAACAGAGCTGAGGGTAAAACCAAAGTGCTTCACAGGCAATTTGAACTGTGATAATATGGAGCCCCACCCACAGAATAGAAATAATAATGACAAGATGGTTGGTAACCAGAGGACACAATGGCCATTTCTTTACTGTGTTCATTCCCAACACAAGAGCTGTAGTAATTCAGGAGGATGGCTCACCATCATTTTCTTGAGTGTAGTTACGGATGAGCAACAAATGCTTGCCTTGCCATTGTTGTTTATATCTTAAAATAAAATGAATTAAAAAAAATAGAACCAGCCATGAAATGAAGACTTTTCCTTTTGTATTTAAGTTTACAACCTGAAATAAGGGACCTGAAAGGAGGGTAGAAGCAGATTGAAAGGCAAAATTCTAAAGACTTTTTGACTGTATGTTTGATTGGGAAGTGTTTGCAGGGCAATGGAAAAAGAGCCAGTACATGGGAGTAATAGGATAACACTTTCACCAAACATGTGCAGTGAGCTATATGAAGAAAGACAGCTTTGATGCCTATTTTGGATGAATCAGCAATATATTTTAGGGATAAAAGCAAAATATTGCAGATGCTGGAAGCCATAAATCAAATAAAATGTGCTGGAGGAACTCAGCAGGTCTGGCAGCATCTGTGAAGAGGAAAGTAAGAGATAAAGTTTCGACTCCAGGATGACGACTTCTGAACTAAAAGGAGGTGGAAAATTGTAGTTTTTAATACTGTGGTCTAAAGGGGAGGAACAGCAACAACAGATTCTGAAGTGCCCAGTGCAAAAGGCGAAGGCTGTTATACTGGAGGTCAGGGAAGATGCCGCACCAAGCAGTCAGGGGTATGGCCCAAGTGCCAGAAGATGGGATTAGAGCAGTTAGGTGTTTGCTTTTGACCAGTGCAGAGTTGATAGGCTTCAGGGCCGTTTTTCTGTGCTGTAGACTTCCTCTGGCTGTACGAGGAGTTCATTTGTAAGACCGGTGTAAATGTTAGCTGTGAAAAAAAAATGAGGTTGGAGTTTTGTTTGAGTGAAAAGGAGAACCCATTAGAGAACCCCAGTGGAAGAAATCTGGCCGATGGGGTGGGGAAACTGGGAAAGTGGAACAGACTTTTAGTAGGAAGCAAGGTGTGGGAAAGTGTATTTAAGGTAGTTAGGAGTGGGAGTTAGCTGTGGGAGTTAGGAGACTTGGAATGAGTATCAGTGGAAAGCCTGTCCTCAGAATTTGTAGGTTATTAGCCTCTGTAAAAAATTGACCTTGTAATATAGCACCAAATTATGAAAAGGTAAAAGAAAGGCTTGTATTTAAGCAATGTTTTATTTTGACTATTGGACCTGTCAGAATGTTTTGCTGCCAATGTGATGTGGTCACAGTTGTTGTGAAATCTCATGGCCATCCTGTGCACCAGCCATGTGATAATTGTTGGTTGATTTTATTTTGTGACGTTGATTGTGGGATAAATATTGACTGGGACTGAGGAGACTTCCCAGCTCTTGCTGAAATTAATGTCCTGAGATTTTTTGAAAAACCACCATGAGAACAGCTGAACAGGGCCCAGGTTTAACCTTTGGCCAGAAAGACGGTTGTATCTAACTCTGTGCAGCGCAGGACAGCAATGGAGCGTCAGTCATGCAAGCTCAGCTCTTTGAGTGGGACTCTAACACATAGCTTTGTGATTCATGAGGAAGAGTGCCACCAACTGGGGCATGGCTGATGCCTTTATTAGTGTGGGAGCCCCCCTTCTAGGGGTTAAAGGGAGTGAGTTGATTGATTCTGGGATACAATTCTGGGGGAGCCTTGTGGTCACAGGCAAGGGATCTGGATCTACAACTACTTTTGAGTCAGCTATCAGTATCACAGAATACTGATCCTGCAGCCAGCTAACAGATTCACAAGGAGAGGCGGGAGATGAGAGCCCATGGTCGGCAGATTTTAAGATATACATCCTGGATATAGGACATAGAAAAATACAGCGCAGTACAGGCCCTTTAGCCCTCGATGTTGCGCCGATCCAAGCCCACCTAACCTACACTAGCCCACTATCCTCCATATGTCTATCCAATGCCCGTTTAAATGCCCATAAAGAGGGAGAGTCTACCACTGCTGCTGGCAGGGCATTCCATGAACTCACGACTCACTGAGTAAAGAATCTGCCCCTAACATCTGTCCTATACCTACCACCCCTTAATTTAAAGCTATGCCCCCTCATAATAGCGGATACTTTCCCCACTTCTTATCGGGGCCACACAATTTTCAATTAACTGCAGTTAATTCCCGGGTGAACTGGCCCGGCGCCACTGTGTCACATTAAATGGCATAGAAGGGTGCCAAGAATAACAGCTACTGCCAGCATAGAATCCAGCCAAAAGTAAAAGATCTCAATCTGCACATTCTGCATTTACCACAGAGAGAGAGACATTCTGAAGCAATTTCAGGGCAGAATCTTAATCTTGTTAGCAGTCGACAACTCGGCACTTGGCATAACTTTGCTTGTTTGTATTATCTGAACTCTTGACTGCAGATTTGTGCCAGATAGTCATTACTCAATATGTAAGGCAAATTCCTTTATTAAAACCCAGTCTATAATTCATTCTCCAGAATCCATTTGTAAAGTATCTGAATACCCTTGATTAATGTCAGTCTTCCTTTGGCAGTTTTGAAACACAAATGTTTGCAAACCCATTCTCTCAAAATTCTGAAATTGCACAGTGCAAAGAATTGAGTCAGTAGATGTGAAGTACAGTGCTACTGTGATGTAGTACAGTTGCCTGCAGTGTCCTTTACAATTATTTTGCTGTATTTGACAAGAGAGTGAGCCTTAAAAATCAATTTAATTTCAGGGATATATGCCATCACTGGAGTGCACACATGGCTTGCATTTGCATCTTGCAGCACAGGAGATCATTCAGCCTATTATGCCTATTCCAGCTCTCTGAAAATAGTACCTAACAGCCCCATAATCCCCTGCTGTTTCTCCATACATCTGCACATGTCACCTTTCCTTTTTTTAAAAAATATATATTGATTTGCTTATCAACAGATTATGACTGGAGTCTCGAGAACAATGAAGCACATGTCTCTTGGCTGGATTTCCTTCTCCCCTCATTTATCAATCCCTTTTCATTCCACAGACATTGAGAGCCTGAGCTGATATAGTTTCACTGAGGCCAGTATCCTGTTGCCCTTCATTTACACATGGAGAGTCCTTGACACTGATCCAGCTCCCTCAGAGCTCTGAGTGAACAGGACCTCTGACACTCTTGTTTATATCTGTCCGACAGGGCTCCCTGATTAGACCAGATTAACAAGCCCAGTCAGGGAACTCATTCTGTAAGGTACACACAGCTGAACTTGTTACAATCACTACATCCCTCTCTGCTAAGTCCACAGCCGTATCTTTTTGTGGCTCCTCCTGGAGCGTTTTAGTATCGGGTCAGGTTCCTCCAACTCTGCCTTGGGATACAAACACAGTAACTCACCTGTTGCACCGAGAGCATCTCCGAAGAAATTCATTCTCCTTGTTAGATGGCAAAGATGTCGAGGCAGTGACACCCGCTGTGTCCATCTCAGACTCTGAGGTTACTTCTACACTTGACGGAAAGGTAGAACCCACAGGTTCCAGAACAATCAAAGGTAGTCAAGGGCCAAAGCACATTTTGCTCTTGCAAGGTTTGTGAGTTTGCAGCATCTCTGGACCTGACCTCATGTCGGCCATACCTCTTCCCCATGCAGGCCCATTCCCATGGTTCCGACACCAAACTTTGCTCCCTGAAGTAAACTGTGTCTCTCACTTAGCAGAGCCTTGTGTCTGCCATTGACCTTCCTGACGCTGTCTGTCCCTTCCCAGTCTGGCAAGGGTGTCCTCTTGCATGAGAGTACCCTGTAACTCATATACTATGTTTACTGCATTTTCCAATGATAAAGCCAGTTGTAGTGCCTGGTTAAAGTCCAGTTGGGCTTCAGCTAGTAGGAGCTTTTGATCATTAATCCCACATACTAAATGGTGCCTCAGCATCTCATTAAGGGTTGAACCAAAGTCACATGCTTCTGCCAGTCATCTTAACCTAGTCAAAAGTCTCAACAGGGATTCCAATTCTTGAATAGCCTTGTGAAGCTGGTAGCATCACAGAGTTAGAGACGGCATGGGGTCATAATTTTTTTTGACTAAATCTGTCAGCTCTTGAAAAATATCTGGTGCGAGTGGGAAAATTGGGCTCCTAATAACCAAAAAAGCTGCCAGTTCATGAGTTATCAGGAGAATCACTCAATGCTTTTTGTCAGCCCGAATGTCTCAATGCCCAGAAAAAATAATGCATTCCCTTGGATCCCAGTTTTCAAGAACAAACAAGTCGAACTTCCCAGATCACTGCATGATGCCACAAACGCTTAACCCAGCTCAAAGTTGCAACTGTTACAAGCGAATTTCTTCAGGTGCGTGCTTTTCTGTCGTTGCCACTGAAGAAGCTCCATGGAGGCCGACATCCTGTGTCACCAAATTGCCCTTACCTACATACGGGGAATCCATGACACTGGTCCACCTTCCTCAGAGCTGGCCCTCATTGTGAGCGGGGATGTCTGACACTCCTGTCAGCCAGGGCTCCCTGATTGGAGCAGGTTAACGGCCCCAGTCAGGGAACTCATTCTTTGGGCCCCATCTGGCTGACTTCATTCCAATCACGACATCAGCTACTGCCTTGCTTCAGAACACATGGTGAATTATGGAAGACCATTCTACCCAGTATTGCTGATGCATCCATATGGCCTTTATTTCATTGGAGCAATATATCTCAGCAAATGTATTTTGGAAGGTACAATATAGAATGTTCTAAACTGAGCTCTCCTTACTAAATGAACAATTCATTGAACCTTAAGCAGTGTAATACTCCTTGTCAACCCCCCCCCCCCCCCCCCCCCACCGCACCCCACTCCCGTTTTGTGGTCTGTTTTCATTACAGTTTCAGAAAGATAGGTGATGTACGAGGCTCAAGACAAAATGTCAAAATGTATGAATACCCTACAAGGCGTTGGTCAGACTCTATTCACTGCATTTGTAGCATTTCTGGTCACCTCATACAAGTGTGTTCCAGCTATTGAGGATAAAATGCATTTTTTTAAAAATCCAGTAACTTGCACCTCTGAAAATAATGCCTTCCTTGGGGTATGGTTTCACAGATTCTCTCTAACAGAGTATTGAATACAGGAGTTGGCAGGTCATGTTGCAGTTGTACAGGACATTGGTTAGACCACTGTTGGAATATTGCGTGCAATTCTTGTCTTCTTCCTATCGGAAAGATGTTGTGAGGCTTGAAAGGGTTCAGTAAAGATTTACAAGGATGTTGCCAGTGTTGGAGGATTTGAGCTATAGGGAGAGGTTGAATAGGCTAGGGCTGTTTTCCCTGGAGCGTCAGAGGCTGAGGGGTGACCTTATAGCGGTTTATAAAATCATGAGAGGCATGGATAGGGTAAATAGGCGAAGTCTTTTCCCTGGGGTCGGAGATTCCAGAACTAGAAGGCATAGGTTTAGGGTGAGAGGGGAAAGATCTAAGAGACCTAAGGGGCAACTTTTTCATTCAGAGAGTGGTACATATATGGAATGCGCTGCCAGAGGGAAGTGGTGGAGGCTGGTACAATTGCAACAATTAAGAGGCATTTGGATGGGTATATGAATAGGAAGGGTTTGGAGGGATATGGTCCAGGTGCTGGCAGGTAGGACTAGATTGTGTTGGGATATGTGGTCGGCATGGACGAGTTGGACCAAAGGGTCTGTTTCCGTGCTGTACGTCTCTATGACTCTGTCTTGCTGCAAGGGGCCATTGTTCATGCCTCAGTGTGAAGAGTGAGCATCACATCGTTCCATCATATTGGCCAGTTCTCTAGATTCTGATAGTTATCCTCGATTACTCATGCCTCCAGAAGGAATCACCATATAGTGATGATTGGGGAGCTTTTACCAAGTTCCTCACATGCAGGCCAGCGATTCTGAGAAAGCATCTTGTGCTCGGCTTAACATCGCCGTGGTGTTGCAATCTAGGAGCTCCCTGTGCTGAATGGGATTTAATGAACCCAGGACCAAAAAAGGTTAAGACGACATCATGATGTCTTCTGTGGAGTAGAGCAGTGCAATGCTGTGATGGAATGGAAACGTGCAGGATGATTCACAGCATTTCTTTGAGGAAACTTGCGGGTCACCTGTCAGGGTTGCCAGTTCTGAAGCAGTAAGTTTAGAATTAGAACATTTTCACTGAAAGAACAAGATAAATTTTGCGATAATTTAGAACTTGGCTTGTGCGAACGTTATCACCTGCAAGTTCTCCAAGCCATGCACCATTGTGACTTGGAAATATATGGCCATTCATTCACTGTTGTTGAGTCAACATCCTGGAATTCTATTTCAGTCAGCACTCAAACAGCCTCCACCACATGGACTGTAGCAGTTCAAGTCAACATCCCAACACTGAATTAAAGAAAGGAAGATTTTTTTTTCCTTAAGAAGGGACATGAAGATGTAATTAAATGTGATTGCTATTTGAAAGGAAGGAGAACTTGTTAAATCTAATCTATCATTTCTGGTTCTGAAACATTGATGAACTCCTTGAGATGTTTATCAAGTAATCTTTGTATTCTTTACAAACATGAAAACAAATTGGCCAAACTGCTTAAAACACATTCTGCTGGATTCCATGAATCATTCTGAATTCACCTTCCACTAATTTAAGCAAAAGTATTCCAAGAATGCACAATGTTGACCATTCTGTAAAAGAGAGCTTTGCTGTGACAAAGTATGTTGTTTGAAACCTTAAACCTTTCGAGATGATAGCTGGCCTGTGCACAAGCAGAATTGTCAGTGGTGTTTTAGTTGATATTTCAGCCTCACTTTTTCTCTTTGATTCATTCATTCAGCTCTGTCAGTTGTCATTTCTCACTGCCTTCTGTAAGTTTCCTTTCTGAATTTTCTCTCTCCTAATCCAACCTTTAGATCAGAAGGCAGCGTCCATGTGATGTTAGTTCTGCACTCCTTTTTTCTTTTTACACCTACTTCACATATCTAATTCCTCTTTACCATTATTGTTCACCACCTTGGTCTTTTGCTCTGGGCATGTTCACAGTCCGTTCCACTTCCTCCTCCTCGTCCCGCTCTATCTGCTGCGTTAAAAAACACCATTTTCCAGCTCCTTTCAGTTCAGATGAAGTCAAACTGCACTTGAAGTTTTCAGTCTGTTTTTCATTTGAAGGCATTACCTTCACTATTTCTGTATTTGTTGTTGAATATATTGTGCTTTTTTTTCACACTCACTGTTCTATATGTGGTTGAATTAGGTATGCAGGCTGAAGCATCATTCCAAAGACTTGAATGAATAATCTATGTGCGCATTCCTAGTGCAGTGCTTGAGTTAGTCATCTTTGGATCAGATGTTAAATTGCAATTCTTCCCTATCAGGTGGATATAAAAGATCTCAAGGTAGAGGATATGTCCTGGTGTCCTGACATACATTCATCCCTCAAACATCTCCTAAAGCAGATAATCTGGATCTAACTTGATGCTATTTGTAGGAAGTGGCACTACGCAAGTTGTTAGCTGCATGTTTCCACATTACAGCAGTAACTACACCTCCAGAAGTGCATCAGTGGCTGTTGGACACTTTGTAAGATGTCCTGAGGATGTGAAATGCACCACATAAATCTTTGTGGCAGTTTATAAGGCAAAATAATCCCAGGCAGTCTTTATTGGGAAGGGAGGGTCACAACAATCTCAAGCAGTCAGCAGTTGGCTGTTGCTGCCTTTGTAAGGACAAAGATACTACCGTTAAATGTGGAATTGAAGGAATTAACTAACCTTGGCCAGTCCAAAACTATGCCTTGGCTAGAGCTGGGTGATATAGAAAAGCATGCATGTGCCGTTGGGCAATGAATTGATTCAGCTGCCTTGTTATCAATGCTGCTGTTTCAAATACAACAGCAATAGCAAACACTCCATACCTCACTGAAAACCTGATGACAATGGAATTGTCTCCTTTGACAGAATTGTCTCCTTTCACTTCATACCTGATGGTGCAGTCAGAATGTGAGGTAAACATACATTTATACAGTGACCTTTCACTTTTCCCAGATGTGTCTGAAATTGCAGTCAGTTTTAAAGCTCATTCACCATTGTCCATGCACGTGTAAGAGAAATTGTATGTTCTTTTGATAAGGCAGTATTGTGCAGGGGCTTCAGGTAAAATTGTAGCTTTTTCATAACTGCGTTGACCAGCTGCACGCTTCAACTAAAAGTCTGAGGTGACTTATTCCCTATTCCTGGAGAGGAATGTTGATAGTGCCTGAGAGAGTGCTCACTGCACAGTACATGTGCGGCTGCCTCATGCTCTTTTCTGACTGCGCAGGAAGCCCTGAGCTGTGAGCCATGCTAACGTGTGTCTATTGTGCTGTGTACAGTTTTGATCTCCTTACCTAAGGGAAAATAACCTTGACTTAAAAGTGGTTTACTTGACTGACTCTGAATTAGCGCATTACCTTGCGAGGAAGATCAAGTCAGTTAGGCCTCATTCTTCTGCAGTTTGGAAACGTGAAAGGTGATCTTGTTGAATCATGTAAAATTCTTTTGGGCTTGATAACGTAGATGCTGGGGGGGCATTTCATCTAAGCTAGGGACACTCTCACCGCTTTGGTAAGTGGTTGGACGTTCAGGGCAGATGGGAAGAAAAATTTTCTCAGTTGAAAGGTGGTGAGTTTTTGAATTCTAACCAAGAGATCTGTGAATTCTCAATTCTTGAGCATGTTCAGGTCAGGTTTCGTTGATTCCCTTTGTTTCTAAAATAATGGAGATAGTATGAGAAGGTGGAGTTGAGGTGGAAGATCCAGCCTGTTTTTTCATTCTTGTATGTGATAGAGTCCCTCTTGCTAGCTGTACCAGTAACCTAGGCTGAGATTCACAGGTAGGGTGCTCCTTAAGCGCATCGAGGCTGGGAGTAGCTGCTTATTTTGTGATTGGTGCTTTTTTCCTTCCTTCCTTCCTTCCTTCCCTCCCCCTTGCACTCCTGAAGAGTGATGGATCGTCGATGGATGTGCACATCAATGTGGAACAGAGTCCCATCCAGGTAACTTTGTGTTCTGTCTTTTCTTTGCCCTCTATGTTTCACTGTGTCTTTTCTCCTTCCTGTGCCATCTTGTTAATCCTACCATTGACCCATGCTGCTGCTGCTTAATTCATCCATGCTGTTTGTAGTTAGCATGTAGGCTGAGGATGTACAATTCTTAGAGA
Organism: Hemiscyllium ocellatum; assembly: GCF_020745735.1. Lineage (NCBI taxonomy): Eukaryota > Metazoa > Chordata > Chondrichthyes > Orectolobiformes > Hemiscylliidae > Hemiscyllium > Hemiscyllium ocellatum. Next base: position 14,232,551 of record NC_083435.1, read on the forward strand.
AAGTACAGTGCAGCAAAATGTAACTGAGCTCAGTAGGCATGTATGTCATTCCCTGGCTGCAGCTCTCTAAAGGAAATGGGGTGGAGAATCAGTTCGGGCAATGATTTGCTGAGGGGTTGGGAAACAGAAATCGTTCACCATGTATTTAACGTTGAAATCATTTGTGCTGTGGCTGCGCCTTGCCTTGTGCATTTCCAGCAACTTAACATGGACGCTGATCAATATGTTTTGAGTTGAGTGCTTCAGGTACTTTCATTGTGTGTCTAATCTGGAATATATTGTAGTTACAAACCTGCACTTGTCATATTTGTGCACCCCATTGGCACATCTATCACTAATATTGAGGTTACTCTGAATATTTTTTCTCCTGCTCCGCTTCGGAAATTACTTTGTTCTTTATAAGTCTTCTGAATTATGGGAGGAAATTCTAACAAGTGTCTAGCTTAAAAGCATGAGGCAGTGTGGACGATGAGAAGCTCAGACATCAAACCAAGGTTCTGATCAAGATTTCTCTCCCTAAAATTATCACTTCAAAACAAAATAGGTCAACTAGGCTTGATTTCACTGCTGTTTGTGTGCTGTTGTGCACAAATCAGCTGTCATCTTTCTTGCTTTTCGGTGGTGACTATAATTGAAGTGTTCTTAATTGGCTGCAAAGCATTCTGAAGTTGTGAACTTGTGAAAAGTGCTATATAAACAAGTCTTTGGTACTTTATTAAGCTTTTTAATACAAGTGTTGGATTCTGGGGTGCTTAATATTTGGTGCAAGTGGAACTCAAATATTTCCTCTGCAAGTCACTTAATTCACTCTTTCAGATAATACTCTCTCAAACAAAACACTCTCTTGTGCCTTCTGAAAGGCAATGTTACTCTCTCCACGATGGAAAGAAACTTACTTGAGGTGTGCAGCAATATAATGTGTGAACAAGCCAACAGAGATGCTACAGAAATCTGGTGGCCTTGCTGACTTCCCCAAGATGTTGGATTTACACACAGGTAGACACTATTTGCTTTGAGTTGAGTTTGGGTAGGTGAGCAACAATTATCTTGATGCTTCTGGGTTAGCGAGGAGGAAAGGGACCAACATCACTGCCTGATTGCGTTCTGCTTTTCGTGGTATCTCGCTCAAAAACGTGTGTGCAGGTGCGCATCAGATTTTTTTTTGGGATAGCTTTGCAAGGTCTGCTGATGCATGACAAACTTTGTAAGGGGGCAGTTGAGGGAGCTATGCGTTAGAGCAGAGTAGAACATCGAACATAGAACAATACAGCACAGAACAGGCCCTTCGGCCCACGATGTTGTGCCGAACATTTGCCATTTGAGAGGAGAACAATATGACATTGGAGGAGAGGAGAGAAACCACAGTTGAATTTGGGCGTTACTTACAATTGTCGGTTGTAAGTAACTTCTCGTTTAATTCACTGGTGGATATGGGCCGGCAAGTCATCCCCTGGATACAACTGAGTGGCTTGCTAGGTCATTTCAGTGGGGGGGGTGAGGAGGTTGAGAGTCGGCCACATTACTGTGGATCATGAGTCACATGTCGACCAGACTGGATAGTTTCCTTCCCTAAAAGACTTTCATGAATCAGATGGGTTTTTCTTAAGAACAATCAACAATGATTTTATGATCATCATTAGATTTTTCATTTGAGGCTTTTGTTGAATTTGATCAGTGGGATTTGAACCTGAAATCCCATAACTTTACCTGGATCTCTGGATGACAAGTCTAGCAACAATACCACTGAGCCATTTCCTCCCCTTGACTGAAACGTTGCTTTCTCATGACAGCTAGGTTTGTTTGTCAGTGGTTCTGCTAATTGTCATTTGCAGGCTGGTGTATTTCTACCTTTTTATAATTCCATTGGACAGAGAGGTCGTGTCACCTCTGACTATCAACACATGATGCTGGGGCGTTTAAAGCTTTCAAGTCATCCTGTGGTGGTGGTGGTGGTGGTGTTTTGAGAACTGATTAAAGGAAATGAGCATTTCACTGGTGTGATGGTTGATATTGTCACATTGAGTAAAAAGTGAGGTCTGCAGATGCTGGAGATCACAGCTGAAAATGTGTTGCTGGTTAAAGCACAGCAGGTCAGGCAGCATCCAAGGAACAGGAAATTCGACGTTTCAGGCAAAAGCCTCATGAAGGGCTCTGGCCCGAAACAAAGAATTTCCTGTTCCTTGGATGCTGCCTGACCTGCTGTGCTTTAACCAGCAACACATTTTCAGATATTGTCACATTGTCAAACTTTCATCTTTCATCAAAACTTGCAATCTTTCATTTGATTCCCTTCTCACCCAAATTGTACAGAGAGAGGGAACGAGTGCAAGGGAGCCCTGGTTTCCTCTGTAACCTTGCCCATTCTTGCATTAGCAGGAAGATGAGTACAACCTGTCTGGTAGGCGGTAGTGAGGCAAGTCCAGAATCGGTGGAGGAATAGCTGGCCTTTCCTTGCAGGATGAGGTGCAATTTGCTGCTATTGTCTCTGTCTTGTGTCTTGCACACTTCAAAATGGAGAAAATACTCAGTGCCCTCCAATGCCATGGCTAATTTCATTGTAGAACCATTACATAATGTTGTATAATTAAATTAATGTGGAGTAGGAGGACGTTGTGTGTTTGTCCATTTGAAAGAGATGCAGGAGGCATCTCTGTGAGAAGCAGCAACATTATTTTAGCCACTCCTCAGTAATAATGGAGGCATTAGACAAGGTGCACAAAAGCTTTACAGGATGGTACCAGATGTTGCAAGTTATGACCATTTAAGGAAATTCAGGGAAAGTTAAAGTGTGACCTGAATGACACAGTTAAAACACGCAATTGATTGATAAAGCAGATGTACTTGCTCTTGTGGGGGAAGTTTAGAACTAGAAATACGAAATGGAGAAGCAGCTTTACCCACAGAGTGATTAAGACATGGAAATTACTACCGCAAGGAGTGCATGGGACCAGTAGCACAGAAGGGGTAGAAGAATACATACGTGAGGTTCCACAGATGAGAAGAAGCAGGATGGTGGTTCATGTAGTACGTAAATAAGCACATAAACACAGGGTCAAATGGTCTGTCTCTGCTGTAATTCTTAAGTAATTGGGTTGATTGGTGATCCTGACACTGTACTAGTTTTCCCCACAGTTTTATGCAGGCTGTTATTCTGCATTTGGTGTAACAATGCATTTTCATCCCAATGACTGCGTGCCTCCCTCCACAAACCCCTGCCCCCAAAGAAAAACCAGCACCACCTTTTACCAACAAATGGGAGCCTTTCTCCTTTCACTCTGGGAGGCAAACTTGCAAGTGGATCAGCACCAGTAGCCATTTCTACTTGGGTACCCACGGCACAGCTCCTGGCCAGTTTGTCTCTGCAAACGCACTCCGTTCTCCCTTTGTCTTTGCTGAGATTCACAGACATCACTGATATGCTCAGGGAATGGGCTGAGTCCAGACCAGACTATTCTGGAGACAACCATTTCACGTGTGTGATCTCGCTCCCCTCATGGCTACGTCACCGAGTCAGCCTCGTTGTCTTTTCTCTGTGGTGCTTTCAGTTGCAATTGGTTTGTGACCAGAGGAGCGTGGAATGATGAACTGTCAGTGAACCATTTTGATTCAGCAATACTGGGGTTTGCTGCCTTGAAATCAGGACTGGCTTATCTTTCAGCTGGTGGGCCACAGCTTCTCTCGTTCTTTGAATACTTAATGAGTAAGATGAAAATCAGTCGGCTGTGCTATGGTGATCAGAACTCTGCTCGATCTTGTGCTTATGGAGAATTTGATTAGAGTACATTGAATCCCAGGTGCAATAGTCCAGCATCATTCTGTACTGGTGGCAAGATGTGTTAGCAGAGAATCTAGCCCCCACTGACGTGGGGTTCCAGGCTCACCAGGGCATTCTTCACTGATGGAACTTGTCTTTTCTGTTTTCACAGAGTGAGCCGAGAGTTCGCCTGGTACTGGCACAGCATATGCTGAGAGACATTCAGGGGATCTTGAACAGGCTGGAGGTGAGGAGCACGCTTCTGTTTCGGGAAATACCGTTTGACATGCCGCCCTTTATCGATGCAGGGGTGTTGCCGTTGGGAGTTCAGTAAAACGAAATGAGTGAAGCGTCCACTGCGAGAGTCAGCTGTGAGGGAGTGCGTTGAGGCACGTGTGGTTTTAAAAAAACAAATAGCATGGGTGAGAGGATTGGATAGAGGGTCATGAGTAGGGAAGATGAGAGAGTTCTTGGATTGGCAAAAGTGTAGCTTCCAAGGATGTGTGTTGAGCTGTCTATTTGAAAAGACATAAAAGGAATGGTATTATGGTCTGATGAACTTAGAAGCGAGACCAACCAGAAGGAGAATTGATGTTGCCGGAACGTGTTTGTCCAGTGAGCAAGTATCAAACAATAGAGGTTCAGAGTGGACAAATGAAAAGGATAATATTTCTGTGAAAAACATCAGAATGGATAGATCTGTGTGCTAAACCTTGTTCAATTATTAATTGAATAGAGAAATGGGGTGCATCTGCACAGGTTCTTAAAAGTGTAGTTGTGAACATTTTTGAACAGGCAATTAGGCTTTATGGTTGGCGATATTAAACATGAAAGCAAGGATGTGATCAGTCTGTACAACGACATGGTGTCAGTTGTGGCGTTCCTGGCATTTATTGCACACAGGATATTGGAGCTATGATACAACAGATTTATTAGGATTTATAGGAGTGATGAAAGGCTTGTGGTTCAGCTGACAGAATGCTGCCTAAGCTTTCACATGCTCTGTCAACACCAAGCTTTACATCACCACCGCCTCCCTTACCACTTCCACTGTTGATAAATTATCAGTACTTGTATATTCAGACATCTCCACTAATTAAGTTGAGGAAGGCTGAAGCCGCTAGTTTCCTTTCCCTCCCTGTTCCCTATAGTAACCGTTCCCATCCTTATACCTGAGACTGAGTCAGTGTTTGCAATATTGGTCTCATATCTGAGCCTCCCAGTCTCCCTTGCCACATCTCTACATTCACTTATTCCCACTCTAACTTTGCTTGGTTTAGCTCAGTACTGTTGAAACCCTTGTCCAGGCCTTTTGTTACCTCCTAGATTTGATTTTTCCATGCACACTCGGCTCCAACATTCTGTCATAAAGCACGGAGGTAGCCCTTTAACTCATCAGGTCAACACCGATCTATCTACACTAAACCCATTTCCAGCTCTTGATCCATAGTCTTGAATGGTATGACACTTTACCTGCTCATCCCTGTACTTGATAAATATTGCGAGGTTTCCTGTCTCTGCTACCTTCTCAGTCAGTGTGGCACAGATTACCACCGTACTCTGGTTGAAACGATTTTTTTTCTCAAGTCTTTTTTTAACCTCCTGTCCTTCACCTGGAAATGATGTTCCCCTTGTTATTGATCTCAAGGGGAACAACCGCTTCCGATCTACTGTGTCCCTGCCCCTCATAATCTTGTGCACCTTAGTCAGGTTCTTCCTCACCTTTGTCTGCTCTAAAGAAAACAACCCAAGCCTATCTAGACTGTCTTAGTAGCCAAAGTGCTCTAACCCAGGCAACAGCATCTCTTCCAGCATGATCACATATTTCCCTTAAACCTTAGGGTGTCCAAGTCTCACAGCAAGACTGATTCCTCTGCCATACTTGTGTTCACTGACCTACATCAGGTCCTGGTCAAATACTGTCTTGAATTTTGAATTCTCCTCCTTGCTTTAAACCCCTCTGTGGCCTTCTCCCTCAATTTTTGTGATTTCTGCCCTCCTCTCCTGTAATTTACAATCATCCAAAGTGCCTTCACTGCTCCAACTCCAACCTCCATCCCAATTTTAATGGCTTCCATCATTGGTGAATGCATCTTCAGTTGCCTTGATCCTCCACTCTGGAATTCCCTCCATGCTGCTCCACCGAAACACATTTCTTTAAAGCATGCTTCTTTGATCAAGCTGTTGAGCCATTTGACACAACAACACAGGTCTGATTCCAGCCTCAGGTGACTGTCAGTGTGGAGTTTGCACACTCTCCCAGTGTCTGCGTGGGTTTCCTCCGGGTGCTCCAGTTTCCTCCCACAATCCAAAGTTGTGGAGGTCAGGTGAATTGGCCACCCTAAATTGCCCATAGTGTTAGGTATATTAGTCAGATGGAAATGGGGACCGGGTGGGTTACTCTTCGGAGGGTTGGTGTGGACTCGTTGGGCCGAAGGACTTGTTTCCACATTGTTGGGAATCTAATCTAAAACTTGTGTACTTAATTCAGTGTCACACTTTGCATAATGCCACTACCAAGTGCCATGGGGGCTCTTACAGTTTCATAAAGGTGTGATAGATGTGTAGGTTATTTTTGTTGTGGGACTGAACAGACTCTGGCTTTATTCACTGAGCAAGGCAAGGTAAAATAGGATCTGCTAGAGGCATCAAATTTACGAAGTGCTTAGGTGGAGGAAGATTGGTTCTGCTGATTAGTAAGTCTAGCGAGAGCTAGATGATATGTACAAGGTGGGAAGCAGCCAGCTGACATGATAGGGAGGCAGCTTCCATCTAGAATTGCTTGCACAGTTTCATTGACAGCACTGTAGTTACAGATACTATTCCTCCAAGCTTAGTTTATGCCTGGGAAGGATGCTATGGATTGCATGACGCATGAAAGCTGTCACTGATCATAGGAGAAAGTCTAAGGAGTTTAAACCACCATGCAAGGTGTTAAAAGAGTTTAGATGTTGACTTTTACTTTCCCTGTAGTTTACAGGTGCTGATGAGTACAGCAAGTAATGGGTGAAAGTGAGCTTCCACCCAGGAAACATGCTGTCTACTGCCTTCTGACTTTTGGCAAGCTTTTGTTGTGCTCTGGAGAGAATCCTGTATCCTTGCCAGCGTGAAAAGGCAGGTCTCCAAACAGTTGACAAGTTTCACAAACGTTTTCCCTGATGTCAAATGGGGAGGCTGTGACGTTCACGCACACTCAGATTTTGTTTGCTCAAAACTATTTTGCATTAGATTGTGTGAATGCAGGAAATGCATTCAAAAGTCAGCCACCTGGCATTTCAAGCCTGTCATGCCATTTAGTAAGATCATGGCCAATCTATCCCTTTGGAAATATGGTAGCATCTTCAGTCCCCACTTTCTCCTAGTTGATTTTAACCTTACTGCGAATCCTCTTCCAAGTATACCGAGCTTGAAGAAGTTCTCCTCCTCTCTTACAAAGATCTCAGTGAGTCCCTCTCTCACTATACCTCCCTCCTTTACCAAGTCCTCTCCTTTGCCCTGAACATTTCTGATGAAGGGCTTATGCCCGAAATGTCGATTCTCTTCATCAGATGCTGCCTGACCTGTGCTTTCCCAGCAACGCACACGCGACTCTGATCTCCAGCAGTCCTCACTTTGTCCTAGAAATAATTATCTCTGTTGTTACATTGGCTGAAAGCTTCATTTCATTTCTGGATCATGATTCTTCCACGGTCAAAAGCTGAAGTTCAGTACCATCAGCCTCAAGATTACATAGTTGCTGCTTTTCAGCCAGTTGCTTGGAGTGATCTGACACTGAACCTCTGTCACTACCTCACTGGAGACCATCACTGCTTCTTTTGGGTCTGCCTTTTATGGGCGGATCAGGAAATTAGAGGCCATCAAAATCATGCAGGTAGGAGGTGAATTTAATATTTTGTTTGGGGTGGGGTAAGATTGCCCCACACCAAACAATTATAGGGGCAGCATCAGAGGAAATGGCCAACACAGAAAAGAATACTGGGAGCAAAAGGCAAATGCTATAAATCCAAAATCACATCATAGATTGGAACAGTGTAGGAAGAGGCTATTCAGTCCATTGTACTTTGGACAATAGGACACTCCAGTTAATTCCAATCCTCTGATTTCTATTCAGAACCCTGTAGCTTATTTTCCTTTGAAGTTGGCAGAGCAGTAGATGTGATCTATATGGACTTCTGTAAAGCGTTCGACAAGGTTCCCCATGGGAGACTGACTACCAAGATTAGATCTCATGGAATACAGGAGAACTAGCCATTTGGAAACAGAACTGGCTCAAAGTTAGAAGACAAAGGGTGGTGTGGAGGGTTGTTTTTTAGACTGGAGGCCTGTGACCAGTGGAGTGCCACAAGGATCGGTGCTGGGCCCTCTACTTTTTACATAAATGATTTGGATGCGAGCATAAGAGGTACAGTTAGTAAGTTTGTAGATGGCACCAAAATTGGAGGTGTGGTGGACAGCGAAGAAGGTTACCTCAGATTACAACAGGATCTGGACCAGATGGGCCAATGGGCTGAGAAGTGGCAGGTGGAGTTTAATTCAGATAAATGCGAGGTGCTGCATTTTGGGAAAGCAAATCTTAGCAGGACTTAAACACTAAATGCAAAGGTCCTAGGGAGTGTTGCTGAACAAAGAGACCTTGGAGTGCAGGTTCATAGCTCCTTGAAAATGGAGTCGCAGGTAAATAGGATAGTGAAGAAGGTATTTGGTATGCTTTCCTTTATTGGTCAGAGTATTGAGTACAAGAGTTGGGAGGTCATGTTGAGGCTGTACAGGACATTGGTTAGGCCACTGTTGGAATATTGCATGCAATTCTGGTCTCCTTCCTACTGGAAAGGTGTTGTGAAACTTGAAAGGGTTCAGAAAAGATTTACAAGGATGTTGCCAGGGTTGGAGGATCTGAGCTACAGGGAGAGGCTGAACAGACTGGGGCTGTTTTCCTGGAGTGTCGGAGGTTGAGGAGTGACCTTATAGAGGTTTACAAAATTATGAGGGGCATGGATAGGATAAATAGACAAAGTCTTTTCCCTGGTGTCAGGGAGTCCAGAACTAGAGGTCATAGGTTTAGGGCGAGAGGGGAAAGATATAAAAGAGACCTAAGGGGCAGCTTTTTCACGGAGGGTGGTACGTGTATGGAATGAGCTGCCAGAGGATGTGGTGGAGGCTGGTACAATTGCAACATTTAAGAGGCATTTGGATGGGTATATGAATAGGAAGGGTTTGGAGGGATGTGGGCCGGGTGCTGGCAGGTGGGACGAGATTGGGTTGGAATATCTGGTCGGCATGGACAGGTTGGACCGAAGAGTCTGTTTTCATGCTGTACACCTCTCTGACTCTATTTAGCAAATTCACCTTTGAAAATGACAAATGAATCTGTTTTGACTATGCTTTCAGTCACGTGTTCCTCTTGATGATCTGAGGAACTGGTCACCTTTCGGACATTGCCTTCCACTCTGCCATATTCTTTTACTGCTTGCCTTAAGTTGATATTCTCTAACCGTTCTGCCACAAACATCTTTTCCCTTATTTGTTCTATCACAACCCCACCCCCCAGCATCTCAAACCTCTCTTTTGTAAGGAGAACCGTCCCCAGCTTCTCCATTGAACTGGTGTCCTTTGATCCCTGGTGCCATGCTAGTAAACAGAAGCAGAAATTGCTGAGATACAGATTTGCTCAGGCTACATCTGTAGGTAGAGTGAGAAACTGAGTTGGCATATTCCGTCTTTGAGCTTTTATTGCGAAGTGAGGATCTGGAACCAAGTTCGTTGTGAAGGATAACTGATGAGTTGAATAAGAATGGCTGACCATTCATACAGTTTGAAGCAGTTTAGAGCAAGCCAGCGGTCAAGCATTGCATGTTTTCCGTAAGTAACGCTCCATTCTTGAAAACCTTTCTCAGGGTCATACGAATGGCACTCCGCAGGAGACAGCTGCTCAGAGCCCAGTGGGTGCCGTGGGCCTGTCGGCAGAAGCTGCAGCACCTGCCACACCGGTAGCAGGAGAAAGCATGGAGACGTCCAATTCAGAGCCTCCACCAGCAACGACGGCCCAGCCTCCAGAACCAGCAGCTGAGAGCGTCTCCCATGAGAGCACAAGCACGTCAACAGCCACTGACCATAATGTGGGCTCCTCCTCAGCTACCACACAGACCGAAGAAGCTCCGCCCGGGCCCAAGTAAGTGTTGACTGCAAAAGTATGGGTGGGTCTGCTTGCCGGCTTCATTTGGGACATCTCCCTCTAGTTGTGTTGCATATTAATGTCAAATGGAAAGGGTAAGAGGTGGAGGGGCGTCTCATCAGAAGGTTGGTAACATCTCCCAAGTCAGAAAGTCGTGGGTCCAAGTCTGAGCTCAGGGACTTGAACAAAGTTCAATCCTTGATTGTTGGAAGTCTGAGAGAGTGCTGCATTGTTAGTGGCACCATCTTTAATCTGTTAAACATATCTACTCCCTTGGGTGGATACGAGGGATTGCAGTGTTCTGTTACAAAAGGGGCCACAGCAATTCGCTAAATGGTGTCCAGGCCAGTTGCCAAGAAGTCTGGAGGAAATCACCTCATCCGTTATCCTATGTCGAGTTAAGTCCGCCTTCTGTTTTAAATGTCCTCTCTCTTTTGTTCCCTGCACCGCCACTTAAAAATTCTAATTCTGTTCTTTTTGGGATCCAAGGTCATCATTCTTTTTGCTGCCCATTAATTTATTAACAGTGTCAAACGGGCGAATGAATTATATCTTTGTTGATTTTGGCATTAATGGGACAGGGGGTGCTGTTTGAACCTGTGTGGGAACATGCAGGGCTTGGTCATTGAGCTTCTCAAGTCTGCTCCGCCATTCGCTTAGATCACGACTGGGGTGATTGTCACGTCAAATCCGCTTTTCCACCCATCAATGGTAGCCTTTCATTTACACAACCTCCCCAGCTTAACAGGAATCTGTCCTGAAAATATTCAATGATCCTGCTTCCACCACCCTTTCTGGTGAAGTGTTATAAACACTTCTGGCAGATTAAGATTCATCTCATCTCTGTTTTAAATAGGTGATGCCTGATTTCTAAGCAGTAACCTCTAGTTCTAGATTTCCGTCATAAGAGGAGATATCCTCTCTATATCAACCCTGTCAAGACCACTCAGGACCTTGTTTTTCTCAATCGAGTGCCTCCTACTCTCCTAAACTCCAACTGATGTGATCTCGTCAGTGCTTTGTATAATCGAAGCTGAACCTCCCTTCTTTTGTATTCCCTTCACAAAGAATGGTAGCATTTTGTTAGTGTTTCTAATTACAGTACGTTCTGCTATAACGCGGCAGTTGCGTTCCTCTGCAACTTCGCGCTATAGAAGATTTCAACAGAAATTGCTTTACCCATTCGGTCGAAAGTTCACATTATTCAAACGGCGCCCACAATTCATCAATCGTGTTATAGCCAATTTGTGTGAACGAAATGAGCATTATACCAGAGCGACCTGTACTCTATACTAACCAATTCAATCCTGAATCAAGAGAGTTCAAGATAATTAAAACCAATTCAGTAACAATCTCATTGGGCACTCTTAGACCTTGGGATGAAGTTAGCCAGGACTGGGCTATGTGTCTGCTGGTAGCTCCAAACAGTTTACTCAGTGCCACATCTCTGTTGATTGTAATTTTTTTGAGTTCCTCCCTTCCATTATCAATGCTCCTGTTACCTGTAAAGTGAAGGCCAATGCAAAGTAACCGCCACTTATTTTCCATTTCAAATTCACTAGACTCACTTTCTATAAAATCCATGGTCACTCTGTTAGCTCTTTTCTCTTTGAAATATACATAGAAACCATTACCATAGGTTTGGGTGGAGAGCTATGCAGCCCTCCAAGTGTCGTCTTGCTTTTATCATTTCTACCTAAACTGTTTCCATGTCCCTGTCTATAGTAGTAACACCGTAATTAGTTAACAGAGCCGCCCCTCCACCATTTCCTATTTTTCTGTCATTTATAAATGAAGTGCACCCTTCAAGATTCAAGTCCCAATCCATGTCATCCTGCATTCATGTCTCTGTAATAGGTACCAGAATATATGTATATATTTCTATTAGCTGATTCAGTTCACCTGTTTTGTTTTTAATGATGTGGAAGTGCTGGTGTTGGACTGGGGTGAGCCAGGTCAGAAGTCACAGAACACCAGGTTATAGTCTAACAGGCTTATTTAAAATCACAAGCTTTCGGTGCATAGTCCCTTCATCGGGCTACTCTCCGAAAGCTTGTGATTTTAAATAAACCTGTTGGGCTATAACCTGGTGTCGTTGGACGTCTGACTTTGTTTTAAATGGCATGTGCATTCAGGTGTAGGGATTTTACTTCTATCATTTTGCTCTTTTTGGTAATTTTAAGTCTTATTTGTTCGTATCTCTTCCTATCACAGTCTGTTTATCATTTCCCACATTAATACTTTTCTCCTTGGTATTGACTCTATTCTTATATTCATTTCCCAAATTTGCTCCCTTGTCCTTATTATTATGGGTGAAATCTTCTCTACTTTCCTAGTTGTAGAGTTGATGTGAGTAACAATTCAGTAAATGTAGGTGGGAAACATTTGATAAATGAAGATCCCACTTTTCCCAGCATCGGTGCTACTGCTTCAAGAACCAGAACCCACTTCTCTCAAACCATTCTTAGAACCACTCATTGGTGTCTGTAAACTGATCTGCGCGATGTCAATTTGTGCATGACTCTGGTAACTGTGCAGGGATTGTGACCTTTGAAATTTTGCTTAATTTAGTGTTACGGTTGATTCATGTATGGAGTGCAGTGACTCTTCACCTGGTTCTGATGAAGAGTCACCAGACTCAAGTTGTCAATTATGCTTTTCTTTCCCACAAATGCTGCCAGACCTGCCGAGGTTCACTAGCAATTTCTGTTTTTGTACTTTTTTACCTCTAACTTGCTTAAATATCTAATTCCTCATTCTATGCCAGATTTGTGGGCGGCACGGTGGCACAGTGGTTAGCACTGCTGCCTCACAGCGCCAGAGACCCGGGTTCAATTCCCGACTCAGGCGACTGTGTGGAGTTTGCACATTCTCCCCGTGTCTGTGTGGGTTTCCTCCGAGTGCTCCGGTTTCCTCCCACAGTCCAAAGATGTGCAGGTCAGGTGAATTGGCCATGCTAAATTGCCCGTAGTGTTAGGTAAGGGGTAAATGTAGGGGTATGGGTGGGTTGCACTTCGGCGGGTCGGTGTGGACTTGTTGGGCCGAAGGGCCTGTTTCCACACTGTAAGTAATCTAATTTTGACACCAAACCAGTTAGATATGTTATGATATACTCCTGGAGATGGTGAATTTGAACCCAGGCTTTCTAACCCAGTACTCTACCACTGAGCACTTTTATTTTAAGTGCTCTGTTGCACTAAACTGCTCAGTGGTTAGCACTGCTGCCTCACAACATCGGGGTCTCAGGTTCAATTCCAGCCTTGGGTAACTGTCTGTGAGGTGTTTGCATGTTCTCCCCGTGTCTGTGTGGGTTTTCTCCGGGTGCTCCGCTTTCCTTCCACAGTCCAAAGATGTGCAGGTCAGGTGAATTGGCCATGCTAAATTGCCCATAGAGTTAGGTCCATCAGTCAGAGAAATGGGTCTGGGTGGGTTACTCTTTGGAGAGTCAGTGTGGACTGTTTCCACACTGTAGGGAATCTAATCTAAACTAGCTAGTTTTATTTGCTCCTAATGTGAATGACCCTTTAGTGGGAAACTGGTTGGGGCTGCTTTAATTAAGTTCAGCTGCTCTTCACTAAGGCAGGGAACTATAGCATTTTACAGGTTAGATTTCAGTTAAATACAAACACAATCAGAATTGTACCCACCAACTACAAACATGAACATCAAAAACATCAAAGTTAGAATAACTGTCAAAGCATCTTGTTCATACAGACATAGCTGCACTCTGAATAGGGTATTGCAGGCTAAAGCCAAGGTGGTGTTTACTGTACAGTTGCCATGCTGCCTGTATTTTGGGGTCTGTCATTATGAATGAGCTATTGTAGATGGCTCTTTTTTAACCAGTATTTACCATACAAGTGTGAAATGTTCTGGTGGCTCTAAACTCTCACCAGTGATCAGATGGCTTGGAAAAAAATAGCAGAGGAGGTGGTCTCTGCATGGTGTATCCAACAGGGCAGGAAAACTCTGCCCATTGCTAATGGTAAGGCGAATGTGCAACAAGTCTGCTTCCTTCCTGTGCTTTTCATTTCCTAAGTCTTTTGTGGTTGCATTTGATTTTTGAAAAGAGAAATCAGTGAATGTTTCTTGCTGGATGTTGAGAATAACATGGTTAACATGAATTGCTTGTTAGAGCTCTTTCTGAACGAAGTTCTGGGGTCACCAGAGTTTGGTAGTAGGTTAGCTGGGGCCATCCCTTGTGTGCCTGCTCATGGCCGTCACAGTCACGTTGTGTTTCACTCAGTCACCATTTATTGCCTGTTCCTAAATTGCCTTTTGAGAAGATGGTGTTGGTCAGCCACCACCTGGAATCGTGACACTCGGTGTGGTTTATGCATTCTTAGTGGTTTTTCTTTTGTGGTTTGATGCAACTGAGTTTACATATTCTTTGTCTGAAAAGAACAATACCCTCTGTATTGTTATAAGTAACTTTTAAGTACACACAACTGCAAGCATGACTGACCATCCACTGTCAGTAGTCAGTGTAAGTCTTCACACAGGGTTATTTAGCAAATGGTGTTCCAAACACGGGTACACGTCTGGTATGTGTAATATCCAGTATATAATGCGCTGCATTGTGAATTTTGAAAGGGCGGGCCAGTTGGAGAGCAGCTGAAGGGGCTATGCTGTTACTTGCTGGACATTTCGGGGAAGAGGCACGGTCCTGTTCTTTGTGGACAGAAAGGTCATGCACATGTAGTGCCTGTTTCAACTCAACAAAGTGGTGACAGCCATGCTCTGCTTAATTTCTCTAGGCAGTTCCTTGGCTAATCAGTTGACCTGCTTGGTTTATCATTTAACATAGTTAACTATCAGTCATGTTCTAACTGCAGCATTTTCCAAGATAGTATGTCTACCAGTCGGTGTCACTTGCTAAACAATCAGTCCTTTTCCCCTTTTTACTTTGGTATTTCAGGTGATTTCTCTGGATGAGTACGAGATAGCGAGTTTTGAGAGGGTTTGTAGCTCAGGTTGAGGTTCTGCATGTAGGTTTGCTCGCTGAACTGGAAGGTTCGTTTTCAGACGTTTCGTCACCATACTAGGTAACATCATCAGTGACCCTCCGGATGAAGGACTGAAGATGTTATCTCGTGTGGTAATGAAACGTCTGAAAACAAACCTTCCAGTTCAGTGAGCAAACGTACAACCAGAATGAGTACAAGGTGAAATGCTTTGTGAAAGTTGTGGTTCTGTTCACCGAGCTGGAAGTTTTTGCTGCAAACGTTTCGTTCCCTAGCTAGGGAACATCATCAGTGCTATTGGAGCCTCCTGTGAAGCACTGCTTTGATGTTTCTTCCGGTATTTATAGTGGTTTGTTCTTGCCGTTTCCGGTGTCAGTTTCAGCTGTAGTGGTTTGTATATGGGGTCCAGGTCTATGTGTCTGTTAATGGAGTTTGTGGATGAACTACCATCATAGGACAAGCCAGACAGAGAACAGCCAGGGAATTCCTAGAGGCATGGCATTCATCCACAAACTCCATTAACAGACACATAGACCTGGACCCCATATACAAACCACTACAGCTGAAACTGACACCCGGAAGCGGCAAGAACAAACCACTATAAATACCGGAAGAAACATCAAAGCAGCGCTTCACAGGAGGCTCCAATAGCACTGATGATGTTCCCTAGCCAGGGAACGAAACGTTTGCAGCAAAAACTTCCAGCTCGGCAAACAGAACCACAACAACGGACGCCCGAGCTACAAATCTTCAACCATGCTTTGTGAAAATTTATTATCGTCAGTAATGCTTAAAGTATATTCTACCAAAAGACTACAGTTGAATTTCTTAAAAAAAAAAGTAATCTTTACAAAGTGCAAAATTTAGAGGTGAGTAAAAAAGACTGTAGCATCCACTTGGCATTTGTTCATGACCATTGGATGACCTTCATAGCTAATTAAGTACTTATCAGTTTAGTCACTGTTGAAGATACAGCAGCCAGTTTTCACTCAGCAAGCTCTTAATCAGCAATGTGACAATAACTAGATTATCTGTTGGCTTTCGTGATGTTGGTTGAGGGATCTGTATTGGTCACTGGGGCTGACTTCCCTGTCTTCCATTGAAGTTGCGCCAAGGGATCTTCTGCATCCACCTGAGCAGATGATGGGACCTTGATCTCGCACCTGATTCAACTGTAAAGATGGCACATCAGCAGTGCAGCATTTCCTCAGTACTGCGTTAGGCTGTCAAAAGTTGATTTTAGTGCTTGCGTCTTACTGTGGGATCTGGACCCCTTGTGACTCAGAGGCAAAAGTGCTCAGTATTATAATCTAAACTATAATCTGTTCAGTCAGAAAATAAGTTGGTTACTGGTTCAATCGTTCAAATCCTAGTGGCCACTAATTGAAAGGTATGAACTTTGGGTTAAGAATGGAACATATTAATCTGAAAGGAAATAATTAATGAATGAGTAGGATGGAAAGAATATGGCAGTAGACCATTTCAATGGTGAAGGGTTTTTCTTTCAGAAAGAGGAAACCAGGAAATGCAGTGAGAAAGTCAAGCTGGTAAAACGGCCAGTTCATCGTTCAGAACTTACACAGATTTTGTTTTTGACTCCTTGCTCTCTTTCCCAGCCACCCATCCCCCACAGAGTACCTCGAGGTTCTGACTGAGCTCCAGAGGGTAGAAGCGAGACTGCAACCATTTGTTCAGCGGTACCAGGAAATCCTGAGCACGGCCACAACCGCGGATTACAACAACAACGTATGCCACCAAGTTTGTGTGTGTGTGTGTGTGTGCGCGCGCGCGCGCTTGTGTCTGTGTTTCCTGTTCTGCTGGTGAAAGGTATCCAACTTCCAAACTTTACCTCAGGGTGAGTGCCATTTAGGCCAGAGAACAATTTCTTCAGTGGCAAATCTTTGCAATTACCCATCCCATGGAGTTGTGTGAACGCTTGGTGCATTTAAAACTGAGATCAATAAACTCTTGGACCATGAGGGAACCAAGGCATCTGAGGATGGGGGGGTGGCGGCATTGGTTGACAGTCTATCTGTTGTGCTATTCACCATCATTCTTGTGCTCAGCTTCCATACAGCCTCGGCTCCATTTCCCAGGCTATCAGAAATCTGTTCTTGAGTTAAAAGTTCTTGGTTGAGTTAGCAGCTTGTGCTTTGTTGTGAGACGTTTCATCTATCCTTGATGTAGCGAAACATTTCCTGACTTTTGAACCAAACTCTTGATTCTGCATTTACAGTCATTTGGCTCATTGTGTCTATGGCAGGTCTGTGGAAAAGGAACCCACCTGGTTTCCACTGTTCCGCCCTTTCCTAGTCAAGCTGTCAATTTTCCCTCTGTACATTATTAGCCCATTTTCTTTTGCATCGAATCCACCTCTCCCCCACACTCAAGGCGGTGCATTCCACATCCTAATCACTTGTTAAAAGATTTTCCTTGTGTCGCTGTTGTTTCTTAAGCTAATTGCCTTAAGCTGGTGACTTTTATTTCCTGACCCTTCTGCCAGTATGAACTGTTCCTCTCTATCTACTCTGTCCAGACCCATCATGATATTGAGCACTGAAGATAATGTAGTCCTGTCCTGGCTATCCCCCCGCCTGCAGGGAATGTTCACTTTTCAACAACCCTGTGTTAAGCAAAATCCTAAAGACCTCATTGAAACTGTCCCTTAACCTGCTGCATCCCAATGAAAGTAGCTTTCACAAAACAATTAAGTGGCTGGAAACAAATTCCCCTCCCCCTGTCCTGTGCCTTCCCCTCTGCTGTGTTGCTGAATTTGTACGTAGGCAGAAATGATGCTGGTAATCTTAAACAAAAACAGAAAATGCTGGAGGAACTTGGGTCTGGCAGCATTGCAGGAGAGAGACAGAGTTAACATTTCAAGTTCAGCAACCCTCCAATTCTGATGAAGTTCTCTTCACAGAAGCTACCACACCTGCTGAGTTCCTCCAGCGCTTCCAGTTTTTGTTTGACTCCAGGCTGTCTGGGAATGGTCAGTGGTGAGTTGCATCAGTTGACTGTATAAGTGCCCCATGTAGCCTATTGTACAGAAGCACAAGCTGATATTGCATCACAGCTCTTAGTAGTGCTACATTGAATCCCCAGCCTGCTTTAAGTGGTTGGTAATTAAAAGTACTGTATTTGGATTTAAATCACCTGAAATCGTGTAAGCCTTGCTTACTATCTAGGCTCATATTTGAAGTATACTCACCTGGGCTGGGATGTCAAATGACAATTGCTTCTGCATGGAATTGTACCACCTCCAGAATGGTCAGCACCTTTCAGAAGAATTAGAAACGCAAACTGGGCACTGGGAGAAATCAGATGAGTGTGTGTGTTGTGCGATATTTCTGGTAACCTTCCTTTCTCACCCGCCCTTCCCACAGACTGAAGGCAGAGAAGAAGACCAGAGGATCATCAACCTTGTCGGCGAAGCCCTTCGTTTCTTGGGCAACACCTTCGTGGCTCTGTCTGACCTCAGGTGCAACTTGGCAGCTAACACTCCCCGTCACCTCCATGTGGTGAGGCCGATGTCCCATTACGCTTCACCTGTAGTGCTGCAGCAGGCTGTGCCCATTCAGGTGAGTTCCTGCACACTGGTTCTTTGGGTATGCAGGAGTGCAGGTGAGTCTGTCAGTGATGGGTCTTGGAAGCATTTTGGTCTGTGAGTTCTCCCGTCATTTACAACCGCTGTTGGAAAGCGTCGCAAACAGCAGTTGTCTCTCTGCAGAGAATTCCAACAATTCTGAGCCCTCTTGGCTAAAGATTAGATTAGATTAGACTTACAGTGTGGAAACAGGCCCTTCGGCCCAACAAGTCCACACCGACCCGCCAAAGTGCAACCCACCCATACCCCTACATTTACCCCTTACCTAACACTACGGGCAATTTAGCATGGCCAATTCACCTGACCCGCACATCTTTGGACTGTGGGAGGAAACCGGAGCACCCGGAGGAAACCCACGCAGACACGGGGAGAACGTGCAAACTCCACACAGTCTGTCGCCTGAGTCGGGAATTGAACCCGGGTCTCAGGCGCTGTGAGGCAGCAGTGCTAACCACTGTGCCACCGTGCCGCCCATATTCTTTCGTGTCTCGGATACAAGTGGCCAACATTTTATCTGAAGGTAAGAGTTAAAGTAGCATGCCCAGCCACTGGTGCGGGACAAGGGGAATGCTTCTGTCAGTGGTGGATCTCTTTCAAAGCGTGTACATAGCCTAAAACCATGCCACCGTATGTGCATGTCCCACCTCCCGGATACTAAAATAGCAATTTCTCGCCATTTCAGCAGATCAATGTCGGAACGACAGTCACCATGACGACCAACGGCAACCGGACACAGCACACGGCTGAGGGTCAGGCAGCGGCCTCCCCCACTGCCAATGCCACTCCTGCTGCCCAGTCACAGGGCCCGGAGTCACGGGAAGCGCCGGAGACTCAGGGCTCGCAGGCTCAGACCCAGACTCCACATCCCCGGGTCATTCGCATTACACATCAAACCATGGAACCCGTTGTCATGATGCAGATGAATCTTCAAGGAGGTATGGTCGGGCTGTGATGGCAAGAAGATGTCCATACTGGATTTCTAGTTGCTTTTGTCTAGGACTTGAATTTAAAAATATATACGCGAGGGATATGCATGAGTGAGATGTTCTTTAACTCTTGCCCCCATTGTGTTGTTGGCAATCCCTTGATGTCCTGATCTCTAAGTTAAAGGAGTTCTCTACCCCCCACCATGAGACACAATTGGCACGAGTGTTTCTCATTCACTTAACATTAACTCACATCACATCTGAGGCTGAAGCAGTGCACTGTCTTTATATAGTCCCACTACTACACAGTTACAACATACATTTAACTGGTCATAAGGGCAACTGGTTAAAACAACCATACACTTTCTCTACATTAGACTTAGAATACAAAAAAAATCCATCCAGACATCCAATTCTTTAATAAAATCAAAATTATTGATTTTTTAAAAACAATTTATTCAATGAGACTGTAAAATTGATTAACATCCTTAGTTTGTAATATGAAAGTAAAAATATTTACTCTTCTAACATCACTCTTGCACATGCGTGCGCACACCAGGTAAAAGTAAAAAAAAGTCTTGCAGAGATTCATTTTGTAGGGGTGAAAACACCCATGGCCAACAGGGGTTTCTGCTATCAAGAACTGCTAAGATTCAAAATGTTCAGATAGCTGTTGGTATAATGTTCTGTAACATGTCACCAAACATGGGCAATTGTCTCTGGCAGCTTGGCAGATGCCGCTTGCTCAGGAATCACATCAGTCAGACTGAACTCTTGTCAGTCGCTTGCTCTTCAAGCGGTCAGTCGGGTTTTGCGCTGAATTAACCATCAAGTTGTTTCAGAACCAGGAGTAATGGATGGCTTATTCTGTAATAGTTTTGAGTTCAATCGAGAGAAGCCTATCTCCAAGCCTGCAAAACATAAGTCAAACAAAACAGATGCAAACCCCAGTCACAAAATTAGTCATATGTTTTCCCTTTCGTTGGATCTCTTTTTTTAAAAAATAAAGAAATCTAGGTCTCTACAATCTTTGAGTTCACAAAAAAATATTAACCATGAAACCATCATAGCACACAGCTATATCATAATGTGTTCCTAAAGATGTTTTGTTTTCTCTCTCTCACTGTGTAGATTCTGCTACACCAGGGAATGCTTCTGCAACTGCTTCATCAACAACAGGAAATTCTGGTCCAGGTAAGTGCCTAGCTAGTGCAGCAGCACCACCATAAAGCATTCATTCCACTTCCCAAAAGCATTGGATAAAACTGGAACGTACTGCAGACTGAAAATATGTCTGTCAGCAACTGAGGCAAAAGTTTTCTATAAAGACTCTTTCTGAGTTGAAGGTAAACTCAGTGCCTCAATACTTTTGATAATCAATTAAAATACTACTTGCAAATTCTTGTCTTTGAGACAAGGTTGACAGTGTTCACCATGCACTACCTTTGGTAGAGTTTCAGTGGGTATGTATCTACTCAGACATTTGCGTCCAGAAGTTCTGTCGCTAATAAGACAGGATATCACAGACATCTGAATTTGAGATGAAATGCTTGTTCACTGTTTTGTTTTCCCTGTCCCTAGGATATGTGCGCCTCTCAAAGGAGGCTGTACCAATGTCTCTGAAATACTGACTGTGTGAACTTTGATGCCGAACTGAGTGCAGTTACATGTTTTCAAAAAGAAAAATCCTGCACTTGGCTTTTGCTGCTGTTAATATCCTATGATGTCTAATCTCAAAAGTATTGTATTTTACCGAATCTTCCTTTCTTGATATTTTGTCGAATCTGTTGCCTTTTCCTGTAGTGCACAATTGAAACTGTATGTCCTCAATGCTGTTTGGGTTGGGTCTCTGTTTTCTGATCTTGTTCCTTTCTCAGAGGTAATAACCACTGTTGGCTGCAGCTGCATTGGAAGTGTAACTGAGTCCTGCCGTCAGGCACTAATTCTGCTCAGTCAACACCTTCTATTGCTATCTGCACTGATGATCCAATTTGAGATGCAGTGGTGTTTATTCATTCTTCCCTGTCAGCACCTTTTTTGAATGTTAGTCTTTGCTCCCTGAATTTGGCAACTGAAAAGAAGAAGAAAAAAACAAAATTATCTGCTTCATCTGAATTCTTTTTATCGTTTTCTTATAATATTCACTACTGTTCCAGTATGGCGACAAAATGGACGCCTACCTGGCAGTGTGGAAAATTTCCCAGGTGTGTCCTCTCCACAAGCAATGGAACAAATCCAATCTGGACTAATTTTGTTCTCAATCGTCAGAAAAGTAATGGAAGGTGTAACTGACCACGTTAATGGGCAGCACTTAAATAGGACAAAGCTGCTTACCATTAAGCAGTTTGACTCGTACTGAGGGCATTGGGCTCCAAGTGTTATGGCAGCCTAGGTTCACAAATGGACAAAAGAGCTGAATTCACCGGGTGACGACTTGTCCTTGTTGACTGTATGTGGCATCAGAAAGCTCAGCAAAACAGAAGGCAGTAGGAAGAAGTGCAGAGGAAAATGGTTGTGGAGATCTGTCATCGTGGCCCCAGGGCATTATTGCAAGAATTCCTTAGAATAGATATTTTCTAATGAACCTGTTCAGAGATGCTATTAAACACCTCCCAAGTCTCTGGTTAATGCACACTTTCAGCTGACTCATTGATGGGTCTTCTGTCCAGTCTTCCGTAAGGTTGAGGAGGAAATGTGGTGTTTGCTAATTAGTAAAATTTGTGCTGCACGACTGCCAGGCAATTGCTCTCTAACCTGACACTGACAGCTTTCTTTAACAGTGAAGTTATCATCACTAAGTCCAATACCATCAACATCTTGAGATGGGGTTGTGGGTTACCATTGGTGAGAAACTTAATCGCGCATGCCTTGTCAGTCCTGACTGCACGAGCCGGCCAGAGGGTGGGAGTTGTGCAGAAAATAACTGACCACCCTATCTCCATAAAAGCCTGTCCATCAAGGCTGGCATACTGCCTGCTTGCCTGGGTGAGCGCAGCTCCAACAAAACTGAAGAAGTTCAGCGAGTTTTGAGAAGATTTGTGGCTCAGGTTGAGGTTCTGGATGTAGGTTTGCTCGCTGAGCTGGAAGGTTCATTTCCAGAAGTTTCGTCACCCTACTAGGCAACATCTTCAGTGGGCCTCCGGGTGAAGCATCATTCACCATCATCAATGGAAAATCTGTTGGATCAGCATCCTGTCTTACCACCTTCAGCATTTATTGTCCTCTACCGCCACCACATAATGGCAGTAGTGTGCACATACATAAAATGCATTGCAGCAACTTCATCAAGTTGGCACCTTTCAAACCAGTGACCTCTACTAGCTAAAATGACAAAGGTAGTAAAACATAGCAACATAGTACCTTTTTCGAATCAGCATACATTTCAGTTTGGATAAATGCCGCTCTTTGGACAATATCTTTGGTTGAAAATCCTGGAACTCTCTGGTGAGTAACACTGTGGGTATACCTGCACCCTGAGAACTGCAGGGGTAAAAGGCCAATCACCACCACCTTCTCCAGGTCCATTACACATGCTGGCCTCCCCAGAACACCCACATCCCATGAAAGAATTTTTTTTTTAAAAATCGCAATAAAACTGATAAATGACCTCAGCCCTTATTCAACCTTAACCTTCACAAAATTTTCTGTATAGGCATTAGAAATAAGCGAGAAAAGCCTTTTTTTTTTCACCTGTATGGAAAGTAGGTCTAAGCTCTTTTAAAATAATTCTGCCCCTTCCTCCGTCACGCCAAAATAACAATTATAAGGATCCCTCTGACAGAGAAGGGCAAATTTGCCAGTTAAAGTTGAGTAATTGCCACTACACCCACTCCTCAACTCCACATTCAGATGGCTAATTATCATCACGTTCAGAGTCTTATTGTAGTTGTGGGTTAGGTTCACCAAGCTGGGAGGTTGATTTGCCGACATTTTATTCCCTATCCAGATGACATCCTCCGTGCTTTGGAGCCTTCTATGAAGCGCTGCTGTACTGTCCCTTCGGGAATGTATTTGGTTCCGTTCCTGCTGCTTCCGATTGCCAGTTCTGGTTGTTCGTTGCAGTGGCCGGTATATTGGGGTCTATGCATTGAGACACACAGATCTAGTCCCCAATATACCGGTCAGTACAACGAGCAAACGAAAGCAGCAGAAACGGGACCAAATACATTCCAGAAGAGACAGTACAGCAGTGCTTTACCAGAGGCTCCAAAGCACAGAGGATGTCACCGAGACAGGGGATGAAATGTCTGCAATTCAACCTCCCAGGTTGGTGAACATACCTACAACTGCTGCAACCAGCATCCGAGTGACAAATCTTTACACAAACCTTGAACCCAGAGTCTTCCTCTCACCTCTTTAAATGTGTCTTGCTTACTGAATTTAAGGAGAAAGTGAGGTCTGCAGATGCTGGAGTATCAGAGCTGAAAATGTGTTGCTGGAAAAGTGCAGCAGGTCAGGCAGCAACCAAGGAAAAGTAAATTCGACGTTTCGGGCATAAACCCTTCATCAGGAAATTCCTGATGAAGGGCTTATGTCCGAAACGTCGAATTTCCTGACCTCCTGCGTTTTTCCAGCAACACATTTTCAGCTCGTTACTGAATTTAAGCCTAATTTCATCGCCCCCCCCCCCCAAAAAAAAAACCTATCCCAAGCTTTCAAGGTCACTGCCCACCCACCCCCCCAAAAAACCACCTGATTCTGACCCTCTGGCATCCTAGATTTTAATCTCAGCACCACATACTGTGTTCAGTTCTGGTCTCCCTGCTATAGAAAAGATGTTGTGAAACTTGAAAGGATTCAGAAAAGATTAAATAGGATGTCGCCAGGGTTGGAGGGCTTGTGCTGTAGGGAGAGGCTGAGGGGTGACCTTATAGAGGTTTATAAAATTGAGGAGCATGGATAGGGTAAATAGACAAGGTCTTTTCCCTGGGGTGGGGGAGTCCAGACTAGAGGGCTTAGGTTTAGGGTGAGAAGGGAAAGATTTAAAAAGGGACCAGTGGGGCATCTTGTTCACGCAGAGGGTGGTGTGCTTATGGAATGAGCTACTAGAGGAGGTGATGGATGCTGGTACAATTATAGCATTTAAAAGGCATCTGGATGGGTACATGAATAGGAAGGGTTTAGAGGGATATGGGCCAAATGTTGGCAAATGGGACTAGATTAATTTGAGATATCTCGTCAGCACGGACAAGTTGGACTGAAGAGCCTGTTTAACGTGGGTCTTGCCTTGACCTTCCTGGGGCCGGCACGTTCTGAACTCTAGACCCCTCGCAACCACACACACCCCTTGAAAATGCTCCTATTTCTTCGACCCAGCTTTTCTTCATTTGTCCTGGTACCTCATTTCAAGTTGCATCCAAGGAGCAGGAGAGTCGACGTTTCGGGCATGAGCCATTCTTCAGGAATGAAGAAGGGCTCATGCCCGAAAAGTCGATTCTCCTGCTCCTTGGATGCTGCCTGACCTGCGCTTTTCCAGCAACACATTTTCAGCTCTGATCTCCAGCATCTGCAGTCCTCACTTTCTCCTACCTCATTTCAAGTGTTGTGTGACAATTGTTTTACAAGTTAAAAGACGCCCTGCAGATCTATGTGCATTGTTTGCTGATGTGCAAATGTTGCATCTGCGTATAACCACTAATTTTTCTTATTCAGGTGCCATGCCTCACATTCAGGTCCCGGGAATAACACCTGAATTCATGCAGACTATCATGCACCAGATTACCCAGCAGGCTATGGCAGCAGCTAGCGCGGGCTCAGGTATGGTGACAGAATGCTTTTCTCAACTCAAACGTAGTACTTGATTTTGTAAGTGGGGCATTGAGCAGAATTGCAAGGAAATCATACTAAACCTTGCAGTTCTCTGGTTGGGCTTAAATTGACGTGTGGATCTAATTCTGGGAAGGATGACAAGGCCCTGAGAATAGCACATTTACCAGGACAATACCTGTGACAGGAGAATTTAGTTCTCTGGAGAGAATGGAGAGGCTAGAGACGGTTGAGGGCTGATCAAGAAGTGATAACCATAACTATGAGGGATTTTGATAAAATCAGGCAAAGCAGTTTTTTCTGCATGCAGGGGAGTTGTAGATTTAAAATGATTAGAAGTGAAATGCAGAGACATTTCTAATCACACGAGATCTGAAACAGAACCTGAGGGATTGATTAAATTAGATTCTAAAGTAGTTTTCAAAAGACAATTAGACATGTTCATGAAGGGAAACTTTGCTGGGAAATTGGGGTCAGTTGCTCCCTTAAAGAACAAGCACATACATCTTAGGCCAAATGTCTTTGTCACTGGAAAGAGTCTTGTGATACAGAATGGATGCATTAAACCGCACTGTGAACGGTTAATGCAGGTAGCCCCAGGGCTCTGTCGAGCGTGTGTGTGGGAAAGAAGCTTGAATCAGTACACATTTCGCAATCCTTTATAATGGGCTAGGAAACAGTTGCATGATCATTGTGAAGTAATTGTTTTCTTCTCGGTCAGTTTGAGGGTTTGGAGGAGGAGTGTCTTAGACAGTAATATTGCTGCTGACAATGACTAGAAACATGCCTGTCATGTTTGTGGATCGTCTTTTGCACCCGGTCAGTTGCCTCAGCCATGTCACTCGACTCGCCTGTCACATGGGTCAGCGTAGAATCCACTTATGCAGCTTCTAGAAACCCCACTCGGTGTGTCGGTGAATGGCCTCTGCTTCTGAAAGCTACTGCCCTTCACGGATTCCAGGGGTCTGAGAGGCAGCATATAAAGAATTCCCTTGTCCCAGGAACGTATCGAGTGAAATTAAAATGGAAAGTAATGGAAATGAGTAGCAGGTTCGGAGAGATCTGTGCAAAGACAAAAAGTATTCATGATTTTGGTTGATGACGTTTTGCAGCACTTTCTGTTTATAATCTCAGATTTCCAGCATTTGCAATATTTAGGTTTTGTATGTAACCTCTCCAGTCATCTATGAGGCTGACATTTACTTCAGCTAATCTACTTATACTGACAAAAAATCTTATAATTTATTTTTATTGGCTGATTTATTCCCATTCCATATTCTTTTAATCATTTTTTGCAGGGAACCCTTTCCTAAATTTCAAACCTCCAAATCCTTCCTTTGCAGCATTGAGATCTTCTAAGTCTTTTAATGTAATGCTGTCCTACATTTCTTCAAATTACTGCCTCATTTTTGATTTCTTTTGTTGTTTATTGCAATGTGTTTTTGATGGACATTTTTTTGTTATTAGCTCATCTTGATTCCCATGGTTTATATATGCTGCCTTAATGTTGCCTGTTGGCCTAATCAGACTTGGCTCGCTCTCCAGTTCTACCTTCATGGGTTTTTAAAAGAACTATTACTGGAAGATGCATGTGTTAATTGTGTAGGGCCTTGTACTTTGCAGACAGAAAGAACACCTACGCGTGTGCCAGATTCAACTCAACAAAACAGGCGATAGCTATTTGTTGGTTCATTTTTCAGGACAGTACCTTGACCAATCACTATCAACTTATTTGGATTAAAATTTAAACCAGCACTGGCAGTTAACTGTCAGTTGTCATTGACTGGTGTATTTTCCAAGGCAATTTCTACCAATCAGAGTCCACTTGGCAACCAGTCAACACTCTTCTCTTGTGCAATATAAACATTTTTCCCCCTTAAAGTGGTATTCTTGCGAATTGTCAAGATGAGTACAAGATGAAATGATTTGATGAAGTGTTTCAGCAGTATGTAATTGGTTTTGTTGTAGCTCTGATTGTTGTTTGGTACTAGATTATGGAGTTTAATTGGGTGATCTCTGTTCCCAAAGGGTCACTTACAGAGAGAGTGCTAATTAATCCTACTTTATTTCACACTAATAGATGTAAAGTGACTTTGTTCTTGATATATGTCACAGGCAACTGGTGAAAAGGTATTCTATAAAACCATCTTCTACACCACCATTGCTAATTTCATTTGCCCAGTTGATATGGAGATTAACGTTTTCCATGAGTACTACTTTAGTTTTGTTGAAGCTACAAAATATTTCTTGCTAAACATGATGGCTCACAAGATAACCAGGAGTCTCTTAACCAGTGTTTTCTGATCCTTGTAATTCTTGATCATCTTAATTCCATTTCCTGATCTTCAGACTGAAAATCGTTTCTCATTTCTGATTATATAATTCTTTACTGTCAAGGCTGCGGTGTTTTAATTCTGCCTGAATATTTGGAATATTTTATGGAGTGAAATATTTATTTCCCAGACTTAGTCACCTTGTAACAATGTTTGAAACCAATTATTGCTATTTGTGCTATGAGTTAATCAACCTTAGTGTAAATAATTCTTCTTTTAGTTAAAGGACAGAATTTTACTACTCTATCCCTGTTCTTTGCATGGACCTTGTTTACGGATGCACCATTATCATTAAACTCTGTTCTTCCCTGACCCTTTCTGCTTGCTTTTAGTCAAATCACTACACTGCTGAATTGCCTGAATTTTATCTCTTTGGATTTCTGAATCTCTTTCACCTGATCCATATCCTCCCATTTTAGATTACCTATCTGCATCTCTAGCTATACAATTTGCCAGGGCACAGATCCCAGCTCAGTTTAATTGGTGTACCCCGGCAGAAGTGACGTCTTTCCCCAGTGACTCAGATGGTTGTGCATTGAAGCCCTTGTTCCCATACCAATCCTTGAGGCACATGCTTAATTCCGTCATGAGCATGACTCTTAACCAATTGGTGTGTGGTTTAGGTAACAATCCAGCGATCAATACCTTTTGAAATTCTGCATTTTAATTTGTACCCTAGCCCCAGCAGAACATCAATTCAGGTTTCAGCTTCCTATGTGACTATGTTAACTGGTTCCAACACCTCCCACTAGATCTTCCTCTCCAGCTACAAGGAGATTTTCTTAACCTTACTGTAATGAAGGAAGTATAAACTTTAGAGCTCCTGGTCACAGCATCTAGCCCTGTAGCTAAAATAAGTCCTGTCATTACCATGTTCCTTTAGACTCTCCCCTACTTGAGAAGCCTCCTACACCATGGTCAGCTTACTGATCCACCCTGCAATCCATGTTCTTGAGTGCGTCATAACTGTAGGTCAAAGTTAAGATCTCCCACACCTCCCATTACACCCTGAATCACTGTGCCTGTCTGTATCACAGTCGTGTCCTCCTGCCTTTGACCTAAGGACCTACACTACACTTGACTGTCTTGCTAAAACAAAGTGCCACAGGTTATCTCTTCCACTCCCTGATATCCTTTCATTGCATTTCAGACTTCAGTTTGGAGTTCTTACCACAGACGTAATTGTTGGGGATGCAACACATTCTGCAAACACCTTCGCTGCAATCATGGCATGCCACTAGTCCTGTCATGCATGTTTCATCTTACGTATTTAAATTGATAATTAGCTATTAACTTAATGAAGCAACCGCAGTTTGAGAAGCTACAAATTCTGTATCTCGTGATCCAGCCCCATTAGTTGCCTGATGAAGGAGCGGCACTCCGAAAGCTAGTGCTTCCAAATAAACCTGTTGGACTATAACCTGGTGTTGTGTGATTTGTAACTTTGGTTACGCCCCAGTCCAACACTGGCATCTCCAACTCATAGAGATTGGCAGTAAATCAAACTTTGTTAAAAGCAGGATCCAAACCCCGCCCCCCTGCTTACCACATTCCCATTTGTCCTACTCTGTTTATGAAGTAGTCTGTTTGCTAATGGCTCCATGCTCGGCACTTTTGAGTGCAGGAAGAACTTAGAGCAGCCATGCAGTTGAGCAGTGAACGCCTTCACTTTTGGGTGCAAGGCAGTCAATTAGGGCATTGGAAAGGATGCTTCTGGCCTGCAGCGGGAGCTCAGAACTCAATGTATCGACCCTCGTGTGGACACTGCCAGCTAAGCAAGGCAGATAGTATGCCTTTTGTGAAAGCGCTGCCTCGTAAGAATATGACCGTTGATGAGAGTAACCAGTTCCAATCGCTGCTTAATCCTCTCGACTTGACAGAGTAGCAGTGGGAGGAGCACTGAGCGGGCCTGATACCGCGAAGGTCACGCACGGCTCCGAGTGGCGAGAGCAAAATCCCGCTGGAAAGCTGAAATCAAGTCTGAAAATGCCCGAAATGTTCAGAATGGTGGGCGAGGAGCAAAACAGGATTAACGTTGCAGGTCCGTGACCTTCCTTCAGAATCATGAGTAGCTGAAGTAGGATCACAGAAACTCTGTCTGTGCAGCAACTGACAGACTTGCTGAGAGTTTCCAGCGTTTTTGGCTTTATTTCAGCA
The DNA here is from genome assembly GCF_020745735.1 of Hemiscyllium ocellatum. Lineage (NCBI taxonomy): Eukaryota > Metazoa > Chordata > Chondrichthyes > Orectolobiformes > Hemiscylliidae > Hemiscyllium > Hemiscyllium ocellatum. The sequence goes on from NC_083435.1 coordinate 14,262,227, forward strand.
AGAACTGACCCACGTAAGGCAGTCCTGTAAAAGGAAATTAGTCCCAGTTCCATATAATGAATTAATTGCTTCCTGATAATTTTTTTCTCTTTAATTCCGCGAGCGTTTGACAGTAGCTTATGTGGCAGGCACAGCCGACTGGTGGCCTAATCTGATTGCAGACCATGGTGGAGTGGGGCTGGGAGAGGTCACCATTTGAGCAGCTTTTCTGAAGGTGATCAGTGTTACACATGAGGCAGCGTACATGTTCTTCTCTCGGTGTTTCATCCTGTCTTTTCTTCTGCCCCTTTCTCCAGCAGGGCAGCAGGTTCCTGGGTTTCAGCCTTCACCTGCCCGAGTGGTGATTACCCGGCCTCCACCCCCTCCTCCACGGCAGACCCAGTCAGCATCAGGACCACAACCTGGCCCACAGGTAACTCACAAGAGATAGATCGCAGTATGAGGGATGTGATAAAATCACTCTGTTACTGCGGATAGAGGCACACAGGCACTTCAGTCCAACTAGTCCATGTGGATCCAGTTTCCCAAACCAAACGAGGCCCCCCTTTGCATGCGTATCCCTCTAAACCTTTCCTATTCATGTACCTGTCTAAATGTTGTAACTGTACCTGCACCTACCACTTCCTCTGGCAAGTCATTCCACATACAAGCTATCCTCTCTGTGAAAAAATTGCCCCTCAGGTCTCTTTTTTTTAAATCTTTGTCCTTTCATCCGAAGAATATGCCCTCCAGTTTTGAATTCCCCTTCCCAAGAGAAAAGACCATGAAATTCACGTTATTTATGCCCCTCATGATTTTATGATCCTCTACAAGGTCAGCCCTCAGTCTCCCTGTGCTCCTGGGTTAAAAAAAAGCCTATCCAGCCCCCCTCTCTAACTCAAAGACTCCAGTCTCAGTAACATCCTTGTAAATCTATTCTGCACCTTCTCCAATGTAATAATATCTTTCCTACAGCAGGGCAACCAGAACTGTACACCTATTAAATCATTTTGTTTTATTGAGAATGTAGCAAAATAAAAGGACTTTTGGGACTGGTGTCAAATTTCATGTAATATCATGGGTCCCAGTGATGTTCTTGCACTCTTACCTAACTCGCTGTGGTGCTGTGCAGCAACCTTTGTCAAGCCTCAGGTGTAAGGATTGGGAAAACAGCTGGCAGGCTGTGAAAGAGCCATCAGTGAGCAGAAAGCACACAAGATGGTGTCCAAGCAGAGAGAAAGGATTTTAGATTACATTAGATTAGATTCCCTACAGTGTGGAAACAGGCCCTTCAGCCCAACCAGTCTACACCGACCCTCCGAAGCGTAACCCACCCAAACCCATTTCCCTCTGACTAATGCACCTAACACTGTGGGCAATTTAGCATGGCCAATTCACCTGTCTTGCACATCTTTGGACTGTGGGAGGAAACCAGAGCACCCGGAGGAAACCCACGCAGACGCTGCGGTAATGTGCAAACTCCACACAGACAGTTGCCCGAGACTGGAATCAAACCTGGGACTCTGGTGCTGTGAGGCAGCAGCGCTAGCCACTGTGCCGCCCAGTGTTCCCAGGACTGTTTGCTGCTCAAATAAGCAGCACAGGGCGTGGCTATGTTTAAGTTTAGTTTTGTAGTTCAAGGGCCTTCTTTGTAAAAGTGCGGTTCATTTTCTGTGCCTGCTCTTTTCACTCCAGGTTCCTCCTGGCTCTACTCCTGCCCCTGATCCTGGCACTGGCCCCAGTCCCACCCCGGGTCCTGCCACTCTTGCTCAGATGATCACCGGACTGGTAGGGCAACTTCTGATGCAGCCCGTCGTCTTTGGTAAGTGTCTGATTGGCTCACGGTGCCCCTTTTTGCTCTGCGCTCTCCGCTGTTTACTATCACTTCACAATCCAGGTGTCAGCTCCAGTAAGTCTGTCGGTACACTCCCATCCTCTGGAGCTGGACTCAGTGTTTCAGTGCAGTCCTGAGAGGAAACGGTGGCACTGAAGGTGCTGCCCTTCAGATGAAGCGTTCAGCTCGATGTTACCGCTGTAACAGTGCTTCCTCCCCTTTGTAACATCCCCGACTGAACATAGCACTAGAGCAAGTAGCTGGGTGGCCTCTGTGGAAATGCCACAGAGTGGGTATGTTGACAGGGCCTGGCGAAGACACTGAGATAAAAGGCTAGCACAAACCTGTTGGGATGAATGGCCTGTGAATTCTACATCGTGTGGTGTTTTGTGCGATCACGTAAGCAGTGAGAGATGCTGGATCTTGGCAAGACAGGTCGATTTGTGAGCTCATTCTGCAGGATTTAGTGTCTCTGACTGACTGACTCTCTAAGAGTTAGGTTTGGCGTTTGCAGCTTATCCAAATGCTTGAGTACTAGTGCTTTCAAAGCCATTTATTAAGGAGCTCCAATTCTGTGCTGGCAGAGTCAGGTGGGAGTGGTTATTATCCCAAAAGGAGGGGTTAAAGCAATTCTTTCAGTCTGAGGCTGATGTCTGCTTCTGAACTGAAATGTTAGGAAGTTTTTTTAAAAAAATCATTCATGGGATGAGAGCGTCCCAGTATTTATTGCCCATTTATAATCGCCTGGCGATCAGCCGAAAGTCAACCATATCGCTGCACGTCCGGAGTCACATATTGGCCAGACGAAATAAAGACGGCAGCTTCCCTCCCTGAAGGGCATCAGTGAACCAGATGGGTCCTGCCGCCAATCGGCAACAGATGCAGGGCCATAATTAAACGCTTATTGAAACCAAATTCCACCATCTGCCATGGCGGGATTCAAGCCTGAGCGTGACCTGGATCCATTGAGAATACCGCTCGGGCGTCGCCTCCCAGTCCCTCTGCAGTTGTCTTCCGTCGGATGAAGGCTGTGACAGGCGTGGAGCACTTCAATAAACTCTCTGTGTGGTCTTCAAAAGACAAATTGGCTCCTGAGACCCTGCCTCTCTCAAAATTATGAGGGGCATGGATAGGATAAATAGACAAAGTAATTTCTGTGGGGTGGGGGAGTCTGGAACTAAAGGGCATAGGTTTAGGGTGAGGGGGGAAAGATATGAGAGATCTAAGGGGCAACATTTTCACTGAGGGGGTACATGTATGAGCTGCCAGAGGAAGTGGTGGAGGCTGGTACAATTGCAACGTTTAAAAGGCATCTGGATGGGCATATGAATAGGAAGGGTTTGGAGGGATATGGGCCGGGTGCTGGCAGGTGAGACTAGATTGGGTTGGGATATCTGGTCAGCATGGACGGGTTGGACCAAAGGGTCTGTTTCTGTTCTGTATATCTCTATGACTCTGTTCTCTCCGATGGTTGGTGGACAAGCAGGTCACAAAGTCCATTCTCCCCGGGATTGCGAGGGTTCAGAGACAAGCCGGTGAGACAGACACAAAAGGCCTATCCTGCCCTTTCCCTGTCGCATCTCTGCAACACTCCAAAGGGTTTGCCGGGTGGTCTCATGCTCACCACCCCCCCCCCCCTCCGCCCCTCCCACCTCACCTCCTCTGCCGTCTGTGTTTCTTGCAGCCCAGCCCCCGACCAGTGACAGTGGCTCCTCGGCAGCTACCGGCACCAGCACCACAGCCGCCTCGTCCACCACCACGTCAGCCACGGCCGGCCAAGCCCCCACCTCCACCACCAACTCGACCGGGACCACCGCCTCGGCCACGGCGGACGGTGGCGGCCAGCCGCAGCAGCAGCAGCAGCACCCGGCTCCCCCCGACGTCCAGTTCTCACAGCTCCTCGGCAACCTGTTGGGGGCAGCGGGCACCGGCGGCGTGGGCTCGCCGACCATCACTGTCACCTTGCCGGGGATGCCGGCTTTCGTCCAGGGCATGACCGAGTTCCTGCAGGTGAGGCCGCCACTCTCTCGCGGGTAAGGGTGACTGGATCGCGGTCCGGGGGGAAAGGAGCGGGGTGGCGGCCGGAGGGCAGGGATGGGCGTGGAGTTTGGGATTGTTCGCTGTGTTTTGCAGGGAGTCAGAGCAAGCGTATGGGGGGAGCGCGGTGATGGGAAAGGGAGAGGAGCAGCGGGCCGGAGGGCAGCGGTGGTGGGGGGTATGGAGTTTGGGATTGTTCGCTATGGTTTGCAGAGAGTCACAGTGGTACCCGGGAGCGTGGTCCTGGGAAAGGGAGAGGAACGTGGGCAGGTGGGCGTGGAGTTTGGGAGCGTTCGGTATGTTTTGCAGAGAGCCAGCGTGAGCAGAGGAATCGCGTTCGTACGGCGCAGAAAAGGCACTGACGCAGCTACCAGCAAAGGCGCTCTAATCCCAACTTTCCTGCCCCTGTCCCAAATACTTTGAGTCCAGAGAGCCTCCTGCGCTGTATAACTTGTCTCACTGCTGCAGCAACAGCACACCCAAGGAGTGAACCATGGAGCCTGTTACCTGTGGTTCAAGCCCGTCCTCCCTGTTTCTCAAAGAGTCCAGTTACCCTCAACCATTAAGACGTGATCGACTTAAAACTCGAGCTAAATTCTCTGCGCGAACAGCGACCCTCTAAGCCCTTACCAGCAAACCCATTGCTGACTGTTTTTCCCCATGTCGGTCGAAACCGGGCATTGAGCACTCGAAGCAGGCACGGAAACCGAAGTTGCCGGAGAAACTCGACAAGTTCTGGCTGCATCTGCTGGAGAGAAGAGGAATCCTGCCGGACTTGAAATGTTAACCCTGCTTTCTCTCCAGTGATGCTGCCGGCCATGCCGAGTTTCTGCAGCAGTTTCTGTTCCTGTTTGTTTCAGGGCTGCAGCGCGCGCAGATTTTTACTTTGCATGAGGACATAAGAGTAGGCCACCTGGCCCCTGGAACCAATTCTGCCATTCGGTGGCTGCAGTCAATGTGGCCCCTCACCCTGCACAAAGGTGAGGCCACACCCTGCAGTACTGTGTACAGTCTCAGTCTCCACACTTGAGAAGGGATCTATTGGCACTGGAGAGGGCGCAGAGGGGGTTCACTGGGTATGGCTAATGAGCCGGGATTGAGTAGCCTGGGATTATGCTCATAGCAATTTCAAAGAATGGTGGGGGGAAATCTTGCAGAGACGTGTAAAATTATGAAGGGAACAGATAAGAGAAGCAGGGAGATCGTTTCCACTGGGGGTTGAAACTAGAACTGGGGACATAGCCTCAAAATAAGGTGGAGCACGTTTCACACTGAGCTGAGGAGGAAATTCTGCACCCAAAGAGTTTTGAATCCCTGCCCAGTGAAACCGTTGAGGCAGCTTGTTGAATGTTTTTAAGGCAAAGGTAGATTTTTGAACAGTAAAACGGATTAAGGGGTGGTAAGTGGAGCTGAACGTGCATGCAAGCATCAGCCACGGTCTTGTGGAGTGGCGGAGCAGGCTCGAGGGGCCGAATGGCCTGCTTCTGCTCCTGCTCCTGTTTCTTATAAACCTCGACACTATCGCCCACCAAAAAGCTCCATGCCTCAGCCTTGAGTCTGTGGGGTGTCCCAGGCTCCGCTGTGTGAACAGCCAGGGAGGTCCAACGGCTGACAACCCTCAGAAGAAATTCCTCCTCCTTCTCCCCTCCCCCACCCCCTTTTTTTAAGCTGTGTCCAGTTTGTTTCTAGATGCCCCTGTGAGAGGTAATGTTCTCCCCAAACCACCTTTGTTTCTGTCCGTCCACTAAACTCCAGTGATTAAAGGCACGGGCTTGTGCTGTCCTCCAAAAAGCATCCCAGGAATTGCCTGGTAGTGAGCTTCCTCTGGACTGGGTGATGCAGTTGAAGCGCTCGCCATTTATTACACCTAGACCATGTACGCAGATTTGTTCAACTCTCGGGCGTGTGATGGAAGCGATCCCTCCCACTTTGCGTCCCCTGTCCAATCTCGCGCCTACTGTCCCTGGCCAAGAGTTGAGCTATAAGGAGAGGCTGAATAGGCAGGGGCTATTTTCCTTGGACTGTCAGAAGCTGAGGGGTGACCTGATTAGAGGTTTATAAAATCATGATGGGCATGGGTAAGGGTGGGGGAGTCCAGAACTAGAGGGCATAGGTTTAGGGTGTGAGGGGAAAAATATAAAAGAGATTGAAGGGGCAACTTTATCACACAGAGGGTGGTAGGTGTACGGAATGGGCTGTCAGAGGGAGTGGTGGAGGCTGGTACAATTACAGCATTTAAAAGGCATCTGAATGGGTATATTATTAGGAAGGGTTTGGAGGGATATGGGCCAAGTGCTGGCAAGTGGGACTAGATTAAGTTAGTATATCTGGTTGGCATGGATGAGATGGACCGAAGGGTCTGTATCTATGCTGTACATCTCTGTGACTGTGTGGTGTAAGGGCCCCAGGGAGTCAATGGCTCACTGGACAGAGCTGCATGTCTCTCGGGTCAGCCACTCGCTCGGCTTCACCCTCTCTTCTCTTCTCTCCTTCCTCAGGCGGCGCAGGGAGCTGTGACGGTTCCCCAGGCGGCCCCAGCAGCCTCCCAGCCGACGGCTCAGGGGGCTCCCACTGCCCCCGCTACTCCTCAGTCGCAGCCGCAGCCGGGTCAGGACCGGGCCGGTGGCAGGCAGCAGCAGCAGCAGCAGCAGGCGGGAGCGGACACCCTGACTCCGGAGTTCTTCACCAGCGTGGTGCAGGGGGTGCTCTCCTCCATGATGGGCTCGCTCAACGCGCAGCAGGGCAGCACCGAGAGCATCGCTGACTTCATCCAGCGGCTGAGCGGCACCAGCAACATCTTCGAGCCGGGAGCAGACGGCGCTCTCGGTGCGTTGGCCCCTCTTCCCGCATTCAGGTTTGACAAACGGAGCGGAGGGTTTGTCGTTCGGTCACCCTGAACGCACGACTCTCTGGGCTTCAATGCATTCCTCCCCTGGAGGAACGGGATGCCATAGAAAGGGGTTCCGAATGTGAACATGCTTTTTTGGCGTGTTATGTGTCTTATGACTTTGTTGTGCTTTTTATTTTTTTAAAAGTCAAGGCTTTCCGGGAATGACAAATGGTACACTTGCTGTGTTTACCAAGTTTGCATCACCCCCTTCAGTGATTGCCTTTGAGAAAGCATCTCCATGATTTCTTAGTCTCGTTTGTTCACTTGGCGTTTCCTGGTGAACTGCCCCACCCTCCCAGTTTCTGATGTAGATGTTCTGTCCTGCCTCCCCGCCCTTTGCCCAGCCTTCACGTCTTGAGCTGCCGTTCTTGTCCCTCGCAGGGTTCTTCGGAGACCTGCTGTCCCTGATTTGCCAGAACTTCTCCATGGTGGACATGATCATGTTGCTGCACGGCCAGTTCCAGCCCCTGCAACGCATCCAACCTCAGCTCAACAGCTTCTTCCGGGAGCAGTACCTCAACAACCAGGAGCCAACAGAACAGAACATCCGGGTAAGCAGAGACACCGCTCTGCCGGTTTGTTTACCTGTCCCTCCCTCCCATTGTGCATCCCTCTCTCTCACACCTTTGTTTTTTTTCCCAACTGATATTCCCACTCGCTCTATCGCCTCGATCTCTCCTTGTCCCCATGCTCCCCTTTCCTCTCCCACCTCTCTCGCCCTCCTTTCCTTCTCACTAACGCCCTCCTCCCCCCCCATCCCCTTCCCCTCTCGCCCCCTGTCTCCCTCTCTCACCCAGTGTCTCCCCCTCCCCTCTCAGACCCCGCACTTCTGTGCAGACTGGAATTTCCTCAAAGGGTTTTGGCTCAGATGTTCAATACGGTATTTGACCAGGGCTGATCTAACCAGGTTGCTTCCAGGCCCAGATCTATGAGCCGTTGCTGTGTTCATCTGTTACACAGTGGGTTTTGGCTTTATATTGGTTTGTGCACTACAGCAACCAATAACAGCAAAACTAATTTTCACAGAAGCAGTGATTAGCAGGCTGAGGTGACGACACAGTGTGATGGATGCAGATAGTAACTCGGGTTTGTGCTGGAATTGATTTCAGACCTTTAACATCAGGCGATACCCAAATGCATGTTCCTTTCATTCTAGGCATCAACAGACGTCTTGATAAATGGTCTGGAGGAGTACATCCGAGAAAGTTTTGTAAGTGTGCTGTAAACTCCTTGGCATGATGCGATTGCAGGGGTAGAGTGGGGTAATTTTCTGCACTGCACTGTACGATCCTCCCACAATTCCAGACGAATGTGTTCCAGATCGCCATGGTAACATTGAGGCTGCAGTTTAAACTCCCACCTCAGTATCTGTGTGTTTGCTTGGGACTTGAACCAGTAGGGCCGCAGGAAATAACTGGCGAGATGGTCTTTCGTCATCTTCAAACGTCTCTGGGGCACCTGCTTCTGACTGGACAGCAGGTTCTGCCAATTTCAGTTTCAAACTTGGTCACCAGAAGCTGCTGCTTATTAACCCTTACCAAGCCATAACACACGGGACAATCAGTGAAGTTATTACAATTCTGCTTAACACAGACAAGGGAAGCTCAAGGATGCGTGACCTGACTGTGTTTGGCTCCTGAGGGTCATAGACATTGGCTAGTGCCACCTCTGGAGTGAATTATACAGTAAACGGAAGAGCCTTGAGAAAAGTTGACGAGCAGAGAGATCTGGGAGTTCAGGTCCATTGTACCCTGAAGGTTGCTGCACAGGTGAAAAGTGTGGTCAAGAAGGCATATAGTATGGTTGCTTTCATCAGACAGGGTATAGAGTATAAGAGCTGGCAAGTCATGTTAAAATTGTACATGACATTGATTCGGCCACATTTAGAATACTGTGTACAGTTCTGGGCGCCACATTACCAGAAGGATGTGGACACTTTGAAGAGGGTGCAGAGAAGGTTTATGAGGATGTTGCCTGGTATGGAAGGTGCTAGCTATGAAGAGAGGTTGAGTAGGTTAGGTTTGTTTTCATGTGAAGCATATAGACAGGTAGATAAAGATAAGCTTTTTCCCAGAGTGAAAGATTCAGTAACGAGAGGTCACGTTTTCAAGGTGAGAGATGGAATGTTTGAGGGGGATACACGCGACAAGTAGTTCACACACAGGGTGGTGGGCGTCTGCAACGCGTTGCCAGCAGAGGTGGTAGAGGCAGGCACGGTAGATTCATTTAAGATGAGTCTGGACAGATGCATGAATAGGTGGGGAGCAGAGGGATACAGATGCTTAGGAATTGGGTGACAGGTTTGGAAAGTGGATTTAGATCGGCTCAGGTTTGGAGAGCCAAAGGGCCTGTTCCTGGGTTGTAAATTTTCTTTGTTCTTTGTTCTCTGGCTAACTCCCGATCATAACTGGACTCGTCATAAGATAGCCATAGATTCCCCTCTGGTCCTGTACCACCTTGCCGTGCCAACAAGAAATGTGGTCTCATTCAGACCAGTGCTCATGAGTCGTTGTCCCAGGTCTTCAGTCCCTCCGTGGCTCTTGAGGCTTGCAGGTTTTGTGGCTGAGGTCGCGGTTCAGGCTGCAAGTTTTCTCGCTGAGCTAGAAGGTTTGTTTTCAGACATTTTGTCACCATGCTAGTTAATGCCATCAGTGAGCCTCTGGTGAAGCGCTGGTGTTCTGTCCCACTTTATGGGGCAGCACGGTGGCACAGTGGTTAGCACTGCTGCCTCACAGCGCCAGGGACCTGGGTTCAATTCCCGCCTCAGGCGACTGACTGTGTGGAGTTTGCACATTCTCCCCGTGTCTGTGTGGGTTTACTCCGGGTGCTCCGGTTTCCTCCCACAGTCCAAAGATGTGCGGGTCAGGTGAATTGGCCGTGCTAAATTGCCCGTAGTGTTAGGTAAGGGGTATATGTAGGGGTATGGGTGGGTTGCGCTTCGGCGGGTCGGTGTGCACTTGTTGGGCCGAAGGGCCTGTTTCCACACTGTAAGTAATCTAATCTTTATACTTGTGTGTCGTGGTCTCAGAAAGCAGGACGTAACACCAGCGCTTCACCAGAGGCTCACTGATGATGTTACCGAGCATGGTGAGGAACCGTCTAAAAACAACCCTTCCAGTTCAGTGAGCAAACTGGCAACCTGAGCTCTCGGGGCTGTTAAAGCTTTGCTTCTGTAATGGGAACTAGGCAGTTGGCAGCAAGTTGCATGCTCAGCAGTTGGTGCTGAGCTGGTACAGGGCAGGGTGGAAGGAGACTCGAGAGAGATGCCCTGGCCTGGGGTGCATTCCAACTGTCCTCACCCAGGCCCTGAAAAAAGAAAGAAGACAGTGGTGGTTGATGGGAAACGTTCATCCTGGAGTTCAGTTACTAGTGGTTACTGCAAGGATCTGTTTTGGGGCCACTACTGTTAGTCATTTTCATAAACGACCTGGATGAGGGCGTAGCAGGATGGGTTAGTAAATTTGCAGATGAAATAAAGGCGGTACAGTTGTGGGTGTTGCTGAAGGATGTTGTAGGTTACAGAGCGACATAGATAAGCCGCAGAGCTGGGCTGAGAGGTGGTGAATGGAGTTTAGTGTGGAAAAGTGTGAGACATTTCACTTGGAAGGTGGAACAGCAATACTGGGCTAGTGGTAAGATTCTTGGTCATGTAGATGAGTAGAGGGATCTCTGTGTCTGTGCACATTGATCCCTAAAAGTTGCTACCCAGGTTGATAGGGTTGTTAAGAAGGCGTACTGTATGTTAGTTTTTATTAGTAGAGGGATTGAGTTTTGAAACCACAAGGTCATGCTGCAGCTGTACAAAACTCTGGTGTGGCCACACTTGGAGTATTGCGTACAGTTCTGGTCACTGCATTATAGGAAAGATATGGAAGATCTGGAATGGATTCAGAGGAGATTTACTTCTATGTTGCCTGGTATGGAAAAAAGACTGAGGGACTTGAGGCTGTTTTTGTTAAAAGAAAATTGAGAGGTGACTTAATTGAGACATTTAAGATAATCAGAGGGTTAGATTGAATGAACAGTGAGAGCCTTTCTCCTCGGATGGTGATGGCTTGCATCAGGGGGCATAGCTTTAAATTGAGGTTTGCTAGATATAGGAAGATGTCAGAGGTAGGTTCTTTACTCAGAGTAGTAGGGGCATGGAAGACACTGCCTGCAGCAGTAGTTGACTCGCCACCTTTAAGGGCATTTAAATGGTCATTGGATAGACATATGGACAAGAATGGAATAGTGTAGGTTAGATAGGCTTCAGATTGGTTCCACATGTTGGCGCAACATCGAGGGCTGAAGGACCTATACTGCACTGTAATGTTTTATGTTCTATAAATTGCCTGAGGCCTGATAGAGACCTGATTTTGATGGTAATGAATTGCCTGATATAAAGCGGTGCTGCTTGCTAATGTTGTTTGTTTTCTCTCGAGGCGTCTGTGGTTGCGCGAGATGAAGTAGACATCACCAGTACAAATTTGGAATTCTTGAGGGAGCAGTTCAATCGGATTGCTACGCACATCCTCCAGTGCACGGGTAGTGTGTGTTTGCCTTGCTGCTGTCCTTGTTTATTTGTTCTCTTTTGCTGACCCCTCTCTACTTCCATCTCTTGCTCCTCCCTCTCCACTACACTAGCTTTCTGCTGGCCTTCAGTTCACACAGGAGCTTGAGTCGCTCCGGGATTGTCGGTCGAGTGTGGGTTGGGGTCTGCACAATTGTTTCATCTGATTCGCAAACCTCATCTCATCCTCCCCAGGGTGATGCATCTGCCAGTTCCTTGGAAGTCCAGGGATGACTAATGGGGGAAGAAATCCTGTGAAGTTTTCCTCGCGCCCTCAAACTGCAGGGGTTTCTGAGGCCAGTTGGTTGAGATCAGCCAATGCCTGTGAACCCACTGAGCTGTCAGGGAGCAGGAGAGAAACTCTTTGCTCATTCAGTCACTCTTTCGTTTGTCTGCTGTTGCCCTCTTTGTCACACCTGACCTGGCTTTGTGTCCTCTCTGATGTCTCTCTCTTCCCACAGACGCTAGTTTTGGTCACCGACTTCTGGAGCTGTGTAATCAGGCTCTGTTTGAGTGCTTAGCGCTGAACCTCTACAGTCTACGAGGAGAGCAGAGTGCGTTGACTACAGTCATCAATGATCGGATTGTAAGTGAACCTTTGCGTTCGGGGGTGGAACAAAATCTCTGTAAATGGCAGCAGGTAGTGATGGTGGCACAAGGGCAGCATCACTGGGGAGGTCCCGGCTAATGCCTTTGGATTATGAGGTCAAATTCCATCGTAGCAGCTCGTAAATCTGAAATATACATCTGAACCTAATTCCACTTGTTCCTCATCCCAATGTAGACAGTAGAGCGGTAGTGAAGTCACTGGTGTAGTCATCCTGAGGCCTGAGCACCTGTTCTGACAACATAGATTCAAATCCACCAGTGTCTGGTGGAATTTAAATTCAATAATTAATTAATTAATCTAATTAATAATCTGGACGTATAAAGTTAACAGTGACCACGAAGCAATTTTTGATGGTTGTTGAAAATCTCTTTTGGTTTATTGATGTCCTTCAGAGAATTGAATCTTACCCCCGTTACCTGGACTGAGCGAGATGACCCCAGGCCCCCTCAGCGTTGTGGTTAACTGTACGCCGAAAAGTCGTCCTAGCATGCCGCTGAGTCTAAGGGACGGTTAGGGATGAACAACCAATTTTGCTCTTGCAATCCCATTAAAGATTCCAAAACAAATCTGAGTTCCTGACAGTCTGACCGCACGCTGATATCACAGCCTGAAACGACTGCTGTATTTAAGCTAAAGAGCAAAGAAACTTTACAGCCCAGGAGCAGGCCCTTCGGCACTCCAAGCTTGAGCTGATCCAAACGTTCTGTCTAAACCTGTCGGTCAATTCCTGAGCATCTGTATCCCTCTGCTCCCCACCTACACATGCATCTGTCCAAGAGCATCTTAAATGAATGTACCATGCCTGCCTCTGCCACCTCTGCTGGCGACGTGTTCCAAGTGCCCACCACTATTATGTAAATGTAGCTAACCATGCTTTGTGCCCCTTCCTTTCTATTTCTCTCCTTTCTCTTTCGCTTCCTTTTCCCTCCTTTTTCTCCAGTTCTTTGGTTTGGTTTGTTTTACCTGTAACTCCTCCCCATCCCCCCAACCCCCCAACCTTGCAACAGCGCATCAGATCAATGGTGTTGACCGATTAGAATTTGTTTGTTAACCCCCACGCTCTGATGTTCCAAAGTGGGTTTAGGCTGGGAGCACTGCATTCTAACTGCCTTTCCTTCCTGTTTTGCTCTTCTCAAACGCCACCTCAGCGGCGTATGTCAGTGGATGTTAACCCCTCGCTGGTGAACTGGCTGACCACTATGATGGCAATGAGGCTACAAGTGATCATGGAGCACATGCCAGTGACAGAGGAGCAGATTCTGCAGTACGTCAGGAGGAGGCAACCTTCGGCCCAGGAGCCAGAAACACAGCAGGTAATCCACTAGCAAGTCAGGTAAAGAGGTAAAACATCTCTGCGTCCCGGAGTTAGGTACCCGAGTGTGTGTGTGTGTGTGTGTGTGTGTGTGTGTGTGTGTTCGGAGTGTTGCCTCTGAGGCATTGCTGCATAAACTTTGGGGATGCTAAATCCATGAATCTTGTTTACAGTCGGTGGATTGTGTTGAGCACGTAGTGGCTGTTCTGTACCAGAAAATGCAGCAATAAGACAATAGGTGCAGGAGTAGGCCATTCATTATGATCATGGCTGATCATCCTCAATCAGTATCCTGTTCCTGCCTTATTCCCATAATCCTTGATTCCACTATCCTTAAGAGCTCTATCCAACTCTTTCTTGGAAGTATCCAGCGACTTGGCCTCCACACCTTCTGGGGCAGAGCATTCCACACACCCACCATTCTCTGAGATCCCCCAGCCAACACTGCGACAAAGACCAGAAAAGCTGCTTTGAGGTATGAACATAAATGACTGGAACGAATCAGAAGGGGAGAGGACCTGGTGAGGGAGACCGTCGATCTGAAAGATAACTCTGAAACAAAAACAGAAATTCATGGTGGGAAAAGCAGGTTGTTTGTTTAGGTGCTGGCTGAAGATAAATATTCTGAGGACACTACAGAAATCTCCCACTTACATGAAAAAAATCAGCAACACTCTCTTCCTCCCAAGGACTTTTATAGATCTGAGCTGGAGGTTGCTTACAAGTTAATCCTTCCTGCACTAGTTCCTTCTTTCCTTCCTTTGGCTGGTATTCAGATGCAGAGCTAGTCATGTCCTTTATTAGACTCCTTGGGCTGAATCCTCACGTGACCGTGTGTGACAGTTTGGTTGCTAACTCCTCTGTTTGCAGATGATTGCACACGTACTGGCAAGTAACATTTGTACCCACTAGTGCCAGGCAATGACCTTCTCCTGGTCAGAGAATGTAAACATGGTTCCTCAGTGATTTTATCATCGCTGAATCCCTCCACTAGCCACATTCTGTGGGAGTTTACTGTTGAGCAGTAACGACTGGACTAGCTATCATAAATGCTGTGCCAATAACAACGGGCCGAAGGCTGGGAATCCTGAGAGAGCTACTCTTTGAAGCCTGTCCACCATCGACAAGACACAAGTCAGGAGTGTGACGGAATAGTCCCCGCTTGCCTGGATGAGTTCAGAGTCGAGAGTGTGTTGTTGGAAAAGCACAGCAGGCCAGGCAGCATCCGAGGAGCTGGAGAATCGATGTTTTGGGCAAAAGCCCTTCATCGTGAAGCCGTGCGCTGCCATCGACTCTACCTGCAGTCAGTCCCGCCCCAGCTCAGTCACACTTTCCCAGACTTGCAGCAGGCCTCTGTATTTCTACGTACCTTTATCCACCTATTACTTTCCCGCCCCCCCCCCCCCCCCCCACCCCCCACCCCCAACCTGTCTCTCAGCCCCGGCCCACAAGCCTCAATCCTGATGAAGGGCCTGCGCCCGAAACATCGACTCTCCTGTTCCTCAGATGCTGCCTGACCTGCTGTGCTTTCCTAGCACCACACTCTCGACTCTGATCTCCCTGCTGTCCACGCTTGCTCCTGGATGAGTTCAGCTCCAACAACACTCGAGATGCTTAACACCATCCAGGGCAGAGCAGCCCTCTTGATTGCCACTAGCATTCTGTCTCTCCACAGTGATGCAGAGGAGTAACAGTGAGTACCATCTACAAGACACACTGTAACAAATCACCCAAGGCCTTTGAGACAGCACCTTCTAAACCCATGTTTGCTGTCAACCACAAGGACCAGGGTAGCAAGTAAATGGGAGCACCACCTATAAGGTCCCCATCAAGTCGCTCATTATTCTGACTTGGAAATGTGTCACTGGGCCAAGATCCTGCAATTCCCCTCCCTGACTGCGTCAACCTACAACAAATAAACAGCATGGCAGCTCACCACCACATTGTCAAGGGCAAGTAAGGATGGACAGTAAATGCTGGCCCAGCCTAGAGGGGCCCACATCCCTCTGATGCATTTAAAAATAAATTAAAGTTCTTGATGGGGTGACACGTTGGTTCAGTGGTTAGCACTGCTGCCTCACAGCACCAGGGACCTGGGTTTGATTCCAACCGACTCTGTGTGGAGTTTGCACATTCTCCCCGTGTCTGCATGGGTTTCCTCTGGAGCTCTGGTTTCCTCCCACAGTCCAAAGATGTGCTGGTCACATGTATTAGCGATGCTAAATTGCTCCACAGTGTCCAGGTATGTGTAAGTGAGGTAAATGTAGGGGAATGGGTATGGGTGGGTTACTCTTCAGAGAGTCGGTGTGGACTTGTTAGGCCGAAGGGCCTGTTTCCACACTGTAGGGATTCTGTTGTTCTATGTGCAACTCTAACAGTGCCCCCTTTAATACAGAACATGTCTGAGGACCGTGTGGAGAAACATCCAACAGAGTCTGAAGAGGCTGTGCAGGAAGCACCCCAGGTAACATGAGAAAGCCCCCCAGTGTTTTAAAAACAATGGGCTGATCAGAAATGCACGCAATTCTTAAAGGGCAGTCTTCCAACCTGACCACGCTCGGTGAATACTGCACAGCAATGTGTTACTCTGACAAGGTAATTGGTGGGGACTTCCCACCGTCATCTTTGAAAGTCCTTGGCATCCTCTTGAGGCACAGTGATAACGTCCCTTCCCCCGTACCAGACAGCCCATGTTCAAGCCCCACTGTGTAAGTGTGTAATTACATGTCTGAATGGGTTCATTAGAAAAATAGATTTTTTTAAAAAAAAATTCAAGGTCTGGAGTAGTTGGCAGAGGTTATGTGGTAGAGCCAACTCTTGTCAGAAGGCAAGCACAGGCAGGTACTGACAGGGCCCCACACAGCTCCTCCTGCTTTAAGACAGTTTTGGATGGGGAGATGAGAGTACAGCTGAGAATCCACAGGATTACCAAGCTGCAATCAGTATACCTTGTGGCTTTGATTCACCAAGCACTGTGCAGCGACAGTCTGGGGATGGTTGAAATCCTATAATGGCAGCGACACCTTCTCCGGTGCAGTCAGGGCAACTTGCAGCTCATGGTTAGCGGAGGGGGAGGACGTGAGAAACCATCAGTGATTTTGAAGGGAAATTTGGCTTCGATGGAAATAAACATGCAGGGCATTTTTCAAATACTGCGTTCAGTTCTGGTCTCCCTGCTGTAGGAAAGATGTTGTGAAAGTTGAAAGGGTTCGTAAAAGATTCACAAGGATGTTACCAGGGTTGGAGGATTTGAGCTGTAGGGAGAGGCTGAATAGGCTGGGACAAACGGGGCTGAGGGGTGAGCTTTATAGATGTTTAAAAAACTATGAGGGACATGGATAAGGTGAATAGGTATGGTCTTATAACCAGGGGTGGGGGGAGTCAAAAGCGAGAGAGTTTAAAGTGAGAAGCGGAAAGGTTTAAAAGGAATCTGAGGGGCAACTTTCTCACACAGCATGGTGTGTGTATGGAATGAGCTGCCAGAGGAAGTGGTGGCGGCTGGTACAATTACAGCATTTAAAAGGCATGTGGATGGGTATATGAATAGGAAGGGTCTAGAGGGATGTGGGCCATGTGCTGGCAAATGGGACTAGATCGGTTTAGGGTATCTGGTCGGCATGGACAAGTTGGACCGAAAGGTCTGTATCTGTGCTGTACGTCTCTATGGCTACGGGGACCACTTAGAGACAGTGGGTCAGGCTGGATTGCTGTGCGAGGTGGGGGGGGCAACCTGGACTTGATGGGCCAAGTGGCTTCCTTGTATGGTCGTGAAGCCCCATTGTGTTGAGACCCTGGTCACTGTTTGGCTTTTGCCACCTGCCTCTTTGGTATTGAGTCGGAATTCCGATTTCCTCATCCCGAAGCTCTTATGGGATCGCGGCCCGTGTTCCTCACCAGCTAAATCAAAATCCTGCCCGGGGGCTGTCATCTCGAACAGGACCTGTCATTTTCTTCCCTCTTGTTTGCTGATGCGTCTGCGCCCTCTGTTTTATTTCCTGTTTAATTGAGAGTTGACGTAGGCGGCAGTTGCTTTTCGCTCATGACCTCCTGTAGCTCCCCCTTGCCGCCCCGTCTCTGGACACTCTAACCCCAGTGATTTAGGGTGTTTTTTTTTTTGTCTCCCCTGTTGGCCAACAGAGGAAGGACTCGACTGCGTCTCCTGCTCCCGCCACCACTGCAGAGGAGGTGATGTCAACAGAGCCTGCCGTATCGATGGGAGCGGACGCTGCGCAGAGGGAAGGCTCCGAGGCAGAGCCCTGGGTAGCCGCTGTGCCGCCAGTAAGTTTTGCCGTGTGTGCAGGGCAGGAGCGGGTCACCTGTCTGCACTGGTCCACCGTGGCTTCTGTTGCTCCCCTCAGCCCCGCCCCCTTCTCAGCTCTCCTGTATTTACCTGGCCGTTCCTTCGGCACAGTCACGCTGCTCAACTTTAACCATCCCGTTCCACATTCTCACCGAGCTCCGAGGAGTAAACTCTCTCTTGAATTCACTGGATTTTGCTGATGACTGTTTTCTGTTTGTGACCTCTGGTTTCGCTCTACCCCCATCCCCTCTCCCCCACCCACCTGCCAGCTGTGGAAACCTTTCCTTCACTGTTCCCCCACCAATCCCTTTGTAATTTTAAAGCCCTGCGTGAAATTATCCCATGGCTTTCTGTAGGAAGAGCCCCCAGCCTGGAAAACAAAAGGCCTGCGTTTTGTTTGTCACCCCTGGGAGGGTGTTAACTTGCAGGTGGTGCAGTTCAGTGGGTGCAAATTGCCCCCAGTCGCCAAAGTCAGACGCTGCCCTGCCCTGGGACAGGGTAGGGCCAGTGGGTCCGATACTGCCCTTGTAGATCACCCGCTGCTCATTTGCCCTGTGGCACTGGGTGGGTCAGGCACTCTGCCCTTCGGGTTCTGAGGCCTCTCTGGGACTGGGCAGGACAATGGGTCAGATTCTGTCGTTTCCCCCACCTTTGGCACTGGTTGGGGCAGTGGGTCAGACTTTGTCTTTCCCCCTGTGAGACTGGGCAGGGCAGTTGGTCAGACTCTGATGTCTTCCCTTTGGCTCTGTGTGGGGCATTGGGTCAGATATTCTTTCCCCCTTTGGCACTGAGGGTCGGGGGAGGGGGCGGGGTGGTGGCGCGGTGGTTCAGCCTTTGTCTTTCTCCCCGCCTCCCCCCTCCCAACATTTGGCACTGGGTGGGGGCACTAGGTGAGACACACTGCCCCTCTGGAACAGGGCGGGGCAGTGGGTTCAGAGTGCCAGTCTGTGACCTGTTGTTTTCCGTCTCAGGAGTGGGTGCCCGTAATCCGACAGGACATCCAGAACCAGAGGAAGATGAAGCCACAGCCTCCTCTCAGTGATGCCTACCTCAGCGGCATGCCAGCTAAACGGCGTAAGGTAATGCACCTTCCCTTTGAGCTTATGCGTGTGTGTGTGTGTCCCTTTAACCAGTGAGTGAAGCATTCAGGAAATGTACCGGGAGAACAATGAAAGTGAGCTAGCTCAAGTTGATTCTATCCAAATACGTACACAGTTCCCTGGATTTAACAGAGATCTCAAACCAGTGGGTTGTACTCATCTGGGATATCTTACCTCACCCTCGACTTGCACTTCAGAAAAAAAAATCATCAAGGTTTTGAGCAGGACACCAAACAGATTTGTCAAAAGGATGGGAGTTGTGTGGAGAAGTTGAGATTACCCTCGGGGAGCAGATTAAGTCATGAATCTGCGTCCCGACAGAGAAAATGATTACCATTCAGTGACCACAAAAGGAAACGAATGTAGAAGACTTGGCTCGGAAAGCAGCAGGAGAGAGAGTGATAGCTAGCAAGTCAGGATCTGCAATGCACTTCCCGGGCAAGGGTGGTGGAAACAGCAGCTTGTTTGCGGAGGGATTGTATGCAATACTTGGAAAGGACAGTTTGCGGGGTCTGTCACCACTGGCAGAGGATTAAGATTGTGTAACTCTTTTTGACAAAGAGAGAGCCGAGTGGCCTCACCGTGTGCTGTACGTTGCTTTAAAGCAGGTCCAAATCAGTCAAGGTTTTACTTGGTTCTGTGGCATCCTGTTTTTCGGGATGCACTGTCCTCGATGTGCTGCAGCCAGTGACCAATCATTTGCTGACGTTTAAATTTGTTTAATGAAATCTGGGATAGAAAGCTGCTCTCGGGGATGGTGACTATGGAGCTGGCTTCAATTGTCATTTTAAAAAAAAACCCATCTGATTGTCAAACGTCCTCTAGGAAGGAAAATCTGCCGCCCTTACCTGGTTAGGCTTACACGTGACTACAAGCCCACAGCAGTAAGCTTGACCATCATCTGAAATGACCCAGAAAGTCCATGCAGTCAGGGACAGACAACAAAATAATGGCCTTTTTGGTTCTTCTCCTGAAACTATATTTTAAAAATAGGCCCGCTGTTGTACAAAACCTTGGGGACACGCAAATATCCTGTCACTTTTACATCAGTGTTTACTATTGGATCTGGTTAAGTAAACATTTGGGCTGCAAATGTATATGTGAGCCAGTTTCCTGTTGTATTCACTGTAACATCAGTTTACTGATGGTGCAACAACGAGCTTCATGAATTATCTTGGCCAGCACCTCTGCAGTCTGTACGTTTTATTAAACCACAATTTTCCCGTTGCTCTGGAACAGTTTGCCAGTATTCCTGAGGAAAAGCTTTATGCCTGCTGCCTGGACTAGGCAGTAAGTCAGTCAGGTTGACAGGAATGCTAACACTTTAGGTGTCCTTCCATTCAGTGAGGTCAGAGCTGATGTATTTCATGTAACTCCATCTATCTGCCTTGGTTCTGGGGTCATTCATACTGTTACCCGACAGACGCAAGCAGAGGCCGACTATTTTAAGTGAGAGAATTTTAAGTTTCCGCCATAATTTGCATAAGTGCTTCCTGGCACTACCTCGAATGACCTAGCTCTAATTTTGCATCAAGAGGGAATAGGTTTTCTTGATCAACCTGGTTAAATCCTTTAGTCCTGGTGACTGCTGTCAGTGTTTTTCTATCACCCCTCCCTTGACACTCCATGGTGCTGGCCAGAAATGGAGATGTGGATCGGACCAACGCAGTCCTTCACTGCTGTGATACCCTGATCCTACTTCCTCTGCCCCAACATTGTTGGATTGCAACACACGCTATTCTGTTCTATGTTGTATAAAAGACCTTCAAATGTTTAAACAGAAGGTCAGCAGTGGTGCGATGTGCCAGTGGTAGTGAGCTCTCTCCTGGCCGTTGCTGTGTTGAGTGAGAGGTTCCTTCTCTCTCTGTTGCAGACGATGCAGGGCGAAGGGCCACAGCTCTCTCTGGCGGATGCCGTGGGTAAAGCTGCCAAAGCGGTCGGTGTCAAGCCGGTCACCAGCGTGGAGAGTCTGGCTCGGGACCTGGAGAAAACAGAGGCCCAAGAAGCCTACAGGCAACAGGTAAAATTTCCCAAAGTGATGCTGAACGGGTGAGTGATGGAAACTGGGTTAGCTCAGATCTGGGGTGCGGAGATTGTCGGAGAACTCAGGTTGGGGAGGGGGGAGAAGGGAGAATTCTGAAACTTTCGGAGCAAAGAATGAGGAGACGCCGACAAACCTCGCTTCAGCGCTGCTTGGGAGGCCTAAAGGAGCAACAGCAAGTGCCAACACTAGTGGAATGTTGAAGGCTGGAGGTGGGAAATGTTCCCTCCATCAGGCAGTGACCTTTCTCTTGAGTTCCTGTGACAGATCTGTTCGAGGGGGCAGTCTCCCCAGATATTGGGAACGCTCTCGCTGATTTTTAATTGTTCTGTCAACTCAGGTGGGGCTGGCTAGGAGAGGGGGTGTGTGCCTTCAGCTGTCCAGGCCCTCTTCATTCCTCCTGCCCTTTGACAGTACGGCTTACAATCCCTGTCCAACTTGTGGGTCATCACACCTCACATCTTGCAGAGCTGACCGCGGTTAGAGAGGCAGGAAAGGTGGAGCAACAGGATTTGACCATGAGGATGGAAGCTTTAAAACTGAGGCATTGGTTGATTCTTCATCTTAAACATTAAAAAAAGGGGCATTTATATTTTTATGATTATTCATTCACGGGATTTGGGCTTGACTGGCCAGGCCAGCATTTACTGCCTGTCCCTAGTTGCCCAGTGGGAAACTGAAACCCTATTGCTTTGGGTCTGTGAAGTCATACGTAGGCCAGAACAGGTGAAGACGGAGATTTCTGTCCCTCAAGGAAATCAGTGAACCAGCTGGATCTTTCTGACAATCAGCAATGTTCTCATGGCCACCACTAATTCAAATTTTACCATCTGCAATGATGAGATTTGATCTGGATTCCAAGAATATTACCTGGGTTTATAGTCTTAGCAGTAATACCACTCCGCCATCTCCTCACCCTGCATTCCACACCAAAGAGCGAGGTACACTCAGAGTTGAACAGCACGGAAACAGACCCTTCGGTCCAACTCAACCAGAAGCGTTAATCTAGTCCCATTTGCCAGCAATTGGCCCATATCTCTCTCAACCCTTCCTATTCATGTACCCATCCAGGTGCCTTTTAAATGCTGTAATTATACCAACCTCTTCCAACTTCATCTGGCAGCTCGTTCCACAAACGCACCATCCTCCGTGTGAAAAAATTGCCCCTTGAGTCCTGTTTACATCTTTCCCCTCTCACCTTAAACCTATGCCCTCCAGCTTTTGGACTCCCCTACCCTGGGGAAAAGACTTTGCCTCTTCACCCATCCATGCCCCTCATGATTTTATAAACCTTTTATAAGATCACGCCTTAGTCTCCAACAGTCCCTCTCCCTATAGCTCAAACCTTCCAACCCTGGTAACATCCTCATCTATCTTTTCTGCGCAGTTTCAAGTCTAATGGCATCTTTCCTATAGCAGGGAGACAAGAACTGAACACAGCATTCCAAAGATAGCTTCACCAATGTCCTGCAAACACTCAATATCACCTCCCAACTCCTATACTCGATACACCGATGAATAAAGCCACCCTGTCTATCCGAGTGATCAGTAGCAGCAATATCTTGTGGTGGATGAAGACATGTTTGGACTAAGCTGTTGATACCTCCCAAGGGGTAGCCTTACCGTGTTTGATAAATGCACCTTGGGCAGTCAAACCAGCGAGCTGTTGTTTTGACAACGGTGGGAACCGAAAGTGGCAGTCCCGCGCATAGCACTGACATGGGGAAAAGAGCACAGGAGTGGAACTTCACGGTGTTCAGAAGGAGCCAGTGTGAATTTGATGGGCCCAGTGGCCGCTCCCTGGGCTGCCCTGATCCTGGGAAAGGGGGGGGGGGAGTTGGTGAGCGTTTGGCGAGGGAAGGACTCGAAGTGATCGTGTTGATTTTTCCCTCTTTTCCCGCCTCTCCTTTCAGATCCAGTCCGACATCCAGAAGAGGATAAGGGAAGACCCGGAATACAGCGCAGAGAGATTTCCAAACACACACACTGCCTTTGAAGAGCCCTCATAGTGCAGCCTCCGTTCTCTCCCCAAACCCCCACCGTCGTCTGGACTTGTCCAGTTTCTGACCAGGGAGTGAGTGCAAGGTTCCCATGTTGTGTGGTCCCCATCGTGAGTCCACTCACTGTCCACACACTGTTCAATTATTCTCCTCCCACCGCGGAACTCCGCGTTGCACTCTTTTTTTTTGTTGTTTGTTCTTAATCTTGAATAAAGTACAACAGCTCTGTGCTGCAGTGAAACCTGATCACACCAACAAGCCTTTTTTTTTGCAGTTTTTCACTTCAAGGAAGGAAAGTGGACTCCTTGCTATCTCTCCCCCATTCCCCCCCCGTCCCCTCTCTCTCCCCCTTCTCTCTCTCCCTCCCCCCTCCCAAGCCCTGATTTCACCCCCTTATCCCTAACACCATTCTGCACAGCCCCCTCAGTGATGGTTCCACTGTAGGGACAGGCAGTTCAATCGCAGCTGTGATGGTCCCACTGCCCCCAGGATACCAGGAGCCAAGGGACACTGAACGAAGTGTTAGACAATTGTATAAATGGCTGTAGCGTGGATGGAGGCCATTCGATCCATCCTGTCAGAGTCCAGCTGTCTGTGTGCACAACCCAAACCAGTTTCTCGCACCCTTTCCCCTTCGCCCTGCAGCTTGAACATGCTTTTAAACAGAAAGAGGCCAGACCACATGCACACTGTTTAAGTCTATTTGAGTGTGTGTTGCTGGAAAAGCGCAGCGGGTCAGGCAGTATCCGAGGAGCAGGAAAATCAACATTTCGGGCCAGAGCCCTTCATCAGGATTCCCAATGAATGGCTCCGGCCCGAAACGTTGATTCTCCTGCTCCTTGGATGCTGTCTGACCCGCTGCGCTTTTCCAGCAACACACACTCGACTCTGATCTCCAGCATCTGCAGACCTCGCTGTCTCCCTCTGTTGAAGCCTATTTGCCTAGCTTGCATTGCTCTGCGTGCTGGTTAAACGCTCCCATTAGCCAACGTTTTGTCTTGCAGTGACAAAAGTATGGTTTATTTTTTTTCTTTGAAAAATGCGATAGTTTTGTTGGCTTCCAGGGAGTGTGCGTCTTGTATCCTGTGCCAAGACATTTGATCGGAAATGGGTAGAGAGCCACTTCAGACCTCTTTGGAAGCACTGAGGTGGCCACCACTTAGAAATTTTATTTATTTTTAACGTGCTGGAGGGAGAAAGAAATGTCAGTATCGAAAAGAATTCCTTTTTGTTGAATGGCGGGGTTTGTGGTGTTGGCAGAATGCGTGGCCAGAGGATGTTTGAACCAAAATGTTCTTCGGATTGTTGACGTGACACTCAATCATTGGAACCATGGAAGTAAACACCAAGGTGGTGCCTTGGGTTCGAGCCAGAGAATTTTCCCCCAAAACCCAACTCTTAGGACAGCTTGGTGGGAAAATATCATCCCTTTGCATAAACACAATTTGTTTTTGCTGGGAAAACAATCAAAGGCTCTTGCACGCAATGTATATAGTTGAGTACCAAGTAGGCGCTGAGCTCATGATGCTGAGTAAACCATCGTGCAGACCACGAGCATTTGTTGGAGCAGTTCGTTTTGCACTCAGTGGGACATTCCCAAGATTGCAGGGGCACCCCCCTGAATGGGGGGGCAATTGCTGATTTTCCAGCAAGTAGATCTTCATTGGCAGAGACATTGCTGGTCAGTACACTTCTCTGTTAGGGCACAAGGTCCCAGATTTAATATTTGCTCAGGATGCTCACGAGAAAATGGGAGCGTACAGTATAAACATTGCTTTTCCTTTACATTGGTGTTTCTTGCACATTGTCCTGATGAATGCAGGGTGAGGAGCTGAGACAAAAATTGTATTTTTCCCACAAGACCAGAGGCCTGAAAGAACATTGTTAATACAGCTGATTTAAAGGAATGTGTCTGTGCCTGCATGACTATGTGCATTCAGAGTTCTGACTCCAGAGGAGCAGGTTTATTTGAAACAAGCTGCGAACAAATATTGAGAAACAGTGAGCCAAATAGAAAAGTTGTTGTATTTTTGGCCCACCTTGCTTTATTTTGCAAATGACCATTTACACACTCCTATGGGCCAGATAGCTTCGACCTGTGCTGTAATAACTTGCATCTCCTTTAATAAGTAAGGTCTGTGTGACCTGAAGGAGGTAATCCACCTTGTGGTGATAAGGGAAGGGAGTGAGCTAGGATCTCAAACCCATTCTGAAATGCACTAGGATAGATTGAAGATTAGGTTAGATTAGATTCCCTACCAGCGTGGAAACAGGCCCTTCGGCCCAACCAGTTCACACCGACCCATTTCCCTTTGACTGATGCACCTAACACTATGGGCAATTTAACAAGGCCAATTCACCTAACCTGCACATCTTTGTCCTGTGGGAGGAAAGCGGAGTACCCGGAGGAAACCCACGCAGACACTGAGAGAATGTGCAAACTGCACACAGGCAGTCCCCTAAGGCTGGAATTGAACCTGGGACCCTGGTGCTGTGAGGCAGCAGCGCTAGCCACTGTGCCACCGTGCTGCCCCCTGACATCACACTCGCCACCCCTAGCCCTTCCGCCAGGCTCAAGGACAGATTCAGGTCCTTTTTCAAAGTTGCTTTGGATCCAATTTAACAGCCGTTTCGGACAATGGAATGGAGGGTCACTGTATTGTTAAAAACAAACCCCTTCTTATCACTATTGAAACTCAAGAATAGTCCAAGAGTATGCAGGAGGTGCTACCGTTGGCGAAATGAGGTGAGAATGTTTTTTTTTAAATCATAGAATCCCTACAGTGTGGAAGCAGGCCATTCGGCCCAACTTGTCCTTCAAAAAATAATCCAAAAGGAACAAAGAATAGTGCTGTCTTTGAGGAGGGGTCGGGGAGATGGGATGGGAAACTGCTGAATCTAGTACTGGATTTAACATAAGAACATAAATCCTAAAGGCTCATTAGAAAGAGAGAGACAAGTGGTAGTTTAATCTGAGGGTTTCTACACTTCAGGCAAAGGGAAATGCTGAGGAGAGTCCTTCATGGTAACCTCAACAAGTGAGGGAATTGAACCTACGCTGTCGACATCAGTATCACAAACCAGCTGTCCAGCCAAACTACCACCTTGCTCACTGGAGCAGAAAAAAGGTGGGACTCAGCCCTGAGTTTTTGCAATCCCTCAATGTATGAGACTGACTAGTCTTGAAACTCCAAAGCACGTAGCAGCAAGATCAGGCTGCTGCTAGTTGATTTGTTTTTTTTTAGATGTCCCTCAACCTTCTGTATTAGAGTTTCCAGACACTTGATACTTTCAAGGGAACATGTGACACACCTGAGAGAGAGAGAGAGAGACAGGAGTATAAACGAAGGATGAAGAAGAGCAATTGGAGGCTGTTGTGGAACATATAACAGCAGAGTGGAAATGTTGAGACAAATAGACTTGGTTTAAAGGTGTGCAAACTTGGGAAAGTTGGTGTCTGTTTTCGTAATGTTCAAAACTTGTTGCTCAATTCAGCCCTGCCCCTGTATCTCCATTTCATCCCTGCTTGCAGTAAATGGTAACTTAGTGGTGTCCCACCCTTCCTCTGTCATTTTGACACTTTGTGTACGAGATGTGTGCAGGATCATGTCACCCAACCAGATATACAGGTTCATGTTCACAATCGCCTTCCTTTATCCTGCATCTTCGTAGTGTTGAAATCGAGCCTTTTTGCAACATTTCCTGTTACAGACATCCTGGCCTGATCACTTGGCTGTTTGCGCAGCCCAGCAGATGGGAATTAGCGGTGCCCAGCTTCCTCAGTCATGTTGATGCTACTTTCTCCTCTGTGGGAACAGCTAGAATCCTGACTCTCTATGAGGCTGGGAATTCTCTCGGTCGTTATGAATAGGATTCCAACGTTGGAACCATACCTTGAAGTATCTCCTGGTGTTCAGTCCAGGAGCAAGCAGAAACTGATTCCACTTTAAAGAAAGGATTGAAAATGAGACGGGGGCTGGTCAAAAGTAATTTACAAAAGAAGCAAATGTGATGTGAGAGAAAAAAAAACGTTTTTGTACAACTAGTTAGCATCTAGAATGCCCTGCCTGGGAGGGTGATGGAGGCAGGTTCGAGTGAGGCATGGTTGTTTCGATATAAAAAGTGCATCACTGGAGGGAAAAGGTGGGAGATTATCACCAAGTCAAATGGCTCGTTTAGAAAGACTGTAGATATGATGGGCTGCACGAGCTTTTCCTGTATTATATCAATTCAGTGATATATATAGTCAGTCCTGGACTTTGTGCACATCTCCCTCCCTGTTGATGAATTATTATTTAGGGAGGATACTGTAAATGAAGCCTGTCAAGGCTGGAGCTGCAGGCCCCAGAACTGTTTCAGGAGACCACAACCTTGCATCAGTGTAGCACTTTACATCAGTATAGGACCTCGCATCCATGAAGGACCTTTCACCACCTCGTGGTGTCCAAAAACACTTTCCAACATTTCCTCAAGAACTACTTCACTTGCTGTGAATAAAATACTCTCTGACCTGACTGCCGAACATAGTTGACCCTGCCACCCTACTCCTTTATTGCCCAGCTCAGTGGGACTGCCACTTCTTTGTTCTACCTTTAGCTGCATTAGCAGAGCCAAAGTCTCTTAGCATCTCTTTCTGCATGCCCCACACCACCACTGCCACTTTCCAATGGAGCTCTTTCCCACTCCCACCAACGATCCATCCTTTGCCCCTTCCTCATCTACCTGCTGCTCTTTGGTAGAAACATTGTCTGACATGAGGGTGAGGGGGAATGATAGCTTTCGCCTTCCTGGAAACAACAGTCTGGCTCTACCCAAGCCACAACCCATCCCCATTTGGTGACTATCCCTCCAGCTACTTAGGCCTGAATCTCTGGAATACCCTCCCTCGATCTCTCTCTCTCCTGTTCTGGAGCTGGTCATTCACTTTCCTGAGTCGGTCTGACTTATGCAACCTTTTACTGGCACTTTATACTTCAGCAAAAATCCCAGTCTGCAGCTGTTTTACACAAGGTCCCGAGCTCCAGTACTTTGTGGAGGACGACTGTGCCCCACAACAGGCAGACATATTTACAGACTTCTCAGCCTCACTTAGAGTCATAGAGATGGACAGCACAGAAACAGACTCTTTGGTCCAACTCATCCACATGCCAACCAGATATTCCAACCTCATCTTGTCCCACCTGCCATCACCCAGCCCATATACCTCCAAACCCTTCCTATCCCTCCATATACCCATATGCCTTTTAAATGCTGTAATTGTACTATCCTCCACCACCTCCTCTGGCAGCTCATTCCATACACTCACCACCCTCTGCATGAAAAAGTTGCCCTTTAGGTTTTTTTTATATCTTTCCCCTCTTACCACAAACCTCTGCTTTCCGTTTCTGGACTCCCCCACTCCAGGGAAAAGACTTAGTCTATTTATCCTATCCATGCCCCTCATGATTTTATAAGCCTCTATATGGTCACCCCTCAGCCGCTGATGCTCCAGGGAAAACAGCCCCAGCCTGTTCAGCCTCTCCCTATAGCTCAAACCCTCCAACTCTGACAACATCTTGTAACTCTTTTCTGAACCCTTTCAAGTTTCACAACATCCAATAGGAAGGAGACCAGAATTGTACGCAATATTCCAACAGTGGCCTAACCAGTGTCCTGTACAGCCGCAACATGACCTCCCAACTCCTGTACTCAATCCTGGAATCAATTTGCTAATCATCATCACCAACATCTCTAGCTCCTCTCGTTAAATTCCACCTCCCTGACCAAGACTTCTAGCTAACCCTTCCTTGTAGCTCCTGTATTCTCACTCTTCAGCATCTGTTTCAAGTTTGGTTCTGTCTCCTGTCTTGTTACATCACAAGAACTGTATACACATGTTACTGATGATGCCTGTGCATCTAAGTTGGCAAAAATTACATTTCATGTGGATGATTCACTGTCTGTTTAAAGGCGACAAGGAAGCCTGTTTATAGTGGACTTTGCGCATTTTTCTTTTGTGGGGAGAGGGTTTATTCAAGCTTTTTTAATGACTTGCCAACCAGATATCCCAACCTGGCCCCCATTCTGGTGTGCATTGTCTGAGTCACCTTGTCGGCGTTTTGAGCTCACTGTCTGTGGCCCCTTTAGGAAGAACATCAGTGCTCATTGTGGCTGGCGCTTGGTTCAGTCACAGACAGAGTGTGGCTCCCGACGAGAGTGCAACATGTGATTTTAACACACGGACGGCCCAAAGATCCTGAAGCAGGGATTCTCATTTCTGCTGATGTCAGGTCACGACAAAGACGAAGGGAAATTAAGGTGAAGCACAGAAAGTGCCGTATTCACCTGGAATTGCGCCTGTGATTTCCATTTGGTCTGATCCTCCTATCCACGGAGGATCTTACCGTGCCCCTCCCAACACTCAAAAACCCCTTTCCTAAAGAGAGGTGTCCCTTCCTGTTCCCCCTCACCCTCCTTTGCTATAGATTTGTAGTCGTTTTTCAGGATTACACTCCTCACGAACCACCCCCACCCTGGAAGTGTACCAAACCCTGGAATGACAGCACCAAGAAAAACAGAAAAATCTGAAGGAAAAAGTGTGGAAGCAATGAGCTAACTCCCGCAAGAGGGGAGGGGTTTAATCCACCACAGTTTGTTCAAGCTGCCTGGAGGCACTGTGAATGTGGGGAAGGTAGGTAAGGGTTTAACCTCAAACCCACACTGTGTACAAACTGACAGTGAATGGGGGAGAGCTGAGTGAATGGATTAATCCACCACAGTTTACTCAGACTGCCCGGAGTCACTGGGAGTGGGGGAAGAGTGAGTGAGTGAGGGGCTGAGTGTAAGTACCCGAAAGTCTGACAGAGGCAAAGACAGAGACCAGGGTAATACAGTGTCTGACAGCTATTGTAAAAGATATGGTTCCAGAACCTCAAACAGAATGCAACCAACACGACATGGAATAAACGTTCTGTACGTTTCTTTCTGTTCATTCATGCTGGTCTTCCAGCCACTAGCTTACCCTCCATGACCTCTCTTGGTGGGGGAGGGGGGAGCGGTGAGGTGGAGGAGGGAGAGGGGCTTCGGCCAGTGATAACCTGGAAGCTTCCCTGACAGTCAGCTATTCAGCTGTGGAAGGACCACATAGCACATACCCATTCCTTGAGCATGACCCTCTTCCAGCAGAAATGATGAATAAAAATGAGAGAAAGGTTACTTTCGCCGCTTGCCAGCTGAACCCACACTCGCCTACGTTGAGCTGTTGAGAGTCCAAGAGCAATTAAAGCTGATACGTTAGTGCAGTATTCCAGGGGATACTACCCTGTTGGAGGTACTGCCTTGATATCCCAGAGTGACCTCCCCAACGCACTGACACATACTAAACCAGGTGATCTGGTCATCTGTTACTTCACTGTTTGGGAGATCTTTGCTGCTATTGGCTGCTATGTTGTAGTTGTAGATAAATAGCACAGAATCAGATCCTTCAGTGCAACTCATCTATGCCGACCAGATATCCTAAATTAATCATTTGGCCCATATTCCCCTGAACCCTTCCTAGTCATATACCCATCCAGATGTCTTTTTAAATGTTATAAATGTATCAGCCTCTACCAGGTTTTTCTGATGCTGATTCCGTACACGTACCATCCTCTGCATGAAAAGGTTGGCCCTTTTAAACATTTCCCCCCTCACCTTAAACCTCCCCCCCCCACTAGTTTTGGACTCCCCTACCCTGGAAAAAAGACCTTGGCTATTCCATTTCTCCATGATTTCATAAATCTCTTATCAGATCACTGATGCTCCAGGGAAAACAGCCCCAGCCTATTCAGCCTCTCCATGTAACCCTTAAACCCTGGCAACATCCTTGTAAATCTTTTCTGAACCCTTTCAAGTTTCATGGTGGCCCAGTGGTTAGCACTGCTCCCTCATGGCACCAGGAACCTGCTTTCAATCCCAGCCTCACTGTGTGGAGTTTGCACATTCTCCCTGTGTCTGTGTGGATTCCCTCCAGGTGCTCCAGTTTCCTCCCACAATCCAAAGATGTGCAGGTTATGGTGGATTGGCCGTGCGAAATTGCCCCATCGTATTCGGGGATGTGTAGGCTAGCCGCGTTAGTCAGGGGTAAATGTAGAATAATAGGGTAAGGAAATGGGTCTGGATGGTTACTCTTCGGAGGGTTGGTGTGGACTTGTTGGGCTGAATGGCCCACTTCTATCCCCATACTGAGGGGATTCCAAGAACATCTTTCCGAGAGCAGGGAGACCAGACTTGAATGCAGTGTTGCCGAAGTGGCTTATCCAGTATCCTATGCAGCTGCAACATGACCTCCCAGCTCCTATATTGTCTTAATTACAGCTGTCCCTGCACTTCAGAGGCACGTGGTTGCCCTGTAAAACTCTCCGGGATGTTCTGAGGCCTTGGAAGCTGCTACCTAAATGCAGTTTTCTTCACCTGCCTGTGTCTCATCAAACGGCTTGCCCAGTGTTCTCGAGTGAGCAGCTCTCCTGCACACAGCAGCTGGAACTTGTGCAGGTCTCTCCTCTGAACAAACAGACAGGCCATAAAAAGGAACTGGAATTTGTAAACTATTCAATGAAGTGCAGTTTTAACTATAAATGGAGTGAAGTGAGGTCTCTCTCTCTCTCTTTGTCTCTGTCTCCCCCTCACTCCTTCCATTCCTCCTGGCAATGAGATGTCCCAGTACTCAACATCAACTCAAACGGCCTCAAGTCCCATCTGCATAGACCTCGGCTACTTGAGTATAGGGTGGGATTTCTGCTTTTGATCAAAGCCTGTACCAGAAAGTGTTTGTGATGAATAAAAGGAGAGGGAAGTATAACACTGGATTGTAACGACACAGTGAATCATACAATGAGCTAGCACAGAATGACTGTTCCTCCATGGTGATCTCATTTTGATGTCTCTACCAGAGACGGGAACATACAAAATTATGAAGGGAATGGATAAGATAGAAGCAGGGAGGTTGTTTCCACTGGGGGTGAAACAAGAAGTGTTAGAGCCTCAAATTAATTGGGAGTGGATTTGGGACTGAGCTGAGGAGGAAATTCTTCACCCAAAGGGTTGTGAATCTGTGGAATTCTCTGCTCAGTGAAGCAGTTGAGGCTGCCTCATTGAATGCTTTTGAGGCAAAGATAGATTTTTGAACAGTGAAGGGATTAAGGGTTCGGGTGAACGGGCGGGTAAGTGGAGTCGAATCCACGATAAAGATCAGCATGATCTTATTGAATAGCAGAGCAGGCTCGATGGGCTGAGTGGCCTACTGCTCCTCCTAGTACTAATGTTGTGATCACTATTCTGTGTCCTCTGGATATGGACACGCCCAGAGATTGAACAGCTCTTTTCCTGATTTACTCTGTTAACCTGTTAACTCTAATTTTATCTCTAAATTCGAGCATTTATTTGGCAGTTTAAATGTAATTGTAGTTGATAAATTCTAGAACCAAATAATTTCGTTCATAGTTGAAACTATCAAAATGAACATCATCTCTGTTGAAGTGGGTGGTTATGGGAGATTGAGTTCTTAAAAAAAAAATCAGTGGTGGACTCTCCCTCTTTATGGGCATTTAAATGGGCATTGGATAGGCATATGGAGGATAGTGGGCTAGTGTAGGTTAGGTGGGCTTGGATCGGCGCAACATCGAGGGCCAAAGGGCCTGTACTGCGCTGTATTTTTCTATGTTCTATGTTCTAACCTGACCAATGTGAACACCTCAATGATACCCCTTCTCAAGTTTCTCAGACCCAGAGAGAATGGGAGATGGCATCTCTTCAACAACCATAAATTTTCACTTCTTCCATTCAACCCAATTTTCAGTTTGCTCTCCCTTCCTTCCTAACTGACTTCTTTTTAACGAGAGGATTGGTGGACCAGGTTGTATACTTTTAAATTAAAAAGTACCAAATCATCAAAACACCCAATTAATCACGTTACAAACTCTGCTCAACAGGGCTGTGCCAAAACCAACCCTGTGTCACATGACCAACCAACAGCTTTAAAAGGGGAAAAGCAGTCTGGAATCAGGGCAGGACATGTACACTCAATGGTGAGGTCCTAAGGGAGTGTTGCTGAACAAAGAGACCTTGGAGTGTAGGTGCATAGTTTCTTGCAAGTGGAGTCACAGGTAGACAGGACAGTGAAGGAGGTGTTTGGTATGCTTTCCTTTATTGGCCGGTGCGTTGAGTCTCGGAGTTGAGAGGTCATGTTGCGGCTCTACAGGCTCAGATGACCTTTGGAACACTGCATTGAATTCTGGTCTCAGGAAAGATTTTGTGAAACTTGAAAGGGTTTGGAAAAGATTTACAAGGATGTTGCCGGGTTGGAGGGTTTGAGCTGCAGGGCAAGGCTGTAATAAGCTGGGGCTGTTTTCCCTGGAGCTGAGGGGTGACCTTATAGAGGTTTATAAAATCATGAGGGGCATGGACAGGGTGAAGAGCCAATGTCTTTTTGCCAGGGTTCAGGGAATCCAAAACTAAAGGGCAGAGTTTTAAAGAGAGAGGGGAGAGATTTAAGAGACCTGAGGGGCCATGTTTTCATGCAGAGTGTAGTGTGTGTATGGAATGAGCTGCCAGAGGAAGTGGTGGAGGCTGGTACAATTACAGCATTTAAAAGACATCTGATATATGAATAGGAAGGGTTTAGAGGGATATGGGCCAAATGCTGGCAAATGGGACTTCAAATACCCATCCAGATGCCTTTCAAATCCTGTAATTGTACCAGCTTCCACCATTTCCTCTGGCAGCTCATTCCATACACGCGTCAGCCTCTGTGGGGAAAAAGTTACCCCTCCGATCCCGTTTAAATCTTTTCCCCTCTCACCTTTAAACCTCTGCCCTCCAGTTTTGGATTCCCCCTACCCCAGGGAAAATACCTTGTCTATTTACCCTACCCACGTATTTTCAAAAACTTCTATAAAGTCACCCCTCAGCCCTTTTGAAGTCAGAGAAGAGGAAGTGTTTGAACACGTGCCTGGTATGCCGCCACCTCTGGCTGATGTTTGTGACAGAGCTGAGAGGGAAGAAACGCCGGGAAACCCCATTCTGAGCACCTCCCGGGGTCTGACCGTGATCAGCTGCAAATGTGTTGCTGGTCAAAGCACAGCAGGCCAGGCAGCATCTCAGGAATAGAGAATTCGACAAACCAAGACCACAGTGCTCCATTTTCCAATCGGCGCTCCCCAGAGTTCGGTAAAAGCCAACCAGTAGCACCCCTCAGCAGGCTGAGGAAAGCTGAGACCATTGTTCACGCCGCGGGGGGAAGGAACCAGGAGCTCACCGGTCTGCAACTCCACATTGCCCCATCTTCCACTGTGACTCAGCACCCCTGGCTTTACAAAAC